>NC_057862.1:559388181-559716931 GCF_019393635.1 Dromiciops gliroides | reverse complement strand
AACTCCCTTATTTCTCTTTCTCTCTCTCTCTCTCTCTCTCTCTCTCTCTCTCTCTCTCTCTCTCTCTCTCTCTCTCTCTCTCTGTCTTTCTTTCTTTTTTGGTGGGGCAATGAGTGACTTGCCCAGGGTCACACAGCTAGTAAGTGTCAAGTGTCTGAGACCAGATTTGAACTCAGGTCCTCCTGAATCCAGGGCTGGTGCTTTATCCACTGTGTCACCTAGCTGCCCCAACTCCCTTTTTTTTCAAGTGAGGAAGCACAGAATCACAGAATTTGAGAATTCAGAATGACCTCTACCCATCCCCAAAAGGAACCCCTAGTGGACAAATGATAACTGAGTTCTGGGGTTCAAGTTCATTGTTCCAATCTGGAATGAGGGTGGTCTACCTGTCTTTATTTTGAGGTTTATCACAATTCTTGACTAAAGCATTTGACATTAAATTGGAAAGTGTTTTTCCTCATCGGCTTCATTATGTCCCTCATTGTGCCATCATTTCCTTCAACATTTCGTGCCTGGGAAAGTTAACTGCTTGATGAAGTTTGAAGAAACTGTATGTGTTGTCCCATAGCATTGCTCTTCATGAGATAGGCCATTCATTCTTGTTATTTCTTTGGACTTTTTACATATGAAAGGTTATGTGCCGAGCTATGGTGAGTAAGAGTCCTGTGAATCTCTTTTCTATGATATTTATATTTTGATTTGGCAATATGAACTCTGGGTCAAAGAACTGCTGGGATTTTTTTCATTACACCTGGGTAACTCTGCATGTCCTCTATCTTCTAGTACATATCTTAAGTGGGGACCTGAGTCACCAAGAGTTATGTTGTTGGGAAGATTTTGAAAAGACAGCTGTCTTCAAAAACGTGAAGGGCTGTCATCTTGAAGAGGGAATAGATTTGTTATGTATTGCTCCAGAGAACAGAACTATATGCAAAAAGTAGAGTTAAGAGGAATCATATTTTACAGCCAACACTATATTTGTCTGTCTTCAACTTCATGCATGGAATATAGCAATACGTTGATCCTTCTGCTTCATGTCTTTTCCCAATCCACAAAACCACCAAAGTGAATTCCCCAAAACATAAATCTGATTATGCCTCACCCTATAAGCTACCCTGTGGCTCCCTAGTACCTCTTTTGTTGTTGAATTATTTCAGTGTGTCTGACTCTTCCTGACCCCATTTGGGTTTTTCTTGACAAAGATGCTGGAGTGGTTTGCCATTTCTTTCTGCAGCTCATCTTACAGCGGAGGAAACTGAGGCAAATAGGGTCAAGTGATTTATTCAGCATCACACAGCTAGCAAGTACCTGAGGCCAGATTTGAACTCGGGAAGATGAGTCTCCTTAATTCCAAGCCCAGGGCTCTATTCACTGTGTCACTTAACTGCCCTGCCTTTGATACCTCTAGTATCAAATTAAAATTTCCTTTATTTGGCATTTTATACCCCCTACAATCTGGCTTTAGCCCACTTTTCCAGCCTTGTTACACAGTATTCTTCTTCCAACACTTTATAATCTAGACATCCTTGCCTTGCTGTTCCTTACTCTTGTTTGTTTGTTTTTTTGGTGAGGCAATAGGGGTTAAGTGACTTGTCCAGAGTCACACAACTAGTAAGTGTTAAGTGTCTGAGGTCGGATTTGAACTCAGGTCCTCCTGAATCCAGGGCTGGTGCGCTATCCACTGCACCACCTAGCTGCCCTGTTCCTTACTCTTGATGCTCCATGTTCCATCTCATTGGCTATTTCCCATTCCTGGCAATACTTCTACTCTATCTCTTATAATTCTTGACTTCCTTCAAGAGTCAGCTCAAGCACCACCCTTTGCATGATACTTCTCCAAGTCCTTCCAATTGCTAGAACCTCTTCCCCAGCAAGGTTACCTTGTATCTGCTTTCTATGTGTTTTGTATATACCTATGTTTCCATATTATCTTCTCTGTTGGAAAGTAAGGGTCCTTAAGGTCAAGGACCATTTCTCTATCATCTTTGTATCCCTAGCACCTAACCCAGTGCATGCATGACACACAGTAGGTACTTAAAATGCTTTTTGATGAACTCTAGCTTAACAACAAATACTAACAATTCGAGTTGTCTAAAAAAAGGCGAGAACTCTACTCTGGGGTAGTGAGCTCTGCTTAAGTAGAGGCATTCAAATAAGGATAGATGGTTGTCAGGGATATTGTAGAGGAGACATTTGTATTTAGTGGGGCCTTAGACTTGACTTTTAGTATCCCTTCCAACCTTAAGATTCAGTGATATGAAGAGACTTCTGTCACAACTGCAAAATTCTGTGAGTAGATGAATCATTTCTGAAAAAAGATCCATTATATGCAAAGCATGGTCTTTTCCCTTAGAAACCCATCTATTTTCAAATAAAAAATGTAGCCCCCCCCCCCACCAAATATTCCAGTCTACTGGGAAAAGAAAGCTCTCAGAAACCTAGTTACACATCATCAATGCTGTCAGGTTCTCATGCTGCAGTTGACTCATCATAGGTCAGCAAAGAACTGTTCACATTTAGGAGGGATTCTATGAGGAACAAAGAAAGGTTGTGACATTTAAATGGCTCCTTGTTTACCTCATATCAATTATAGAACAAAGACCCCAGAGCCAGGGGACTCACGAGTCCTCTCCATAGGTGATGTAGAGTGAAACATGGCTCTGTATTGTTGGATCTCGTGAGAAAGAATTACTTCCCGAATCATTTTGAAAAGAAATTCTTTTTCCTGCTCTCTCCAGCCTATTGTTTAAATCAGTTTGTCATATTTACCAGATTCCGTGCTGGTGCTGTGAGATGATCTAATAGTGAAAAGAGGCTGTTCTCTTATTTGTAAATAAAAGGACATTTTGAAGTACTTCCATAATGTTGATTAGCTTCAAAACTACCTTTCTTAGTTCTGAAGTTTTTCCAGTCTTCTAACTACATATTGCCATACTGCCGCTGAGCTGGAGACCTGCTATACTAGAGATTGGTTTATTTCACAATTAACAGAGCAGAGAGGGCTCCTTCAAGTCTTCATCTTTTGGTTTCCTTGTTTGGGGACCCAGAACTTAAACCTGACATCCTGCCCTGCCCCATTTTGGTCCTGCTTCTGGATAGGGAGGATCTATGACCTCTTCCAACACTATTTATTGCAAAAGTAAAGAGCTTCCAGGCCTGATATTCATTTGGTGCCTTGTTAGTGGAGGCCTCATCAGGATTGATTTTATACTTTATCCACTCCACAAACATTTATTGAGCTCTTTATAGAGTCTCCTATCAGCTGTGTCATTCTGAGCTCAGGTGCAGGCTGGCAAAATAGCTATTGAATGGAATGATTCAGTGACGTGGAGCTGAGCTGCAGGAAGAGGGTTGCTTTTTAAAAGAATCATTAAATGGACCACGTCATGATTTGAATTTCAGTAACTATTCCTTTCAGCAAAGCTCCTACTATGTGTGAGGCTGTATACAAAGGGACTAGGGAGGCAAAGGTGAATGAGAAATGAAGTATTCTATTTAAATGAATTTTCCAGATAATTAAAGACCATTTCCTAAAAAGCCTTTTTTCTTGGCAGGGGGGATTTTAACTATTTTAATGGAAATCTCTCTAAAGTTTATCATACATCCCTGCTGTCATTCAACAGACAATATCAAACATAGTTTCACCTTCCCTAAATGACTCAGAGCCATTATTTTGAACGTGTCACAGGCATTATAGTTCTCTGAATGTTGCTTTTTCTGTCCCCTCCCTTCTTTTCAGAGTCATCTGTCACTTTTGCTGTATTGTGCCTATCTTACTGATGACTTTATTTCCCCTTAAATTTGCTACTTCTCCTCTTTTGTGGGGTAGGGAACCAGGTAGCCAAGCCTTGTTAAAGAATTTTACATTTAAAAAGAGTTAATCAACCTTTGGATGGGTCAGATTGTAGCAGGTGGTTCATGAAAGCAATCTGAAACTCTCAGAGGACCCTGTGGGGGTAGGGACAAGGCCTGGGGCTAGGGGCTAAGTTCTGGAGGTCTGAGGTTATTGAAAGGCTCACCTCTAGACAAAGGGAGAATTGCTGTGCCACTTCTTTCTACTCCCTTCTGAACATCTTTCCTGCATCACATTAAGCACCAGTAGAGACAATTGCTCTCCGTGTTGTAATCATAGTGGCATCAGGAGTATAAACATTGGGCGATGCTTCGTTTAGTTTTCATAGTTACATAATGTAACTTCATAGTCATACTTTCCAGATGTTAAGTATTGACATGTTTTCTACATCTTGGAGTACCTATTTCTTTTAGGGCAAGGATGGGGTAGTGAAAGTTGGGGGGGAAGTATACTAAATACAACTAGGGTAACTTCAGTTCTCTTTGGAAAAACACTTTTCCAAACTCCCTTGGAATCGTATTTTTTTTTTTTTTGCTGTGATAAGGACTCTCAGGGATTCTACCCTGCTCCACCTCCTTCGCTTCTTTCTCATTTTGTTCCTTTAAATGGTGAGGGCAGATTTTGTGCATGGCGGGTGAGGGTCAAGGGTTTTAATCACTTACAGATGTGTCTCCATAACCTGGAGTTCTGTTGTATGGCTATGTAGAAAAGTATATGGGGCATTCAAGTGCTTGTTAGTCACCTATTAGGACAAAATTGCAATCTTTTTCATTGGCAGACTATGGGGATTGAGCGCTAACAGTAGTTGATGGCCACCATCCTGAGGACTGAGGATAATATGTGTCGCTAAACAGGACGTGAGGCAGCACAATAGAGCACAGTCCTCTCTATACAGAACATCTGGCAACACTGTACTCAGATGATTATTTTCTCATGTCTCTGTAGAAAAACAAATGATTAAATTGTTTTACTCCTGAGGAAAAGATAATATCAAATTGAAAGAGAAGCAGAAACAAATGGCCAATATCATATAACTTGATGGATTATTTTTCTTTGAAAAAAAGTTTTTGATCCTTCCTTGGTTGCCCATATCATCATGATAATGGATACCCATTAGAGCAGCTCCTGAGCTTTCAAAAGAAAAAGGAAATAATTCAGAGAGTTGACTCTTTATGGTTTAATCCTTGGTTTCATACTTTAAAAGAAAAAAAAAAAGGTTGCCAGTAGTGAATTCTTATTGTGAAGATGGACAGGGTTGGAGGTCTTGTGTGTGCAAGTATATGGGTGCCACTTGTGTGTGTATATTATTGCTGTTGATGTTATTATTTCTCTTTCATCTATCTCATTATTCTATATTATTGTGCACCCATTTCCTAGTCTTGCTTCAACTCATACCTTAAAGACTGGGAATGTCTAGTGGAAGTGAGACTAGTTTGGGATGTTTAAATTCAGTTTTAGTTCCCTGTAGTCTTCAAGAACTCTTGCACTTAGCCTTTTCTCTCTATGCACAAAGACACTGGCCTAAGTCAGCCCTTCCTCACATCTTGTCTAGACTATTGAAAGAGACTCTTTGTTGATCTTCCTGCCTCCAGTCTCTCCTCACCCTGCTCCATCATCCATTCAGCTCCCAAAGAGATTTTCCTAAGTGTGACCATGTGACTCCCTCTTCTCTTCAGTCTCCAGTGGCTCCCTATTGCTTTTCCTTTATTCAGTTCTTTTCAGTTATATCTGACTCTTCATGACCCGATGTAGGGTTTTCTTGGCAAAGATGCTGGTGTGGTTTGCCATTTCCTACTCCAGCTCATGTTACATATGAAGAAACTGAGGCAAACAGGGTGAAGTGACTTCCCCAAGATCACACAACTAATGTGAGGCCAGATTTGAACTCAGGAAGATGGGTCTTCCTGAATCCAGGCCTAGCACTCTATCCACTGTACCATCTAGATCAAATATTAACTTGTCTGTTTGGCTTTCAGAGCCATTTATATCCTGGATCTAACCTACCTTTCCAATCTTGCTATATTTTTTCTCCCTTCCCTACTGTGATCCAGCCAGAGTGCCCTTCTTGCTGTTGCTCAAAGACTAGATCTTCTCTCTTGTATCTAGCCTTGTTATCTCTACAGCCCGGAATGTACATTACCATCTCAGCCTCCTAGAATCCCATTTCCTTCAAAACATCACAAAGCTGCTTAGCCTCCATGAAGCTTTTCTTGATCCCTTTCCTTCCCTCCCTCCCCAAGCTGTGAGTGACCTCCCTTTCCACCTGAATAACATTGTATTTACTTTGTATTGTGTGTGTATGTGTGTGCACATACAGTATACATGGTATTTCCCCAAAAGCACATAAACTCTTTGAGGGCAGGGACTGCTTTGTGTTTTACTTTGTATTCCAGCACCAACCACTGTACCTGGCACATTGTAAACACTTGATTGATTCTAAGAACTGAAGTTGACATGAGAGCATAAAAATGTTTTAGTTAATTTATTGAAGTGAAAATTTTTGTTTTAAAATAAAGAATGACATTTAAAGCCCTTCAGAAATCGCTCCTACCTTCTTTCTAACCTTATTTCATTTTACCTTCCTTCATTTTCCATTCTAGTTAGATTGGCCTCCTAGCTGTTCCCTGCATATGAAATTCCACCCCCTGCTTTTGTGATTTGAATAATTGGAACGAATGTTCTTTCTTCAAAACATAGTTTGGATGCTCCTTCTTAAAGGGAGGAAGGAAGGAAAGAAGGAAGAAAAAAGGAAGGGAGGAAATCAAGGAAGGAAGGAAGAAAAGAGAGAGAAGAGAAAGGGAAGGAAGGGGGAAAGAGAGGAAGGAAGGATGGAAGGAAGAAAAGGAAAGGAAAAGGATTAAGGAAAAAGAAGAATGAGAGGAAGGGGAGAGAGAGAGAATGAGAATGAGAATGGAAAGAAAGAAACAATTTTTATTAAGGACCTACTATGTGCTAGACACTGTGCTAAACACTTTACAAATATTTCTTTGTTGTTTTTTTTTTTTTGTGAGGCAATTGGGGTTAAGTGACTTGCCCAGGGTCACACAGCTAGTAAGTGTTAAGTGTCTGAGGCCGGATTTGAACTCAGGTACTCCTGACTCCAGGGCCGGTGCTCTATCCACTGCACCATCTAGCTGCTCCTACAAATATTTCTTTGCTCCTCACAACAACCCTGGGAAGTAGATGCTATCATCATCCCCATTTTACGGTTGAGAAAACTGAAACAAACAAAGGTTATGTGACTTGCTCAGGGTCACATAAATGTCTGAGGTCAGATTTGACTCCAATGTTTTCACCATTATACTATCTACTTACCATGCCTCTACCAATCTTCCTCGGTTATTTTCTTTCCCTTTTTTGCAAGTACTTTGTGTAACCTTTTATATATCTACTATTTGTTTGTGTACAAGTTGTACTGCCCCCTGCCCTTCCCCATACACACTTAAACCTCTTGAAGGCAGGGTCTGTTTAATATTTGTGGCATGTGCCACAGTTCCTCCTGGTACAGTACTTTGCAAATCAGACTTTCAGTCACAAACCCATGGTTCTTTATTTTTTTTTTTAATGCAGGAGCCTCATTCTCAATCACTATACTAAAACTGTTGGGTGGATTGCAGAACCCTGGGGTCTGTCCAAGATATAGATAAATAGGAAGTGAAGGGAGGAGACAAAAATTGGCCATTCTGATAAATTCTTCCCAAAACTTCCCACTTTTGTTTTGTGGAACAACATAACTTTTCTTTTCTTCTTCCCTCCCCTCCCCTTCCCTTCCTTCCCTTCCCTACATTAATTTTCTCTCTCTCTCTTTCCCTCCCTCCACCCCGTCCTCCTCTCTCTCTCCTTCCTTCCTTCCTTCCTTCCTTCCTTCCTTCCTTCCTTCCTTCCTTCCTTCCTTCCTTCCTTCCTTCCTTCCTTCCTTCCTTCCTTCCTTCCTTCCTTCCTTCCTTCCTTTCTTTCGTGACTATATTGTGGCCTTGAAGATGAACCTAAAACCCACAAAATGAATTTTTAGGGATTGGAGCTAAGGTATCATTAGTGAAGTTCTTGACTGAAATGAACTTCACCAAGCAGGTCTGACATAAACCATTTTAGACCATCCGTATTCTCCCTTCCTGACCCTCCACATCCCCAAGGCATCACACACCTGTTTTCCCAGGCTTTAGCCTGAGTAGGCAGGGCAGGAACTTTTGCCTGGGTTTGGATAAGAAGTTTAAATTTGACTGGTATTTGAATATAAATAGGGTATTGCTGTGCTTCTCTTCTGAGACGGACATTTTCAAAATTTAACTTTTATACTTGAGAAATCAAAGCTGTGAATGGGGTATGCATAATAATGAGTCCCCAGTCAACACAGGAGAGGACAAACAAGTATATTAGCTGGCTACATACCCTTGCTGGTTACCTTTTCCGAGTTTCACAATTCACAGAAAAACTTAAATAAGCTTGTACAATTTTCTCAAACCCTTTGCCCAATGACTACATTCATTGCTGACAGGTCAGGGTTGGAGGTTAGAATAATTAAGGATAATCTCTGTAGAAAAAACAAAGGAATATTTTTCTGCCTTTCATTTTTTGCCTTCTGTTCCATTTGATGGTCCTTCCTTCCCCCACACAAAGGAAATGAACCAGGGCACCAACAAAATCCAGGATATTCCACAAGACTTTGCACCCACTCAGAGGAAGTGGAATGAAATTAAAGTCCTCTGAGGAAGAGGTGGCCTGGATTCCTCTTCATTCTTACCCTTATGTGTTGCATGAGTAGCAACCTGTGTTTTAGCCTGCTTCTGACTTAGCTGAATTTTTTATGGATGATAGCCACCACATTGTCAGTCTCATTCTCCAAGCCTTCCTAGCTTGGTAGGACCTGAGAGAACCTTTGAGAGCCAAGGTTCACTTTCATGGCATAGCCAGGTGTCAGGTACTGTAATGGCTGATAGTAATAATAATAATAATAATAGCTTATTCATGTATTACAAATATATAAACTCTCAGCATAGTGAGTATACTAGAGTTATTTGATGTCTACGTGGAAAAAAATATTTAAAAGTCACTACCAAAATAATAATGTCCAGAAAAATTAATATAAAATATAACATTCTCCAGGGAGAAAATTTAAACCAAAGGTTCTTAACCTGAGGTCTAGAAACTTTTTTAAAATTAATAATTGAATTTCAACATAATGGCTTTCCTTTGTAATCATAAGTATTCTTTTTTTAAATTCTGAGATGTCCATCGTCTTTATCATACTGCCAAAGGGTTCTGTGATACAAAAATATTCATAACTCCTGGTTCTTAGAATAGGTGTTAATGTACAAAGGCAAAAACAAAAAAGTCCCTGCCCTCAACAAGCTTACATTCTACTGGGGAGATAAGATGTATATAATATATAAGTATATACAAAATAGACACACACTGTGGTTCTACCTAGCCTTAAATACACAATCATCACTTCTAAATAAATCTAAATATGCCTTTCAAATTTAAAAAAGATTCAAACCAACAATCTTATCAATCATTTGACATACATGGATGAAATTAAACTTTATGGCTCCATCAAAATTAATATTGCATATAACTCTTTCCTCTTACGGAACCTCTCTCCAGTGCTATGAAAATGTCATTTAGACTCCAAATGTATACAATTCTTAATTCAGCCAATGAAAGATCTTAGATCTTGAATCTGGAAGCCCACATTAAACCAGTGGTTAAAGTTAATACCTACAGATACCTTGACCTTCTCCAAGACATATTAAGTATAAAGATATCAAGAAGGATATGGCTTCATATGTTTGTTTGGTTTTGGTTTTTTGGTGAGGCAATTGGGGTTAAGTGACTTGCCCAGGATCACAAAGCTAGTAAGTGTCAAATGTCTGAGGCCTGATTTGAACTCAGGTCCTCTTGAATCCAGGGCTGGTGCTTTATCCACTGTGCCACCTAGCTGCACTCCGCCCTGCCCCCCCCCCCCCGCCATATATACTTTTGAAACTGTAACATGGACCATAACAGATTTGGGAATTGTCCTAATAAAAATCTCACTTAATGCTAACAAAATAAGCTTATCACGTTAAGGCAGCTATAGAAAGGTGAATACTTCTTCCTCAAAAATGGAGAAGAGAACTGATAGGCATTCTCCAGCAACATGGTAAAGAGGCCCCCAAAACCTATAGAAATATTTTTGAAACAAGGAGACATCACTTCACCAAACCATAGTAAAGGCTGATAGTCCAACATTGGACTTGTTTACTGTAAACAAAAACAGTTCATCTCTGGCTAGAGCCTATGAAATAGCTAAGATCCAGGAATAGAATCAAAAAGCCCTCCACAGGGGACATTCACATGAACTCAGACAACAATATGTTAACAAAGAAGCATGTAACAAAGGGATGAGTCATGTGGATTTCTTTGAAGAAATGCAAAGGTTTATAAGGGCAGTTAGGGACCAGATCGGCACCACTTAAAAATTGTACAAGGGTTATTTTCAAGGACTCGGTGATCAATGTGGATTATGCAAGCAAACAGTACAAATTGCAACATGTCACTGAAGACTGTGGAAATTTTGTAATAACCCTTGAATACCTAACAAGACCTGAACTGGAGGATTGCACAGACTGAGAGAAGACAAATCCTCTTTCTACAAATATAGACTTCAAAATATCCTGGATCATGTTAGCATCTAACCATAATGGAACCAGATGATTATCACGTTTGCTGAGACATAATATTGATTGATTAAAAAATTAAGAATAGCTCTTTTAATATAAGTAAGCATCCCCAAATGCTTATAGTTTCCAAGGTACATGGGAGAAAAATCTTTTTAAAAATATAGGTACTCACCAGAGGAGATCATAGGCATATTGAGAAAGGATAAGCTATCGTTGACATCTTGCTGTACTGTGGTTTATCCATTTTCTTTTTCTAGTTACCTCCCTGGAGATGAGCTCATGAGGTTTAATGAATAGTAATTTATATTTATATTGGACTTCAGAGTTTGCAAAATGTTTTACATATATATTATTCCAGCCTCTTAACCCTGTGAAATAAGTACTGTAGGCATCATTATCCTCATTTTAAGAGAGAGGAAGCTGGGGCTCCTGAGTTTGAAGCACCTTGCTCATTGTCTCATAAAGGCAGTCAGTTGCAAAGGTGTTATTAGAAGCTAGGCATTCCTCTGCCTTTGTTTGGATTTGCTGTTAGGTAGCTCAGTGAGGTAATGGCAAGACCACTAGGTATGGGATATATCAGAATGTGAGCTCTGTCACTGACTAGCTACACCACCTGAAACTTATCCTCTCTGAAACTTAACTTCCTCGACTGTAGAGTGGGAATAATATTGCATGCACAACCTATCTCCCAGAGCTATTGGGAAGATCAAATGAGGTAATGTCTGCAAAAGCCTTTAAGCATCATAGGAAGGTGAGCTATTCTAAATGGGAGTGATTATTTTACTGTGCAGGTAATAGCTTTTGTGCTCAAATAAAGCACAAGACAGCCCTATAAAGTAGTCTGCTTTTCTTGGAGACCCCAGCTTTCCTTTCGGGTACCCTCTCTGCCTTTTTCTACCTGGTATCCTGAATTATTTTTATGGATGAAACTGCTCAGGGAAACTCTCATACAGTTGTTAGAGACTTATAGGGTTATCTATCCCAGAGGCATTTGTATGTTTTGAAAAGGAACAAATTCAGTTCAATTCCATTTGTATTTTTTGAAAAGGAAGAAATTCAGTTCAATTTCTTAGGCTCAAAGGTTTAAAACTGAAAGGACCCTGATAGGTTATCTAGTCCAAGTCTTTCTCATTATAGATGAGGAAATTAAGACCCCAAGGGGTTAAATGACTTTACAACAGTTATACAGATGAGTAACACAGCTGGGATTTGAATTCAGGTCCTTTGACTCTTTTGTGTATGTGTGTGTGTGGGGGGGCAGGGCAATGAAGGTTAAGTGACTTGCCCAAGGTCACACAGCTAGTAAGTGTCAAGTGTCTGAGGTAAAATTTGAACTCAGGTCCTTCTGAATCCAGAGCCAGTGCTTTATCCACCTCGCTACCCAGCTGCCCAGGTCCTTTGCCTCTTAAGCCAGGCTTCAGTTCAGTGCCCCATGCTACCATTTCTTAAGGGCAAACTGTGTTCAGGGCATCATGCTCATCTAGGGCTATACAAAGTCCCTGTCCTCCTGAAGCTTATGTTGTAGCACTGGGGAGGAATATGATACAAATACATATAGCTATAATAATAATACTTGATAAATGTTTTAGAAAAGTACAAAACAAAGATATATATTCTAAGCCCCTTGGGTATATATAATTGACAAAGAGGAAAACATGCAGTTTCCCCAAAGTATATTGTTCCCCGGGTTAGGTTTGGTGGGGTGGGGACAGATGAGACAAAGCTTTTTTGAGGAGGTGGCCTCTGAGTTGGGTTGCTTTAGTGAGGGCCCAATTGAGATTGTGTAACATAATTTGTCATGGACCCTGCCAGCATGGTTTTATGATTTTCTCCAGCTTTGTTCTGTAGCATGAGTAGAAATGAAGACAGTGGATGGTGGGAATGATCCAAAGCTGATGCTTGACAGGGCAAGATCTTTGATAAGAAAATGGGTCAAGGTATTTGAGAGACCAAAACAGTGTGAGGTCCACCAAAGGATACAGATGGAAAAGGGAGGAAAGTAGTTAGTGCAGGGGTTGTTGGCTAGGAGAGAAATGAGGGTTGGAGGGGTTGGAGTTCATGGTGAGGATGAAGAAGAGGATTTAGCATGGCAGAAGGAAAAGTGGAATCACAATATAATGTGATCAGATTAAGCAGTTTTAGAACTCGTACACGGAAGTCGAACATTTTTAGCCAGGGATGTGCTGGTATATGTTTAACAACTGACTCCTCAAAAAATGTAGACATGACATACTTTTAAATTTAACCTTCATTATTAACATTTTCTCCATTACTTTTTAAAGTCCAGACACGCAGCAAGACTAAAATTCATGAAACCACAGTTTCTAGCATTTGCTGATTCCCAAGGTCTAAATGCTCACACTGAAAATTCAAATGTTGTATTTTGTGAAATGGCATAAATGGGGTTCAGGATAACCTGGCTTGTAGTAATGGCAAGATGAAGGGTCTGACATTCCATGATTGTAGCTGTGGAAGAGAGGAGAAGGAGAAGGTCACATGAAATGAATAAATGGAGGTAGTTGGAGGATAGAATTTTTGAGGGAGGAATAGTTGGGGAGGAGAGAAAGTCTATGAGCCAGGCACCAAACTCACTGAAGGATGGTATTTTAGAGATAAGTTGACAGCAGAATCTTGAATAAATGACAGTTACAGATTTTAATGAACAAATATGGATTTTAATAATTTTAGGGGAGACTTCTGAGTGATGGTAGTAGAAGGAGAGCTTGGAAGTAGCAATAGGGAGCAGGAGATAGGAATGAGAGTGCAATCAGTGCTGGAAAGGTCAGGGAAGCAGTGTTACAAAAAGGGAGTCCGGTCTCAGCAAATGAAAAAAGATGGAGGGAACTAGGAAGGAAAGACTTAAAATGAAAATGAGTTTAGTACTTTTGGAGTAAGCATTCTAGAGAGCACAGTAGAGGATGTAAGTAGCTTCATAGTAGGACATTTTGGGGACTGGTTTGAAGGAGATGGGAATTAGGGAGCAGTCAGTGGGAGGCGGAGAATAAAGTTTGAACAGTGGCAACTGGGGGTTCATAATCAATGGGGTAGGGAGAGAATGACATGGTGGCAGTGTGTTAATCTTTGAGGAATTAATTCAGGTAGATCATCATTGTGCAGAGGAGTTCAGCCTAGGGGTAGAGGTATTCTATACTATCAGGCAGCTGAGTATTGCTGGAAGGGAGGGTGCAAAGGCGACCAGGAAGCCTTCTGTGGAAGGAACAGGCAAGACAACTACTGTAGAACATGATGGAATGGCTGCTTGGTGAATTGGTGAAGAGCAACTGGGAGAGCTTTCCAAGTGGGGCATTTATCATAAGCAAAGATATGGAGTGAGGAAGGTCAGGAGGAGAAGAATATGTCCAGTAGGCAAAACCCCCCAAAACACTGAACCTGGAGCCACAGGATATCTCTTTACATGTCATTGTTGATGGTCTTGGGCATGTTTAATCTCCCTTGACCTCAGTGACCATAAGTCTAAGCTATTGAACTTTGACCTCTGGGCACCCATTCAATTCTAGATCTATGATTTTCTGATCCTATGTATGATTGTTTGGCCTGCATTGAGTGCTGGCATTGTATTGGAGAATAGTTAGAGATGAAGCAGAATACTTATAGGGACTATCCAATAATGGAAATATTTGAATGATAAAGAATAGAATTTTCTTCAGTAGCTTGATGAGAATAGACTCAAACCTTGAGGACTGTGAAGTTCTTTCTTCGCAGCAGCCTTATGAGGTAGGTAATTTCACTCTCATTAGCCCTATTTTACAGATAGGGAGACTGCAGGTAAGAGACAAGTGACTTGCCCATGGTCACACAGTTAGGAAGTGATGAAGTAAGATTGGATCTCAGGTCTCTAGCTTGGCACCGTGTCCGCTGTTGCCATGCTACTTATCAGTTTGACCTGAAGATACCTACAGTTCTTCTCCCTGTGCTCTTTTGGATCTCCTTTTATGCCGTATTATGTAGCTGGATTACTAGATTTTCCAATATATCGTTGGCTACTGGTGGTGCAGTAGTTAGAATACTGGACCTGGAGTTAAAATGTGACCTTAGACACATACTAGCTGTGTGACCTTGGACAAGTCCCTTAGCTCCTTATAGCCTCAGTTTCCTCAATTGTAAAATGTAGGTGATGATAATAGCCTCTATCTTATTAGTGAGGAGTTATTGTAAGGATCAAATGAGATAATATTGTGAAAGGCACTTAGCATAATAACTAGCAAGCGCATAATAGGAACTATAGAAAAGCTTATTTCCCCTTCCCCTCTCTCTGCCTGGACATAACATAATTTAGAGGCCATTTAGATCATGTGTCTCATAGATTTGTGATTATAAAGTCTGAGCTCATTTGACATTTGCAGAAATCCTTATGCCTCAGATCTAGAACTAGGGCTCATACTCCCATCTGAAGCTCTTTGTATTTCTCTAGTCTAGACTGTACTGTAAAACCTCATTGATTTGTGACTAATCAAAGTGAATGGTCTAGCTGCCTGGGAAAGGGCTTTCCCACTTCAGATGGTTTGTTTAAACTGAATGTAGATTCCATACCATTTAAATCAGAAACTAGATCTTGAAAATGGCCAGCCATTCAATATTTGGAAATAAGTTTTTGCCAATACCAGCTGTAAGTCATACAGAAGAAGCCAGCCTGATTATTTGTCAACAGGAGCAAAGAAGAAAAGTGAGGCTGTCTACAGGAAAACTTGGACTAATCTACCTAGGTTTTACCCATAAGTAATGAGAAGCATTCCCAAGCTTTTGGCCTGAAGAAGCAAAACTTGTGAAGTGCTTGTAATTAAATTAAGGAGTCTGGATAACTTGGATAGCTTTAATTCCATTTTGATCCCTTAAATTTCCAAATAAACAAGATATTTGGAGCTTGTGTCTTTTCTCCTGGTGTCTTGTTATTGTTGTTGTTGTTGTTGTTGTTCAGTTGTATCTGACTCTTTATGACCCTATTTGGGGTTTTCTTGGCAAAGTGGTTTAACTTTTCCTTCTCCAGCTCATTTTATGGATGAGAAAACTGAGGCAAATAGGGTTATGTGACTTGCTCAGGGTCACACAGCTAGTAAGTGTCTGAGGCCAAATTTGAACACGTGAAGAAGAATCTTCCTAATTCCAAGTCCAGTGTTCTATCCACTGTACTACCTAGCTGCCCATCTTCTGATATAGTTGGACAGAAACTTTGCAAATTTCTAAGGGTAAGAGGTTCTTGAGCTAAGGTTGCTCTGTGGTTGAGAATCCCATAATAGTTTACATGTTCTCAACCACAGAGGAACCTTAGCCCAAGAACCTCTTACCCTTAGAAATTTGATAGGAAGGAGTCTCCTTGTGAACCCATTTTATTTTCTTGAGAAGGTATAGAGAGGTACATGGGTCCTTGGAGTTATGTTCCTTTCTCTATATTTTCCTTCTTTCTTGTCAGGAAAATAGAATTATTTTCTGGATGAATAATGATGCTTCATATTTATTTGGCACCTTTCTTCCAAAGAACTCAAATAATTTTGTACAGCTTATCTCATTAATACTCATAGCATTCGCCTAACTTGGATAGTAAATAGCCCTATCTGTCCCTCTATGACAGAAGGGAAAGATGAGGTACAGAGAGACTGTGTAATTTGACTGATTCACACCAAGTCAAGGGTGAAGCAAGAGAAGGTACCAGCCCTGTAAAGGCCAGGCTGCATTGACATTTCTGGTGTAATTGCTCTGTCGGTCAAGTCAGTTCAGGGAAGCTTAGTCAGCTTCAATTTCTCCTTCATCCTGAGATTTAGCTTCCAGTCACCAAGTCTGAAAGCCAGATTGATAAAGGGCCACTTGTCTGAGTACATCATTTTGAGACCCCATAGACTATTCTAGTCTTGGTAGTACTTTTTTTTTTAAATTTAACCAAGGAGGTACCAGATGATAAATTTCAGAGCTGTGGCAACTGCTTCCTGGGATACTAAATCCCAGTTTTTAGGAAGAACCTGAGAGATTACAATTTCACATAGGTGGGGGAGGCAGCACCAAAGAATGAATGGAAAGGGTTTTGTGATGGGCAGCAAGACTACTCTGGAATGGTGGTCTGACTCTAAAACTTCTTGGTGGGAGTTTCTTCCATTTGGTCTGTTTGCAGGATTGAAGAGATGGAGATGATGTTTCCTTGGTTCTGTTTCATTGTGGGAAAGAGGTTAATTCCATACAAAACACCAATTTCTTTTCCACTTCAAAGGCAGCTTTTTGGCTCTGTGGTTTGGTCTTTCCACTGTTTCTTGGCTCCCTTGTCCTAAGGCATATAGTTTCCTAAAGGGTCTTTGTTTGGGTGTAGGACTCCCACAAACAAACACCTTTACTTTCCTTCCCAATTTCCCTTTAATAACCATGGAAATTGACCAAGGGGTGAATTAGCAAACTTGGGTAATGTCAGTGAGTTCCTCAATGCTCCATGCGCCACCATGGCAGATTAGACCTTATAGTTCCTTGAAGTCTAGAGAAGTAAACAACTTGCCAGTGATTCCACCATTAATTATCACAGTTAGATTTGAACCCACTTTTTCCTACTCCAAGTTAAGTACTCTGGTCATTGTATCACACTGCTCCAACTATCTCATTTTCTCAGTATCTGAGTTTCCCTCCCTAAGAAATGAAGTTCTCTTTTCATCTGCCACAATTATTTCATATAGATGTGGTATGGACCAATAAGATGTTATCTTCAAAATGTTTTGAGATCCAAAGACCCAAGAGAACAATCATAAGTGGAGATCCATTAAGCAATCACCTGATTGTGTGGCAATGCCAAGTTAAATTTTCCTTAAATCTCTTTTCAAAATCTTTCTTAGTTTTCTGAAATTTCTCTTTTGCTTTTCCCTGCCACCTTAACATCTCAGTATTAATTTTGTGCCAAGTAAATGTGTTAAAAAATGTGTTGTGTGTGTGTGTGTGTGTGTGTATGTGTGTGTGTGTGTGTGAGAGAGAGAGAGAGAGAGAGAGAGATACTGAGACAGAGAGAGGGGGGGGAGAGGAGAGATAATTTCTCCCTTTTTTAAAGATAACTTGAGGGCTATCTTAATCAACCATTCATTTTCAGCACTTAGCACAGTGCCTGGCATATAGCAGGGACTTAATAAATAGTTATTGAATTGAATTGGACTTCTATTCCTTTCTGTTGATATTCAACTCATTGCCAATACTTTTTAATATTAATATATTAGCCTTGGCCTAGTGATCTGGAACATCCTCCAAAAAACTGAAGAAAGTGGTGTTTGGTATCATCTCTGTGTAGATACAGGTTGAGGGCCCATCTTATGAAGTGATGGGAGAAAGATAGACTTGTCTTTCCTGAGTATACCTTTTCTGCTGTTTAACTGACAGAAAGGAATGCCCCCATATGATCATCTTCTGAGCTCTACAAGAGCCTCCCTGTAGTGCTGTCCTTGGTCCACATGCTTTGGGACCATTCTTTGGTAGGATCCTGCCATAGGATTAAATACAGTCAATAACTCAATAGCTAGACCCACTCTGGATGGAATATTATTATTAATGCATATTAATAACACCCTTAAAATTCTTCCTTTTGCATTATTTTATTTGATCTTTACAGTAACCCTGTGAAGTATGTAGGGAAGTGATGTTATCCTCCTTTTACAGGTGAGGAAACTGAGATGCAGAGAGTCCCCAAATGACATAACTAATTAAATAGCAGAGCCAGACTTTGAGTTCATAGCTTCTGGTTTCTAAGTTGAGGGCTTGTTTTTTTCTTTCTGCTACAGCACCAACCAAGGTATGCCTACCTCTCCACAGTGAACAACCTCTTACATTGAGGTCCCAGTACATACTGATCCATGATGACTCTGAAGATTTATGGAGCTAGTATGTATTTCAAAGGGTCATGAGGCCCTCCCTGCTCTAGGGTGAGATTATCAGATAAGGGAAACTGTGAGTCTTTCAGTTTCCTCTTAGAAAACCCAAGTGGGAGTTTTTTTAGACCCTGCCTTGCTTCAGGGCAGCTACAGGTATGGATCTGAAAACAACGGGTCCACCCAGCTTGCTCACCTTTAATTATATTTATTTGAAACCTGTTGGCATGTCTAATGTTCATCTAGAGCCAAACTCATCCCAGGATAAAAGCAGAGGAGAAGGAATATTTATGCAGTGGCTCCAATACTGGCAATGGTTTTGGTTTCTACCTTTCACAGAGGGCCAGGCATTATCATGTGAAGGCATGGAGTTGTTGTTGTTATTGTTGTTTTGTTTTTAAAATTTAAATAACAAATATGATAATATGCCAATAAATGAAAGGTTGAGTTATGAAATTAACATTAGGCGATGCCTGAGTGGTTCTTAAGAGATTATTTCCACATCATTTGGGGTGTTGTGCTCCATAATTATTCTTGGATCTCTTATTTTTGGACATCTGTTCCCTTTTCTGAAAGGGATGTTGTCACTCCTTTGGTCTTAGCTATGGAAATTCTGCTGCTGGACAAGTGACCTTATTAGCCCTGTAGTGTTTCCATGCAGTTCTGGCCCCATCCCGGAATCTCCAGTAGCCTGTTGTTGTTTTTAACCCCTTCCTACTCTTGCCATAAAATATGGGACAGTCATTTTTTTTTCTGGAAGTAAATGAAGAGTTTTCCTACAAATATAGTCTTTTTGTGTGTGCTTTACACAAACACATACACACACAGAGTCACATAATAGCAGAGAAGGTATTCTTAACCTTTTTGAGGTTATATGGACCCCTTTAATAGTCTGGGGAAACCTTTGGACCCCTCCTTTGTATAATGTTTTAAATGCAGAAATTATGGGAGGCTGAGATTCGGAGAGAAATGGAATAAGAATTCTAAAGGAAACCAATTATGTTTAAATATAGTTATCAAAATATTAAAAAGTAAAACAAATTCACAGACTCCAGGTGAAGAACCCTTGAATTAGAGGTTAAATATTTATCTTAGCCCATGGGCAGAAATGGACAGTCAGCAGAAGTCAGCAAATGTAAATGCTTATTATTCAATAGTCTTCTGAACTTGTCCAGATTTATCCTTTTTGTCATCTGGAACTGACAAAATGACAGTGAGAGACAAAGATATTAAGACAGAAAAGAACTTACCAGGGCTGGTGGGGAATGAATTTCTCTTGGAGGAAAATATTTTCTTAATTTTTCAAGTTTTCAAACTATTGAGAAGAGAGCTATGTAAATAGGATGTCTTACAGTGAGATAGGACAGGGAAAGCAGGAACTGACTAGTAGTTCAGGTGGAATCAGAATGATTCACATTTACAAATGAATTCAAGGCTAAGGTGGGCAGGCTCATGGAAAGGATATTCTGGTTACCAAGAAACTGCCACTTGGTACATAATATGCTTTATTGCTCTTGGGAGTAGAATGTTTCTTCTCTTCCCTTACATCACCCAGGGTTTGATGATAATATTAATGTTAACAATCTCTTTTCTTCCTTTTAAAAACATTTCATATTCTCTTCTGTCTGGTGAGTCTTGTGGGGAATGAGAGGGAGGACAAGAAGAGTCTTATGAAATACTGCATTTGGCACAATGAAAACCTCTGGGGATGGAGAGTGGATAATTTACCTCCACGGTATGTCTAAAGTGGGAAAGGGGAAATTGCACCTTGATTTGAAATTCCGCTTGCTAATTATGTAAGCCATGTAGGTAGACACCGGATTTGGAGTCAGAAGGACCTGAGTCCAAATTCTCCATTAGATATGTACAAGCTGTTTGACCCTGGACAGGTTGCTTAATTACTCATCCTCAATTTTCTTCTCTGTAAAATTGAAATAATAATAGAACCTACCTGACAGAATTGATGTGAGGATCAAAGGAGACAAGACATATACATGTGTGTGTATATTTGAGCGTGAGTGTGAGTGTGTGTATGTGTATATATCTGTAGTGCTTTGTAAATGTTAAAACACTATGATGATAATAATAATTCTGTATTATGCGTTAATTATATACTTAAATATATAATTAAGCATATTATATAATAATAATATCTCTTATTATAGCAGTGAAGGGCAGAAGATACAGGAAAAACAACTTGGACAGGTTGTCATAAAGGTGAGAAAAAATTACAAAAATAGCTTCTTTCAAGAGAGAAGACAAAGTTTTGCCTCCTTTGCATGACAAATATAGCACAGACATTTCTGCAGAAGGCCAGCAGTGGCTGTCATCGAACATTAGAAAGAGAGATAAAGGCAGCAAATATTTTATATATATATATTTCAAACAGTATATTTTAAGAGAAAAACATCTCCTAGCCAATCATAGTGGAGGAGAGTCAGTATAACTTAGAAGCTTTTAGGGAACAAAAGACTATGTGAGGCTTTCTTGGTCATGGCCATGGCATCCTCCATCCCAAATTACCATAACACTGTCTATAAATTGTAGAATCTGTACTGTTTGGATTGCCATCATCTTCTTGGTGTTTTCATCATCAAACTCATGTTTGAGGAGAGTGTGGAGAGGTTTAGAGGGGAGGCTGCAATTTACAGAGGAATGACATGAGTTTCACAGTTATAGTCACCAGCCTTAAAGTCTTATAGTTTTGCCACTGAAGTTAACTAGTCCTGTGACCTTGGATATACCCCTGAATCTCTCAGAGCTTCAGTTACTCACCTCCAAAATAAAGGATTTGGACTAAGGGATCTCTAAGGTCCTTTCTACCTCTTCTGCCCCCTCTGAATTAGGGAAGAGCCAGTAAAATGGAACCTGGTATCTTGACAGTTTGCAAATGTAGGCCAGTAGGTCTTCTGATTTGTAGGGTGACTTTGTAAAGGGCAGGGCTATAAAAGCTTTCCGAAAGGCAAGTGCGGTAATTGCTTTTTGTTGTTTATTACTCAGCTGTTCAAATATTAAATTCCCCCAGATAGCAAAGGGCAGCCAAACATTTTAAGGGCAATGGGAGCTTTCTGTGACGATAGACTACAGGTTTATTCAACATGAAGACTGATGCCCATTTAGGCAAAACTTTGACTTGGAACCCGAGGAGATCTAGGTTCTAGTGCTATTTTGCCCTTGTTTTCTGGGACCACTGATGCTTCTTCTTCTTCTTCTTTTTTTTTTTTTGGATCTCAGTTTCTAAAACTGCAACGTGAAATCCAGACTCATTCTAAGCAACTAATAAGAATGGTAATAACATTATGGAGTCCTTTGAACACGCAAGATGGAAGGCACCCTCCCAATTAGACTCCATTGGCTTTATAGTTTAAAATCGCAGGGCTCTCCTCTACTACTTGCACACAAGAAGCTACATATGAATATTCAAGGACACATTTTGAACTGCTCTTTCTTCTCATTATTGGAGTACAAAAGAGCATGGGAAACTGGCCAGAAAGCTGTTTTTCTTAGTACAAAAAAATCCATTTGAAACCATTTTTAATTTTAATATTTTTCTCCTACTGATAACATCTGCAGTAATTTTTGGCCCCAAGCAAATCTTAATGTCTAAGTTATAAACCCTTTCAACATTCATCATGCAGGCACTTTCACTGTTATAATTAATGAACAGAAACCTCTGCTTTTAAGAAAATGTCTTTCTCATATTAGCAGTGAGAGAAAATATCATGATGGTACCATATATTTTTAATAATGTGTGTTTTCAAGGACTTTCACAGAGTATTAGAAAGTCCTCAGAAGCCATTTAGTCAAACCAACAGCTAACCAAGTATCCCCTCAAAACTATATACAAAAGGTTATCCAGTCTTTGTTTGAAGACCTTCATTGAAGGAGAGCTGATTCTTTCTTAGGTCACCCATTCCATTTTATAGAGTCCTACGTGTACTAGTAAGCTTTTCCTCGAGTACCACAGGCTCTGGAGCTCTTTCTCCAAACACTACTAATAGGCTGGTTCCCTGTCTAATAATTGCTCTGCTTTTGCAGAGGCTGGAAGGGTATTTTCCTCAGGTGGTTTCATGCTCACAAGCTCCCACTGGTATGCCTCCCCCATATTATCATATTATCATAATTATAATATTATTATCATATTATCAGTTGATAATAATTAGTCAACCAGATTTAGTTAGTTTTTAGAAAGAGGTATTGACTAAATTGATGTAATAAGAATAGTTCATATAAAAATGCCCTCAAAAAGTCCATGATATGTATTCCCACCAGGACATACAGAGTTCAGGGGAAAGTGGGCTCAAGCTTAAAGTATACATGTGCCAAAATCAGAACTTATAGCTGCTGGCTACTGAAAGTCCTTTCCTTCATGGGGGAGTGGGGGTTCTGATGATGTTTCCCTTTTATAGTTCTCTTCTAGGCTCCAAAATCTAGAATCTGCCTTTTCCCAATGGCTAGTTTGTCCTTGGTTCCCAGTGAACATGCTGTTGTCAGCTGCTGCGCCTGGACTCTGCTAAGAGGCCAGTGAGAAGGCCAAATCCTCAGACCCTTCAAAGTTTACAAGGTTATCTTCTGGGGGGAAGGGAGGAGATGTAGGCTTATCTCCCCCTCCCACCCCCATTGCAATACCCATTTAAAGCAGGGGAAAAGAAGAAAGCAAAATTTTTTTTTCAGATTCTGTCACAGCAGTGATACTTTTGTTCTGTGAACTGTAGAAAAGATTAGACATAATTGGAGGGAGGAGTAAAGGAGTAACATGGAAACCAAATGAAAATCAAGGACTTAAAAAAAAAATATATATATATATATACACATATACATATATGTGTGTTTTATTTTGTGTCTTAAGTTGTGGCATTCGCTATCCTCTTTCATATCATCTATTCCTAAAGTGGCAAACCAATGGGAATCTTGAAATTAATATTGGTGTCCAGTTTGGATAGTTTATGTGATTTCTTTAAGATGTTGATGAAAGGTGTGCCAAAATACCACAAACATTATTAACCTTAAATATGATGACTAAGACAACATGAATATCTACTAATCCATATTTTTAAATGAGAATCACCTACATATTCATCAAATATGTCCTTGATGAGGGTATTTGAATAGAACAGGTGGACCTTTACAAGCAATATTCTGCCTTTGATCACATCTTTACCATCATACAATTAGCTGAAAGACACCAGGAATATTATTGCTTATAACCTGAAAGGCTCTCCAATAAAGTGGGTCTGATGAATGATAACATTTTAGAAGATACCTTGAAAGAAATAACAACAGAGATAAATTCTTTGATCATTAATATAAGGCAAGGGATGAATCAGGAAGCAGTATATTTGCTAATGATATTTGTGTCAATGATGCAATGCAGAGCCCAAGAAACTGAGGTCCTCTAAACACTCCTGTTTGTGAATGATGTTGTACCTAGCACAATGCTTGGAACATATTAGGTACTTAATAAGTATATATTGGCTGATTGATTGACTGAGTCAAGCCCCAGAACACTGCTGTGTTTCCTAAAGGGTAGGCATGATCACTGTTTGGCCTAGCTGTCCTTAGAGTAAAAACAAAGTGGGTGAAAAATGCCTCTTGTTCCAACTCCGACATACAATTCAATATAACAATACAACATACAATACAACAATCAGTGAAGTTCATCTCTAAGAATATACATTTTGAATAGCTTTTACATGTGGACAGCAAGTTAGCCATAAAATTGAACATGAGAAAGAGTGGGCTGGATTGCTTTGGGAAACTGCATTTCCTTCAATGACTTCAAACTTCCCCCTGGAACAGAAGCTTATATTTTAAATACAAGAGATCTTCTGGTGGTGTGATATGGTTGAGTTGTAGAACACTACATTCCCTAAGGAATTGAACTGGAGGATTAATCAATGAGGAATGCAGTGGTGGATCTGTGTAGGCTTGGATACATCAAAACTATATTTGAAGGAGAAATAGCATAAAGTACATTTACTGACATATCAGTGAAAAATAAAATGTGCTAATCACATGACATGATTGGAGGACAACTGATACTTACAAGCTTCATTGGTGGGTTTTTGATCTCATGAGAAAGTTAGCAAGATCCTCAGCATCTCTCTGGAGGAAATCCATCAATGAGATCATAAATCCATTTGAGTATTTGAAATGTGATTGCTCTAAGTCTCTCTTTGCCCTTTAGTGATGGTACTCAATGGAAAAGCAGACAAGGTCCTAGATATTCCCTTCCTGGGTCCTTGGTGAATCATTTCCTCCAGAGTTTTGTGTCCTCTGGCTGTTTTAGCATTTGACCGAGGGAAAAAAAGTCTCCCGTCCTTCAAGATGTGGATCATTACCACCTACTTTAAGTAAGTAGTAAAATGGCTTCTGGCCTCAAATGACCAACAATCCATTTTATGTTTCCTGAGACATTTCTCACTGCCTCAGGCTATCCGCTTGGATGTTCCATCATTACTTCAAACCACAAGCATCCAAAACTGATCTCATCATCTATCCCATACACACCCAAGGTTAACCTTCCTTCCAGGTTCCCATTTTGTTGTTGTTTGTCTTTGTTGTGGTTATGACACCAACATGCTTTCAGTAATCCAGGCCTGAAACCTTGAAGTTATCTTCCTCTGTTCCCACTCACCACCCACACTCAAATCCATTACCAAACTCTGTCAATTTTACCACTATTCTTTATCATGGTCCAAGTTACCATGATACTACACTGATATGGACCCTCATTGTATCTTCTCTGGAGTATGATGACAACCTCCCAGTGGGTCTCTATTTTTAGTCACTTCCTCTCTTCAACACATTCATATGGCTGCCTGAATAATCTTCCTATAATTATATTATATTATAATATAATACATTATATTATATTATATAATAAAATAATATAATAATCAAAGGCCTGCCCGTGGCTTCTTGCTGTCTCTAGGTTAAATTACAAATGCTTTCTGCAATCTGACTCCAACTCACTCCCTGGTTTTGTTTCAAATTACTCTCTTTTGTATAAGCTACGGTATATCCAAATGGAATTTCTAGATCATTCCCTGACATCAGCATGGTAATAGTATGTGAAGAGCACTGGTGTTGGAGTCAGAGGATCTAAGTTTAAACCGTGCCTCTGTCATGTCCTACCTGTATGTCTCTAGGCAGATCATTGAACCCTAATGGGCCTTACATTCCTCATCTAAAAAAACCAATGGGACTGGATTTGATGGCCTCTGAGGTCCCTTGCAGCTCAGGATCATTGATCATCTGATCATCTTCTCCTCTCTTGGGACATCACCTATTACTTTCATGCACTCATTATATGCTTCTATCTATTTAAATCTTTAATCTTTATTTTCCCTCAATGACCATCTTAGATGCCTCCATGGGTGATCTTCCTCCATCTTCCTCCCCAACCAGCTGAAAGTGATTACTCCATAATCATATTTCCTTAGATCACTTTTTTATATCTCTCCTTCACCCTTATTACATGATATTGGGCTTGATTTTGTATATGTCTTAGCCTTTTCTCCCACTGAGAATGAGTTTTGGATAATTTTCCATTTTTGTATCCCCAGTGTTTGGCACCAGAAAAAGTACTTTTTAAAATTAAAATTTTCTTCATTTAATAAGCATTTATTGTCCTTCTCCAATGAAACAAGAAAGAAAAGCAAAATACTTGTAACAAATAGGGATAGTAAAGAAAAATGTTTTCCCACACTGAGCATGTCAAAAAATGTGTGGTTCATTCAACATATGTAGTCCATCACCACTGTCAGGAATTGGTTAGCATTCTCCATCATCAGTCCTTTGGAATCATTGTTGGTCATTGCACTGATCAGAATTCTTAAATCTTTCATAGTTCATTTTTACAATGTTGTTTATAGTATAAACTGGTCTTCTGGTCCAGCTTACTTCTCTCTACATCAGTTTATATAAATCTTCCTAGGTTTCTCTGAAAGCACCCATCTCATCAATTTTCTATAGCACAGTAGCATTTTATTAGACTCATATCCCATAATTTCTTTGGCCAATGGATGGATACTCCTTTGGCTTTCAGTTACTTGCCTTCTCAAAAAGTAGCAGTTTAAAAATTTTTGTACAGATGAGTCCTTTTCCTCTTTGTCTCTTTGGGGTATATAGTTTAGTGAGTAATATACATGGAAAGAACTAAATAATGTTTGTTGAATAAATGCGTTTTCCTGAGAAGAACCAAGGCTTCCTGTTGACTTGCCTTGAGTTAAGCAATTCTTATTATGAACCCCTGCAGAGTTTTATGTCATGCCAGCAACAATGCTTCCCAGGTCAGAAGCTAGGGGCACAAACATGAGGTGAAGGGAGTATAAAGCTACACATTGGCAAAGGAAGGATAAATCATGGTGCAAAATTTTTGCTTTAAGAATATTAAAGTACTAAATGTGATCTTGCTATAAATTGAAACTGACTGTCATTTGATCCTTAGCATTTCAATCTCATTTATTAAGGCTAAAGACCATGATTTAGGATGTGAGGCTTTAGAACTTCTTAGAGAAATAAATCATCTCATCACCTAGAGGCAAATCCAGATCCAAATATTTTTTAAATGGATCGTTAGGTGGAAAGAATTCTGGCCTCAACTCAAACTCTGGACACCTGGTTCTAGTACTGGCTCCACCACTCACATACCTATGTGACCTTAGGCAAACCATTTTCCCACTCAGTCTCAGTTTTCTCATTTGTTAAAAGAAAATGGTAGTTGGGCTAGATGGTCTATTAAAGTCCTCTCCATTTCTTAAATTTTATGAGTTTATGAGACCATTATTGAGAGCACTGAGAGACCCACTCTAAGAAAGGGCATATTTTCTCTTGGCTGGTGGTTTCTTCCTTAAATAAGTGACTATAGATGAGGATAAACAAAACAAAACTTGGTTTTCCCCTTGCCTGGATGGCCTGACATTATGCACCCTCTGAAAACCTATGCTTTCACAGAAACCTATTCTTTTAAAAAGTCAAGAAACGTAAGCAAATTAAGGGATCATGAAAACATTTACTTGACAGATCTATGGAGAAGGGAGAAGTTTATGACCAAATAAGAGATAGTAAAGGTCATGGGAAGTAAAATGGATAGTTTTGATTACATGAAATTAAAATATTTTTGCACAAGTCAAAGCAACGCAGCCAAAATCAGAAGGAAAGCAGGAAACTGGGAAAAAACCCAAAACACTTGTTTTTAAAGCAAGTTTCTGTGATAAAGTCCTTATTCCTCAAATATGTAGGGAACTGAGTCAAATGTATAAAAATTAGAGTCATTTCCCAATTGATAAATGAAGAGGTAATTTTCAAAAGAAATCAAAACTATTGATAGTCATACAAAATGCTTTAAATCACCTTTCATTAGAGAATACAAATCAAAGCAATTCTCAGGTACCATCTCACACATTTCAGATTAGATAACATGACAGAAAAGGAAAATGAAAAATTCTGGAGGGAATATAGGAAAAATAGGGATGCTAATGCAGTTAGTGGAGCTGTGAACTGGTCCAACCACTTAGAGAATAATTTGGAACTATGCCTAAATCTATGTATACTCTTTGACTTGACAGTATCTCTATTAGGTCTGTACCCAAAAAAAATCAAAGAAAAAATAAAAGGACCTATATATACAAAAATACTGATAGCAACTCTTTTTGTGGTGGCAAAGAATTGGAAACTGAGAGGATGAGAGGATGCTCATCAACTGGGGAATGGCTGATCAACATGTGTTATATGATTGTGATGGAATACCATTGTGCTATAAAGAAATGACAATCAGTATGGTTTCAGAAAAACTTGGGAAGATTTATATGAATTGATGCAACTTAACTTAATAGAACTGGTGGAACATTGTATTGTACATAACAACATCAATATTGTAAGAATGATGAGCTGTGAAAGACTTAACTACTCTAATCAGTACAGTGATCCAAAACAATTATAAAGGACTAACAATGAAAAATACTATCTGCATCCAGAAAGAGAGAGAGAGAGAGAGAGAGAGAGAGAGAGAGAGAGAGAGCGCGCAAGCAAGCAAGCAAGCAAGCACTGATGAATTCTGAATGCCAATTGGAGCATACTTACTTTATTTTTCTTGGGGTTTTTTTTTGTAATATTGAATATTGAAGTATATTTTGCATGACTTCACATTTATAATTGATATACTATTGCTTGTCTTCTCAATGAGTTGGGGGAATGGCTGGAGAGAGGGAGAAAATTTAGAACTTAACATTTAAAAAATGAATGTTAAGTAAAGAATAATTCTATATATTTTTTAAAAGTCAAGAAAAATAAATCTCAAGAGCAATGGGCAACGTGAGAAGAACTTGAATTTGCCCCAGGAAAGTGATGAGGTTTGGTGATTTTATAACTGGTTTACAGGAAGAACCAGGCAGACCTCAAACAGGTTAAGGAAATTACCAAATACCAGAAAATTTGGGTCTGTACTTGTTTAAACCACAGAGAGATAGTTGGGAAAGGTATTTGCTCTTGTGATCAGTGGTGTTTATAGATCACCAAGGAGAGCTAACAGTTTCTCTACTTAGTACTAAGGTTATCATTTCTACATGAAATAAATAAAAATAGACCTTTGTATGTGTATAGATTTTGTTGTAACTGTCTGAAATTAATTATAATAATAATTAGTCAGAGGCACTGTGTCTCAGTAGGGGGAAATACTGCATTTGGAGCCAGAAGATCTGGGTTTGAATTCTGGATTTGCAACTTATTACTTGTGTGACCTTAGGAAAAATCATTTAGCTTCTCTTAGGGTTCTGTTTCCTCTTCTGTCAAATGAGGGAGTTACACAAGACGACCTTGAGGCTTTAAATCTGTGATTCTGTGAACTGACATTTATATGGCATTCTAAAGGTTACCAAATGTTTTGCAATAATTTTGTGCGGTAGGTGTTTATAGATAACTGTTAAACCTGTTTTACAGAAGAGGAAACTGAGATTTAGAGAAGATGGGTTTGCCCATGGTTATTTAGCTAGTAAGGGTTACAGCAAGAATTTCATCCCCTTTCTTCCTGATCCCCAAGTGAAGCATTCTGTCCGCTGTGCTAGCTGCTATCCCTTCTTTTGAACCTGTATATTTTCAATGTCTGTTACCCACACGTCATCTCCCATCTTTGCTTTCTGTTTCTCTTCAAGCCTCCCTAAAATCCTGCCTTCTGTTTCACTTTTCTGGGACCACCTTGCTACCTCTTAGTGCTAGTCTTTTTCCTCTTGTTTGTACATAGCTGTTTATAAGTTCTTCCTCTTTTCTTTTCTTTTCTTCTCTCTCCTCTCCTCTCCTCTCTAGAATGGAATCTCTTTGAAGATAGGGACTGTGTTTTTACCTATCTTTGTATCCCTACTGTGTAACAGTCCCTGACACATAGTAGTTGCTTAATATTTGTTCACTTGAATTTCTGATTTCAAATACTCTCAGTGTAGTAGAAAGATTGGAGGTCTTAGGGTTTGTTCAGCCTTCCATCTTTGCGTGTGAAGCAACTGAAGCCTCAAAGTGACAGGCTATATAGTTTATCAGTGTCACAGCCAAAATGTCAAGCCAGGTTTTCCAGTTGGGGCTTCTAGCTCTATCTCTTCTGATTCTGCAGGTGGAAGAGAATACTCAAACTATTCTGAAACATATGCTTTCTTTCTTCCTGGATCCTATCTCCCAATATTTTTTTTCTCTCCATACATTGTAGTTTAAACCATTCTCATTCACCTTAGAGTTTTCTATTTGTACCTCCCTCCTCCCCCTTTTTACTATTTTAGCACAGATTGCTCTCCCTCTAGTGACCTTCCTTCTCCTCCCAAGACAACTTAGATCAGAGATATAACCTGGCTGTGAATGTGTCCATGTGAATGCCTAGTGAGTATGGGAAAGGGAAATCTGGAGAGCTTTGGTTTAGAGGCATGTCACAAGTCTGTTGTCCCTCTGGGCTTCCTGAGATCAGTGTTTTAATAATCGACACAGTCTCTAAACAAGACTTTAATTGAAAATAGCTCCTTAACGCACATCACAGACTGTTTTATACAATGTTCAATGAAACATTATTCTTGGACTAACCAAATTACGAACTCATCTTGTGAGCCATAATTATGTTTTAACATACGATTGTCGTAGCCATTCAGTATTGGGAAGCAAAGCAGCTATTAATCAACAGGGTACTTTGCCTGTCTCCATACCGTCCTAGGATAGGAACAGTGCCGAGATGGCTTCCTTGAGATCTTTAGATCTTGCCTGTTGGCTTGCTGTCATACAGCAGAAGTGGGTTGTAGAAACAGTGCACCCACGCTTGGATCTTATAGAAGAAAGCTTCTATAACTGCAAGTTGATTCCCTGGAAGCCTTGATTGAATCCTAGCTGCTTAAGGTTTTTAAAGAAACAAATTCCAATGAAACAAGACGATATGAATGATTAAAATAAAACACTTCCTGAATATACCAACAACCTTTATTAAAGAGGATGATAATGCATTCCTTGTTCCTCTCTTCTTAAAATACTTAGATTTCCTCAAGACCTAAATCAAGTGCCATCTCCTAAGGGAAACTATCTGATCTGCCCCAAACTATCTTGTAGTTAATTATCTGTGCAGATGTGATGTTCTTCCAGTAAATGTAAACTCCTGACTGTTTTTCACCTCATATTGTATCCCTGTTGCTTATGCATAGTGTCTTGGGCATAATGAGTGTCCAAGAAATGATGATTAAATTAAATTCATATCATAGTGTTTATTTTATATGGCTTTTCCATCTAACCTGCATACTCTTCATATAAGCCTGAATTGTGATACACACATATATGTATATGTACATATGCATATATATGTATACATATATGTATATATGTGTGTGTAGAGAGAGAGAGACAGACAGAGACAGAGACACAGGCAGTCATGGAGAATCTGTGTTGAATTAGCATAAGGCCATGTGATGGCTCCTCCAGTATTAGAATTCTATATTCCAGTCCAGGGCATATATGTTCCAAATTGTACTTTTATTTCATCAATGGATTTGGAACCTTTTTTTCTTAAGTTGTAGCAGAGTAGCAACAAATGGGATGACCAAACTAAACACATCTATCACTGTTAATTGATTATGAAGCCCTTGATAAGTGTCTCCGGGCTTCCAAAATTCTCATTTGTAAAATGAGTATGATAATCATTGCTCTAGATTACAGAACTGCTGCATGGAACTCAAAAGAAAAAAACAACCCTATCTTACTGACTATTATGTAGAGTTCTATATAAATAAGACTTTCAATAAAGATATAAAATGCTTAAGATTATAATTCTTCCATAAAGACATTGTTAAAAACCAGACATGTTATTCCTTTTTCATTCTTAAAAATAAAATGGTTCTGACCATGGAAGAGTTTGGTGAAATCAAGATTTTCATATCTCCCCATTCTATGACATTGAGAAGGAATTCTTTTTCTCACAAGAATTCCAACCCTTTAAGGATAGTAGCTTGACCTAAAGTACTGTTCAAAAGTATTTTCTAGCTAATCAGAAAAGTAGAAGCCGCAGGTCTATGAAAACAGTTACCTTGAATACAAGACAAGAGACTTTAGGCAATGTTATTTAATTAACATCTTTTTTAAAATGTGTGAAATACATTATTTCATTGGCAGTACTCTACAGGACAGGATAAGTGTTATAGGTTAAATAAAAGGATGTTTGCACTAATAATACTCCTATATGTCTTTAATTATGCAGAGTTAAACTTCTATGCCTTGACAGCTTTCTCTTTTCCTTTCACTTGAGGATAGCTATAAAAATATTTTTTCCCGTTTCGTGGTTGGAACAAAAAAGAGCTTTGGTGCTATCAATGAATGCCTTTCAGTTAGCCTTAAAAATTAGCCACATTTAAATTTTATTTTTTCTACTCTGACATATGACAAGAATGACTATACAGATATACACATATATATGGATATATACATATTCACTTATGTGTATATGTATACACAAGTACAATACATATCAAACACATACATAGACATGTGTACAGTATACAAATACATATATTCGTCTGCAATTGATTTTTTTATCTTACTACATTCAGGCTTAAAAGGGAATGCTGGGGATGAACGTGAGGAAATTGGCATGACTGAAGTTTCCCCAGTGCCAGAAGATAATGGACTAATCCTACCTCTGAAGATCATTTCTATCAACTAATATTTATGAGACCTGGGTTCCAATCCTGACTTCACTATTAACATGATGTGTGACCTTGAGCAAATCACTTGAATGCTCTGGAGTTTAATCCCTTTCTCTTTTGGTACCTTACCCACCCTAAAATCCTTGTATATCTGATGATTTAGTTTTCTCGGTGGAAGCTGTTTTGATCCTCTCCAGTTATCATCTTGACAGAAGAAAGATGGAGGGCTTTGGTGACCTGTCAAGATCATTACAGATCTATGATTTTTCAAAGAATGTTCTTACCTTCATAGAACCCATTTTAATTTCACACCTGATGTCCCCAAGGGAGGTTGAATAAGGAAATAGGACTAGGTTGCAGGATGAGGGAATCCCTTAAGGATTTATCTTCTGCAATCAGTTGATTGAATAAAAACATAGCAATTCCTATTCAGCTCCCCGAAATGTTAATCTTTCATCTTCCCTCTGGATTTAATTATTAACTACTCTAAAGTCCACCTCTATCCCAACCAAAGCACATAAATTATAGTGTGTGGTCCACAAGTGGCTTGTGAATTGGCTTCTCGTGGTATTATAGATGGCCTCAATAGATGAGAAGAGGGCTGGGGAAGGTAGAGGATTGGCAGGTTGAAGACATCCGTGGTGGGAAGAGGGGAAGAACTGTTTTACCAAAGTGGTTTGTGGCAAAAAAAATCCAAACTGAATCAGAGAACAAGAAAGGACTGGAAATTTAAACAAGAAAATGCTGGGGAGATATCCAATACTTTTTGTGAGTGCATTTCCACTTCTTGAAGAATAAACAGTGTTTCTTGATTGCCTCATCTTAATAATGTTTTTTAACAGTATAAATAAGTGAATCAATAGCTGAAAACTCTCCATCAACCAAAAAAAAAGCCCCATGAACAAATAGAAGGAACAATCCAGGTTCCAACAAAAGGTGAATTCTTAAGTGGCGGCAAATCTTTTTTTCTCTGAGAATGGATTCAATTTTTGGAAATGGTCAAAAGTCATTCAGAGCTAGGTCTGGTGAATAAAAGAGGGAATCCCGCTGGTCATTTGATATCATTTAATTAAAAGTGAAATGTGGGGGCAGCTAGGTGGCTCAGTGGATAAGCACCGGCCCTGGATTCAGGAGTACCTGAGTTCAAATCCGGCCTCAGACACTTGACACTTACTGGCTGTGTGACCTTGGACAAGTCACTTAATCCCCATTGCCCTGCCAAAAAAACCAAAACCAAAACAAAAAAAAAGTGAAATGTGGCACTGATGACTTAAAAAAAGTAACATATCTGAACTGTCTCTAGTGCCAGCCTTCATAGTAGTTGGTTTGGTTATATAGAGTATCTATGATGGTCCAAACAGTTTTGGAATCCTTCTTTGGAAATGGTTTTGAGAGTCTGTATCATAGCGTTCTGAGCACTCCAAGTGTCCTTGTGGTGACAGACCTTTTTGGGGGGGATAGAATTTAAATTTTTGAAATAAAGTCCTTTGGATCCAATTTTTCTAAATGATGTAGGAAACCATAGCATGTAATATACACAAGTATTCTCCAGTGTCTAGAGTGAACTCACCATTGTCCTCAATTAATCCTGAACTTCCTTCAAAACTTACTTATATCTCTGCCAGCCTCCAAGGTCATATTTTTCCAGATCTTCCATTATTGGGGTGCTTTCCATCTTGAAATTACATTGTTTGGACTTTGTATTGACCTCTCTGTGCAACACGGTGCTTCCTGCCTCCCTGCCCCCCGCCCTAGTATTCATGCATTCAATGTGAATCATTGAAGCCTTTTCATTTTTGTCTTTGTATGCCAGTGCCCAGTACAAAGAACATTTTTTTAATGGAATGTTATACTCTGTGGGTCATGGATGAGAGTTGATTATAAGATAATGATAGTTTAGTTCTATAGTACTATACACACACACACACATATATATGTATGTATGTATATACTTATACACACATATCTTATTTGACCCTCATAATAGCCCATGAGATAGATACTACAGTTATTATCCTCATTTTTTCCAGTGGGAAAACTGAGGCTCAGAGGTCTTCCCATACTCACACATGTGGCATGTGTCAGAGATGAACTTAGGTCTTCTTGAATCCATGTAAGGCATTCTATTCTTTATGCAAGGATATCTTAACCTGGGGTCCATGAACTTGTTTAAAATTTTTTTTGATAATGTTTTTGTCATTCAGTTGTGTCTGACTCTTTGGGACCCCATTTGGGTTTTTTTTGGCAAAGATACTGTCATTTCCTTCTCTAGCTCATTTTATAGATGAGGAAACTGAGGTCAACAGAATTAAGTGACTTGTCCAGGGTCACACTACTAATAAGTGTCTGAGTCCATATTTGAACTTAGGTCTTCCTGACTCCAGGCTGGCACTCTATAAATAAACAGTAATATAAATTAGTAGAATTTATTAATATAATAAATATACTTAATATACATTGATATAAATTATCAACTGTATTGATAACTATACACTAACAAACATTAATATAAATCATTAACTATATTGATAATTATACATTAATACAATTAATTTTCTTTAAAACCTTATTTATTAATTTTTATACATTGAAAAAAACATTATTCAGAGAAGGTGGCCATAGGCTTTATCAGACTGCCAGATTGGATTGGTCCATGACACAAGAAAGTTTAAGAAACTCCGCTCTGGCCTGTGTTGCCTATAATAATGAGACTAAATATCTTATATTAATGGTTAACTTGGCCCTGAAAACAATTCTGAAAGAAGAGTTCCAAAAAATGAAAAATGGAAGCACCCTTGTTATAACAAGGCCATGTGGTACAATGGAAAGAAGACTGGTTTGGAATCAAATATCACTTCTGGTTCTTACTATCTGTGTGATCTTGGTAAATGACTTTACTTTCCTGGGACTCAGTTTCTTCAACTGTAAAATGAGGGATTTGGACTGTGATCTTATGGAAAAGTGTACATTTTTCCCAAGGGGACTGTTTTAAAGGAAGATACTCATTAATATTCCTATACCTATACACCCTATACCTAAACACTCTATACCTATACATAACCATGCTCATGTATTTGTTAAGATGAGATTCTTTATAGTCACATATCCTATTATTCAGCTTCCCATAATGATCTCTTTTCACTTTGGATGTATTTGGGACAGAGAATTTTAGGTAGAAAACACTGCATGTAACATAGTCCTTCTTTCCTCTAAGGACAATGGACATTTTTAGAGTCCTAGGGTTTCATAACTAGGCTGAGTTTCTCAAGCCAGGCTGACTAAGATTACATGTCTGGGGAAATGTTAGGAAATGAACCTCCAGACCTCCATCTCTCAGCTCTCCCAATGGTTGCTCAGCGTCACATCAAATTCCCCATGTTTTCCATTTTAAGTACAGAGAGCCTTCCTGTATTTATCTCTCTGCATCTTAGCTTAGAGATGGAACTTAATCTCCTCAGACACAGCTAACCACAATACCTTAATTCAGTCAAGTTCAACTGAACAAGTATTTAAATGGCATTGCAAGAAAAGTGATGTGACCATCCATCTTTGCTCTGGTGTTTAAAGAAGGATATAGTCCTATCCTTTTATAAGAGACAAAAGGTGAATCGGGGTACCTGATGCAAAACTCCTTCTTTTGCTCTGGATAAGACTGCAAGAGACTTGGTTGCTATTTCAAACGTGATTTTATATCACCCATTAAAATTTATAGCTGGTGAAGCAGTTTTCTCACATTTTGTAGCTTTCATGGATGGGTTTTACTTTTGAGGGAAGGACAAGGAACTCATGGATCCAACTAGTAAGTTAAGGGCCCCTGAAAACCCTGAAGGGTCATTATATCACACCTGTTTTTGAAACACAGCCTGAAATGATTTCCCAAACTAATTTGTCTGGGAACACTTTGGAGCTGGAAATATATTGACAAAGCTCATAAAAGCTTGTCTGGGAGGTCTGGGGAATATTGCATACCACTAGTTATTGGTGAGAGGTTAGGGAAATTTTCACATAAAATAGAATGAATTACATCTATGTACATATAGATAATTTGCCACAGCTAACAAGTTTTTGATACACTATTTCATATGTCATATTTTAAAGGTAAAACACCACCAGCATCAATATTGTCTTAAAGAATACTTGAATTCACATCAAAGAATTCATTTGGGTCTGTAGCATCCAGGCATAGAAATGTCATATTATTCTATCTATTCTTGATTACCTTTGCAAATGAGTGTAGCAGTGGCAAAAATAATCTGTTCCAGGAGATAATCCACATGTAATTTGTATTTGATAAGCTTTGCAATATATTTTTGCATGAATATTTGGATATGCATTTTTGGATGTTCCCTGAATTTAAAATGCTTGATATAAAATAATGAAGCCATGTCATAAAGATGTCACTCGGAAAAGTTACCCTGGTTTACCTACAGTCTATTGATGCTGAGCACCCAAAATGGTCCTCGAATAGTCCTAAATTTAGCCTCTCAGAGTAAAGTAAAAGAAGAGCTTTAAGCAGAGCTGGGATGCTTTCCTTCATGTCAACTTCTTTCGGGTGCATATGTTTCCTGGGAATTGGAAGCAACTGTATTTCATAAGGCCTTCTCTTTCAGCTAGCATTCTTATTCCTGTTTGTAAGTATTAATGTTGGTGGTGGTGGTGGTGGTGGTGGTGGTGGTGGTGGTGGTGGTGGTGGTGGTGGTGGTGGTAGTGGTAATGGTAGTAGTACTCATCCTCATTGCAGTAGTAATTTAATTGACTAAGTAGAAGACAAATAATCCAGCCGAAATAATTGAGAATTGATCCCAGCAGAAATTCTATCTTCCTTAAATTTAAGGAGGTAATTCACATTGTCTTACCCATTTTCTTCTGAGATTCTCTTGATCTCAGTATGGAGAATCTGTCCTTAATCCTGAGGCCAAAGAAGCTGCTCCCTTTTCTTACCTCTTGGTGCCAACTCAGGTGTTCTTTTAAACAAAACAGAAATGTCTAACTTGTAAAGGAAGCATGTGGCTGTGGTAAGAATAATCAGCTTTTATATATCCCTCTAAAATTTGTAAAGCAGTTGTATCCTCCAGAAAAAAAAATCACTTTCCTTCCTTAAATGACTTTATATTTACTTTATTTATTTAGTTGTGTTCAAATTATTTCTTCCAGTGCAGGGGTATCAATTTAAAATAGAAATGGCAGCCATTAAACCATAAATAAAGATCCCTGCAGATTGCATGTTGACTTAGAAAACCACATATTAACATTATCTGTATTCTCTTATATTTTTAGTTTTTTATTGTTAAATATTTTCCAATTATATTTTAATCTGGTTTAGGTGGCACTCTGTAGTATTGCAGCTTCAGGGCAGCTGTGGACTCCATGTGTGACACCTCTGGGCTAGTGGAATGTAAGCCCCTTCAAGGAAGGGACAATTTTCATTTTTGTCTTCCAAATGCCATGACCTAGTATCCTGCATATAGTATATGATTAAGAAAGATTTGATTTGAATAAAATTAAATAAAAACCATGAAGATCATGATATAGGTATTATTATCCCTATTTAGAGATGATAAAATTCAGAATTAAAAAGTTTTATTTACATGCCTATGGTCACACAAATAAGTGAAATTAAATATTCTTGACACCGAGTGTAGCACTTTGGTCTATGCCTCCATGCTTAGGGAATCAATGGAAGGTCACAATAAATAATCATAACTACAAGAATAAAAATAACTAGCATTTATATATTTCTTTAAGGTCTGCTGAGCATCTTATATACATCATTTCATTCTATCCCTATAAGAACCCACTGAGGTAGGTGGTGTTATTTACAAATGGAGTAACTGAGTCTCAAAGTGCTTACATGACTTGCCCAAGATCCAGTGGCTACTAAAGATCTTTCTAATTCCAAGCTGAGAACTCTCTCTCCTCTGCCTAGCTGCTTCTAATAAGGGGTATCATAAAATCTAAAGCCAGATGAGACCTTAGAAATCTTTTCATCTAACTCTTCCTGTTTACATTTGAGTCAGCTAAGGTTCGAAGATGTCAAAGTGACTTGCTCAATATTATACAGATTGTAAGTGATAAAACTCAGTTTCTTTATTTTTTTAATTTGTTTTTCATAAAAAATAAATAAATGAAATAAAGTTGGGTTTCAATGACAGGATCTCTTACTTGGGATCTAGTTAGTGATCTTTCTCTTATACTACCTAGTTGTTATTTTCAAGGCACTATGCTCGATGTTGGCAAAATAAGGACTCCAACCAAAATTGCCCCTCTATTCCAGAAGTTTACATTGTCTCAGTTTGAATTATTTTCTATTGAATGAATTCCTAATGAATTCCTCTGCTAAGAAAGTCAACTTTTTTTTTTTTTTTTAGTTCTAGCAATTCTATGCAGGGCTTTAATCAATCACTTAATTCCTGTTTTGGGCTCTCCATATAGAGCAGGGGAATGACAATTTACCTTATGTATGAGATTGAGGCAATGACCACATTGTGATAAACATGAGTACAAAACTCAACCTTCAATTAATATCATAATTATTATAGTTTTTGTAGACCCAGACTGGAGAAGACAGTGAATGCAAATTCTTTGCAAGAGAAATGCTCTCCAAATAAAATGCACCGTTAGCAAGATTAATATGTTGCAGCAAGATCTGCCCTGGCTGTTCTTGCATTGGGGAATTGCATAGCCATTGACATAGGAAAATGTTTATTTGAGCTCTTGCCCTCCTGCAGGTTGACTCTTCAGTAATAGGGTCAGCAAGCCTCGGGGCAGCTGTTTGCTGCATATCAAATTCCCTTCTCTGGCATTTTCACAAGCCCCTCAACAACCATCTCATTCTCTTGTGCAGTAGGCTTCGAACTTTTCATTCTTTAGAAATCTGAACACAACCAATGCAACACAACCAATTAAAAAAACCACAAATGTAACCCAACAGCCAGGGTCTCTTGGTGGCTGCAGTGTCACAGCATTACGGACTGTCTCTTTGACAGAACTGGCTCAATCAGATTTTTGTTTTGGCTTATGGTCAACCCAGGCAATATCTCAATATTGTGGTAGGGTAGGAGGCCAAATTCCTTTTTAGTGACCAACACAGCAATAAATACATCCAAGACATGTGCCCTTTCCCCCCTTTTCAGGCTCTTACAAGGGGTCTGAGTTGCCTTTCTTAGCCTGGGTTGAAACAGCTCTATTTTAGTGGAAACATCTGTGCATTGCTATTGAGATGTAGTTTTTGTATCTCCCAGTGACTTTCCATATTTTGAAGGGGATAACTTCTCATCAGTGAAGGGGCACTTGCCAAGCTTCGAAGGAGCTATAAACTTGCTGAATTGTGGAAAGGCATTCTTGGAAACAGCTCCCAACAAACTGGACTCTGTTTCCAATTAATTTGAATACTTCCAGAGCTTCATCTTATGCCCTCCCTGCTGTGTTCCCATTGGGATTTCATTGGGCAGTAGTTACAATTCTGATAGGTTAAAGTCCAAAGTCTTGCCCTTGGTTCTATCATACGGATGCATTCTAGGTATAGGAAGAGGGCTTTAAAATTTTCTTTTGGTTCTTATGCCCAGCATCTCTGTGGCTATTTACATTGCAATAATAACTGCACAAATACACCCAACTGTGGGGATGTTTATTTATTCATAAGCTGTCTCTGTCCACACATCACTGTTTTATATGTTTATAAGAGGAGACAATGGCATTTCACTTCCTCAGCTGCAGTATGCTTACAAAAAAAGTCTCAAGATTTTTCTTCTGTTTTATAAAGGAAAAACGAAAGGAATTTGTAGGGAAATTGAGCCCAAAGTATGACAATGTTAGAGAGGAGTAGAGTATCAAATAAATGTTCTCATTTGTATTTTGTTTTAATGCCTACATGATATTTTAAAGAGAGGGCAGGGCTAGTTTACCTGTGGTATAGACATATAATCTTCACCTAGGGCTGCAAAGTTTTCTGTGCAATGAAAGCTGATAGCTTGCAGTATATCTTCGAGGGGAGCAGGGCCTGAATTAAACTCAAGACAATCTTTTTTGTTAGATTCTGACCAAGAGTTGAGTCACTTGGATATAATTTGGTGTTACTAACACTTTATTAAGTGAATGTCTGATAAATACTGTTTAACTAAAAGCAAATTGAGGAAAGGGGAAGGCACATTTCAGATGGAATACAAATTCCATGTGATCCCCAGATGAGGTCATTATGTCTAGTAGGGAAAAAAACCCTAAGGGGTTTTTGATGAAGGACCATTTGGACAGTTACTCAAACTCTTGCAAACATTTTTTGCTAATGTCCACTGAACCACATGTTAGACTTGATGAGAACATGGCAAGCCTAGAGGAATCACCTTTCAAGAGAACACTTTTGGATTCATATATGTGGGATGACATAGCACCATATATACTCTGTCTAAGGCCTCCTCAACAAAATCTTATTCCACACTATTCATACAATTGAACCTATGGAGGATTGATATTTAAAAAGGGACCAACTCTCATAGTCCAACAATGCATTCAAGCCTTTACAGGATCATCACCAACATCAATGCCATTATCATCTGAAACATCACACTTTAAAGTTTGTAAGATACGTCATACACATAGTGATCTTTACAGCAACCTTGTGAAGGAGGCACTTTTATCTCCGTTTTGCAGATTAGGAAAATGGAGGCTCAGAAAGGTTAATTCTCTAGCCTGTGATCATATAGCTAATATCTGGATAGGACTAAAACAGCTCATTATCTTTTCCCCCAAATCTATCCACTTAGGAACATTTGTGTACTGTTGAGATTTTTTTAACTGTTTCCTTCAAGATCCTACTTAAACACTGCTGGATACATGAAGATTTTCCTAGTTCTCCCAGTTGCTAGTGTATTCCCAAGTCAAAAAACACTGATTCTGTATGCCCCAGTGCATAGCAGGAGCTTAATAAATGCTTGTGGGTTGATTCATCAGAGATGGGATTTAAACCTGTGTCCCTATCATGCAAAACCCAGCATTCTTTTCAGTACCATTTTGCCTCTCATGCAGGCAAAAAGGTTGGGTTGTCTGTCTGCTGCACTTCCCATTCTTCCAAATAGCTGCTGAATAATAGCACAAAGCCTGGGGCTCACTCACATGGTATTTCCCATTATTTATTTTATCCTCCCCTTTTCTTGTAACTCCTCTACTCCCACCAAAGAAGCCAAGGGCTTTGCAGATAGTACTTCAATAGTCTCTTTGAGATGCCATCTTGTCTACACCTTGTTCCCTCTAAGGAGGCTATTCCTAAATGATTCTAGGCAGGATCACCACATGCAGCTTCTTTCTGAATGGATTCTAGTTCAATCCAGTATGACCGAATGAGGAAGGGAGTGGTATCTCAAATCACTGAAACAATTCTAAAAGGTCCTATTGTGCATTTTTGGAAGTTAAGGAATATTGATTTAACAAATATTAGTTTAATTTTTTTTGTACCTGGAAGGCACTAGTGTTGTTTTTCAGCTCTCGAGGGACCTAGAGCTTTTACTTACTACCCATATGACCTTGGATAAATCCCTTATCCTCTCTCAAACTTAATCACCTCATCTATAAAAAGGGTATGTGTGTGTGTGTGTGTGTGCACAGACTAAAGAAAATAAGCAAATAAAACAAATACATAAATAATTAAAGGAATGGATGAATGAATGAAATAGATTTCTAAAGCTCCTTCTAGCTCTATAGGGACTTGGGTGGCACAGTGAGCTGAATTCACATGTGGCCTCTGACAATTACTGTGTACCTGGGAGGGAAAATAATCCTCTTCTCAATAATTCTTGGGAACTCAGCAGAGATGTGACAAAAGTTCTTTTATTTCCTTCTCGTGAGAAGGAGGCACCCTAAGGGTGCAGCTAGTGGGTTCAAAGAAAGGGGGCTTGCAGGCCCTGTTTTATATCCTAGTCCCTAAGGCAAATGGACCCTCCCCTTTTTCATCATTGCTCCGATTACTCAAGGGTTACAATCTACGCACAAAAACTAGCTAATCGAAAGGCAGTATTCCCACCCCTCTTCTTAATATGGGCATAACTCAGGAGTGGACCTTATTCTTCCTTATATGGACACAATTGCAGAGCTGACCTTATTGAGACCAGGGCTCCTTGAACCATGTGATTTTGTTAGCCAGAGGGGGAGGAGGGGATCTGAGACCTTTGTCCTACAACCAGGTCAGGAGGAGTATGATTGACTGTTATATCCTCATTGAGAGGAGACAACTACCCATTTTCTCACAGTATCCCTGGGCAAGTCACTTAACCACTCTCTGTCTCATTTTTCTTTTCTGTAAAGCAGGTATAGTAATAATGCCTATCTTTCTGAGTTGTTGTGAGGATCAAAGACAATATTTGTAAAGCACTCTGTATACCTTAAAGCTTAAGTAAATATAAATTCTCCTCCTCTTCTTCCTCCTTTTCCTCTTTCTCTACCTCTTCTTCTTCCTCTTCTTTTCCTCCTCCCTGTTCCCCTTTCCCTTTCCCTTTCCCCTTCTCCCTCCACTTCCCATTTTCCTTATCCTCCTCTTTCTCTTTTTCTTCCTTATTCTCCTTCTCCTCTTCCTTCTTCCCCCCTTCTCTTCCTTCTCTTCTTCTACTTTCCTCCTCCTCCTTTCAGAAGCATAATGGCACACTAATGACAGTGCCGAGCTTGGAACCAGGAAGACCTGGGTTCATATGTGACCTATACTACTTACTCCCAGTGTGGTTGACCCTGGGCTAGTCACTTAACCTTTATGACTCTCCTGTAGCTTTCTAGGACTAAGGTAACATGTAGTACATGGGTTATGTTCTGTGTTAGTGAGAGGAGTTCCCACTCTGAGTCTTCCCCAGTATGCCCAGGGACCATTCTTTTTGACCGTATTAGAGTTGCCATCTTAGATAGAGAAGACTTCTCAAAAGACAGTTTGAACGCCCCTATGGGCAGGAGGTGGGGGTGTGAGGACAAAAGACTTTACTGGATTCAGTTTCCACCATATGAAACTTCTCAGTGATCAGGAAGGGAAATCTGCTAGATCACTTATAAAAATGACACTAGCTATCTAAAGTAAACAAACCCAGCAGGACCCATAGTAGGTGCTTAATAAATTTCTGTTTTAGTAAATCATTTGGAAGAAGGAGCATGTTGCTGCTGCACTGGATCACAGATCTTGTGTTGCTCAGCCCATTGATTTAAGGAATAGTTTTGTCACCCAGGGCTCTTGGCCTCTGGCCCTGCTCTCTTCCCACTATGTGCAGCTGTCTCTCCTACTGCACCATGCATTTCCATCCATGAGCACTTCCATTCTAAGCCTGAGCCCTTTTGGCTGCTTTTCACTCTTCAGTACTCTTGGTTATTTCTGCTCTAGTTGGAACCCTTCCAGTTAGAGGCAGCTCAGGTCATCAGGATCCTGGAACAAAGATGCACTGGGCAAGGCTCTTCTATTCTGGGCAAGGAATAGCCTCTATGGCTAATGCACTTCCTTCTGTTTTCTTCTTGTATGGATCTCTGAAATGTAGGGCAGAAAAGGAATCATGCCACTTCATTTCCAATGCACTGTCTAGGCTGCTGCACCTATACCTTGCCCACCTAAGGATGACTTGGGCCTAAGGTGTCCTTGCTAATTCATATGTCCCTGCTTGGGACCATAATATCTTGAGGAGCCCTAGACACATAGCTCACTTCTCTTCTGGCTCACTCTGGTCAACAACTTTACCTCCACACTTGCCACAGCAGCAAGTAGTCTCTTTATGCCCTTCCTCCTCACTCTTTTCCATCTCCTTTCTGTTTGGTTTCCCTTTATTCGAATTTAAGTTCCTTTAGAGTAAAGGCCAAATTGTTTTCTTTTTTTTTTTTTGCCTTGTTTTTGTATCCCCAGTGCTTAGCAGAATGCCTGGCACATGGTAAAAGATGAACAGATATCCTTTCTCTCTCTTTGTCTCTCACTCTGCCTCTTCTCCTTTCCTTCCTTCTTTCCTTCCTTCCTTCTGTCATCCATCTATGCTTATTTAACAACTATAAATCTATCATTTGTTTGTATCTATCACCTATCTCTATATCTTTATATATCTGTGTCCATCATCTATCTATCAATAATCTAACTATCTTGTCTGTCTGTCTATCTAACTGTCTGTCTATCAGCCTGTCAGCCTATTTCTGTTAAGGCTTTGTAAGACATTGCTTGATAATTTCTAAGTGACTGAGCAAATATAACCACAGAGTTAGTTAATTCTAAAGACCTACTTGTCTTACTTTTATGAGGAAACGTGTGCTTTTGCTCTGAGATAACAGGATAATTCACCTTTCCTGGGAACTACATTGTATTTCTGCCATGACTATTGGATATATTGTCTGGAAAAGTGCATGAAGCTTCAAGCTAAGACTGCCTCATCACTTGCTGGGAATATTGAAGGTAGAAATTTTGTTCATATTTGGCATAGAATTATGTGGCCTCTGAAATTCTGTGACTTTCATGACTAAAGGCCATATGCTTTTTACCTGGCAGTCAGATAGCCATTGATCACCATCTAAAAGTTTGTTAATGAATTGCCATACAAAGGCTGTTTAACAAATGAGCTCCCTGTTTTTAGGCGCTTGAAATCTAGAGCAGACAATTCTAAGAACTGAAATGGCTGTTTTGTTCACTATACAAATACATCCTCATCTTTGTTGTCTCAGGCTCACCCTTCTGCTACCTCAACCCCCCTCCCACCATACCATACCAAGTCATTCTACCTTTCCAGGAAAGGATGTGTCAATCATTTACCCTATGACTTCAATCACAACTCCCCTGTACAAAATGCCCCTTCCTGGCCACCACTCCCCTTTATGTAATGTATTGTCTTTTCCTATTAGAATGTAAGTTCCTTGAGGGCAGGGATTGCCTTACTGGCTTGTATTTGTATCCTCAGTTCTCTGCACAGTTTTGCATATAGTAATTGCTTAATAAATGTTTTTTTCCATTCATTTATTCATTAAGAAGCTATTACACTGCAGATACTATGGTATAAAATGTGGATAGTAGGGTGATGAATAAAGAATTATTCAGGACCATTCTTATGTTAGTTGGTTTCCAAATGACTGCCATTTTGGATTTCAGCTGAACACTAAGTCAATCTCTGACCAAATCATTTCATTGAACTACTTAAGAAAACATCATAAGGAGCTTATAACACACAGTCCCCATATGTCACTAATGAGTAGTCACTTAAACTCTTGAGCTTACTCATCTGTAAAATGAGAATAATATTTGCAGCACCTGCTTCATAAAGACATCAAATCATATTATAGACATCAAATAAAATAATACATGTAAAGTGCTATGTAACTATAAAGTGGTATGCCTATGTGAGCTATTAGTGTCACTGGTAAATAAATAATAATGCTAAAAGTAACTATAGTTCTTTAGGTTTCCAAAGCTTAAAGTAAGGCTATGATTTAGGAATACAAATATACACATTTTACATGTAGTGAAACCAGCTCAAAGAAGTAAACCACTGGCTTGCCAACATCATCCAGATACTTGTCAGAGCTTAGATTTGAATCCAGGTCTCTTGACTTCAAGTCTAGTGCTCTTTTCACTATGCCTTCATGCTTGGCATGTGGGATCTGGAAGTCCATGTCCTTGAGGAATAATAATTGTATTGGGGAAATAAGACAAGAAGGGGGGACAATGGGAATAGAAAGGAAGAGAGCCGGTGGCCACAGTGTGAGTAGAGGCTATATAAGCATGTCAATATAATTAACCATGAGAATTTAATTTAAGGAGAGAGAGTGCTCCCAACTGGGGATTCCAATTAGGTGTCCCTCAGGGAAGGCACATGAACTGAGCAGTACAGGAAACCAGGCAATCTTGAAGGGCAGTGATGAGGAAGAAGCCCATTCCAGACAGGGGAGTGGAGGAGTCTAGGAGACTATGGAGTCTAAGTGAGACATAAAAGGTGGTAGGTGGAGTGCCTAGTTCTGAGAGCAGCACATAAGTTTGTTTGACTGGAATGGAGAGTTCATAAAGGGGAGTGTTGTAAACGAAATCTGGAAATACAGTCAAGAGCCCAATTGGAAAAGGCTTTCAAATGCCAAGATTAGGAGTTTGTGTTTTTTCTTAGAGAGAACAGGGAAGGAACCAAGGAAACTTCTTCAGCAGAAGAATGACATAGATGCTTAGGTCTGTCCCATCGGAAGAGTAATTTGGCAGCTCTCTGGAGCATGGCTTTGAGGAGGGAGATATCAGAAGCCAAGAGACCTGGTAATTCATATAAGGACCTGAATTTGAGCTGGTGGTTTAGGGAAGAGAAGGGAAAGGATTCAAGTGGTGTTGTGGAAATTGGATAGATACTAATTGGCTTCTAATTGGATTTGGGAATTGCAGAAGGAAAATTCTAGCATGACTCCAATACTGCAAACATGAGTGACTGGAAACTGTCAGTACCCTGGACAGAAAGAGGAAAGTTTGGGATGTGGGGCAGGTTTTGACAGGGAGATGATGAGTTCTGTTGTGGACATGTTAGGTTTGAGATGCCTATGGGCTTTGTAGGTGCAGATGTCCAACAGGCAGTTGGTGATGTGAGGCTGCACAGGAGAGATGTTAAGGCTAGATCTAAAGATTGGAAAGTTAGTTTTAGTTTAGGAATGTTCATGACAGACCTGTGGAAGGAAATGAGAGCATAACATCTGGAGCACTCTCTGAGGGAGCATTTCTGGGTCCCATCGTTAGCATGAGAGTGTGCTGTATTCTAGACTTTCTGCACAATTCCACTTACATCAACCATGAAAATAAATCCCCCAAGCTGTGTACCCAGGGATGAAAAGGAATCACAACACACTCATTAGATCATTGGGGACCATGGAACTAAAATAAATAGGTGGCTTTTTTTGTCTTTTCCTTCTCCTTCCCTAATGAGAAAGCCCGATAAAATTGTTAAATGTTTTTGTGGAGGTTTGGGGTTGCTTTAAGCCTAGTGTCATGAAAAGCACTTAGAGGGGGCAGCTAGATGGCGCAGTAGATAAAGCACTGGCCCTGGAGTCAGGAGTACCTGAGTTCAAATCCAGCCTCAGACACTTGACACTTAACCCTCATTGCCCTGAAAAAACAAACAAACAAACAAACAAACAAAAAAAGCACTTAGAGAAGGGCAGTTGTTAGGGGAAGTAGTAGTAACATGGGTCAGCACTGGTAAATAAGCATTTTTTTTTTTGTGGGGCAATGGGGGTTAAGTGACTTGCCCAAGGTCACACAGCTAGTAAGTGTCAAGTGTCTGAGGCCGGATTTGAACTCAGGAACTCCTGAATCTAGGGTCGGTGCTTTATCCACTGCGCCACCTAGCCGCCCCCAGTAAATAAGCATTTTGAGAGCCAAATAACAGTTTTTAAATTTAACAGCAAGTCCAGCATAAAAACATGGCCCTGTAATCCAGTAGAAAGAGCTGGGGTTTTAGATATCAATTCCAACATAACATTTAGAACAGGAAGGGCACATTAAAGACCATATAATTCAGACCTTTTTATTTTACAGTTGAGAATATTGAGGACCAGGACCAGAGAAGGAAAGTGAATTTCCCAGTCACACAGGTAGTAAGCTTAAAAATGAAGGTCTCTGAATCTAAATCCAGTTCCTTTTCTTCTCTACCACATGTCAATAACAAACATATGCTCTTGATTTTAATTTAGGTACCTGTTAAATGGGACTATGATACTTGCCCTGATCTACTCACAAGTATATGCTAACAGGAAATAGAAAAATGCATTGAATACTATGGAATATTAATGCTACATAGAAACCTGAGCCAAATCCGAGGCAAAATGAATTCTTTGACTGAATTGAGTGTTTGTACCATTTTTAGCTAAGTGTTCCCTAGGAAGAAATGGACAACCGTTAATATTCCTTTGGCAGAGCAAAATGAGGTACTAATTGATCCTCAGCTCCCCAGGACACCTATTTAAACCCTGTTGCAAACCTAGTCTAGGTTCCATGATTGGGTTTCTCATTGAAACATTTTGAGGCTACTTGATTCATTGGGTAAAAAGTGTTTCCCACATCAGGAGGGCCACTTGAGGATGTTTCTTCTCTTTCAAGGAGATGGTGGAGATCACCAGAATACTTGAGTTGTCCTTATGCTATCATTTCAGGGCCTTAAATACACTCACACATAAACACTCATTTTTTGGAGAAGTTTTCAATCAGAATTGGGAGATGAAATCTTATAAGGAGAAAGCTGCTTTGTGCCAATCAGAAAGGAGTTTCAGGAGTTGGGATCTAAGAAGGGAAAACCTCATCATAAGGAGAAGGCACTCATAACGGTACTTACACATCAGTTAAGGTGCTGTACTGCTCATTATGGGATTTTTCTTCATGAAAAATGCTGTGAAGCATTTTCTTTTTTAGGTCCTTGAGGGTAGTTGTAGTAGAGATCATCTCAGTCTGCTTTCCCCAAAGGAATGAATTATATAAGTTGTTGTTATTGTTGTTGTTGTTGTTGTTGTTGTTATTTTCTTACCCTCTTCTCTTTATTAGCAAGAGACAATAGGTTGGATATTCTTTGTAATTCATTTTTTAAAAAATTCCCACTTCTGTGAAAAAGTCAAAGTAGCACAGTATGTAGTTTAGAGCTAGAAGAGAATTAGATGTCATCTGGCCCAATACACTCATTTTACAGATGAGAAAACAGACCTAGGGAAATTAAATGACTTTTTCAGAGTTCCATAGTAAGTGACAGAGCTCCGGAACCATCCTTTCCTGCTCATCTGATATGATATCATTACCCCCTGCTATAAAACACTATCTAATGGTCACTTTTAAAAGGTTCCCCCCCTGCCCCAAGTTTCTTTAGGACCAACCTAAACCCCATAAGTCAATGACATTCAGGAACACATCAACATATGAATGCTAGCTTCCCTCCAGTAAATCCCTCGCCATAATACTTCGATTATAGTACCTCACCTCTCTTAGGCTCAGTTGACTTATTCAGAAAATGACTGGATTGTGCTAGCTAAGGTCCCTTTCATCTCTATTTTTTTTTTTATTCTGGAGTCTTGACATTCCCATCCCTTCTGTGTTGGCACTTAGTTTGTGATATTTTGTAACTTTATGAATCTGTTAAATATATTACCTTTCCCTCAAGCTCTTAGAAGCTATCATTTGCAATCACTTATTATTTCATATTCATGACATTGAACTAAGACACTCAATCCACAGGCATTCATTAAATATGTCAAGCACTGTGCACTGGGGATACAAAGACAAGAATGAAAGTCCTTGCCTTCGCGGAACTTACATTCTATTAGAGGAGATGACTTTTACTTATAGATAAAAGGTAATTTGGGGAAGGAGGGCATTACTAGGTATGGGAATCAGGAAAGACTTCAGTGCCAGTAGAATCTATGACTGAATTAGCCAAATAGAGGAAGGGGAGTCCTATAGCAAACCCTGGTCACTGGTTCCATGAAAATATCAGTTACAAAGCCAGTGAGATCCATGTAATCAATGTTATAAATGAAATGGTAAGTAGGCCATGCTTAGAAGAGTAGGCGTCTAAATCAATCATCCAGCCATCTGATTTGAGTCTTCGGTAATTTTTCCAAGCAAATAAAGGGAGGCTTCATGACATCACATTGGAGTAAAACATTATTTTGAACAGTATTGGTTAAAGTAACATCATGCAGGACTTGTCTTTACAAGAATGGTCAGATATAAGCCTTCAGTGCCCCAGGTAAGGTTAATCATCATCTGCTGACCTTGCAATACAGAACAAAGCTTATTTTGAGAGTATGTCAGACTCAGATTAGAGGTTAGTAAAAGATATAGTCCCATGCCATTTCTTGCCAACTTTTCTATTCCTATTGACAGCTATAAAGTTTGTATAAGGAAAAAAAAACAATTAAAAATATTTTTAAAATGTTAAATCACATTTGGTGCAATAGATAAAATGGAAATGTAATTAGGACAAAGTTTTGTGGGAGAATGAATAAATTGACTTTGCAAAATAGGGACTGGGATGGAAAATGCAGACTCTTGGTTTAATGCTTTCTAGCTTTACTCCTGCTTGCTGTCTCTCCCATCCCTCTTTCTGGGTTGAGTTCCACATTTTCTCTTTTTTCATCCCAAATCCATTCTGTCTCTCCTCTCACAATTGATTACTCAAACTGCGACTAGTGTAGTTACTTCAGTGGTTTTGTCAGTTTGCTTGTTTTATAAATTAGGGTTATTATTTAGCACCTGTACTCCTTAGATATTATAGATTGAATCTTGGACATATATAAAGACAGTATAGTTGGTACTTCAGTTCATAGGATTAGATCACAAAAACTAGAGACTGAAAGACCCAATCCCTAGGTTTCTGGGAGCACCTCCCATCCATTTTTATATATAGGGAAACCGAGGCCTAGATGAGTTCATTGGCTTGCCCAAACTCACACAGGTATTAAACAGGAGTTTGCTTGGAACCTAGGTCTTTTGACTCCAAATTCAGGACTCTTATCACCTCACTATTCTCCCATTCATGGACATGGTTGCTGCCTCTTCTCCTTTGTTAGAGTAATTGGAGACACTAATGGATTAAATAATCCTGAAGTAATGGTAAAGATGTTCAAGACTTTGAAGAGGACAAGTTCTATTTCAGTTAGGAATTCCTTGACTTTGCAGAGGTTTTAGTCAATCATAAGTATCTATTGAGCACCAAATATTTAAAGCACTATACTGTTTCTAATTGAATCAGAGTCTCCAAATGAAGTTTTCCAACTCACATCTTTCTAGGTTAGGTCAATTGCACAGAAAACTCAAGGGAAGTTTAATTAAGTCTTTCAAGAGTCCTTTTAAATGAAATTTCTGCCCTTTCCCCCTAGGAGGTAATGCCTCAGGAGGTCAACATAGTTCTCCTCACTATAAAACATTTCCTAAAATTCAGCCAATATTTTCCTTTATTTTTTTAATCCCACTTTTTCCTCCCCCTGGCCACTTCTTCCTTGGTGTTTTATGTCCTTTTAATATTCAATGATTGGTATCACGTTCTCTGTTAATCATCTTCTAGCCAAGTTAGACACATTTAACTCTACTAATCCTGCTCTATAAACCAATCCCCCCAGGTTCCCTTCATCATTTTCATTGCTCTTCTCTTGATGATCTGTAATTTGGCAGTGTTTTTTTTTTTTCCAGCCCTGAAGTGTACCAAGTTCAATGATGGATTCCTAGTCCAGTCTCACTGGAATCTTACAAAGAACAGATTAAGCCACACTTTGTCTCTTTCTCAAAAACACTGACCTTCCTATCTCTGGTCATGCCACATTGGTGGCATGTGTTTTCTTTATAAGAAATCTCATCTCTAGTATCTTTTTTTAGGCTTCCCTTCCATCAAGGTTTCATCTTGTCACATTGATTGTGAAATATGTGAACTCTTTTATCTATCTATCTATCTATCTATCTATCTATCTATCTATCTATCTATCTATCTATCTATCTATCTATCTATATGTTTGTCTATTTTCAAATTTGAATATCATAGCACTTCGCTGCTATGTGTCCTATCATATTCTATTTTGTGTACATCTTTTCTCCAGTACTCAATTATAAGTTTCTTGAGGACAAGAGCCTTGTATTCTTCATCTCTGTGTACCTGCAAAGCTCAGCACAGTGCCTTACACATAGTAGGATTTATTAAAATGAATTTGCTCTTTCTGTCATACCCAAGCCCTTAAGACTTTTTTATATATTTTCACACATTTTGACTATGAAGGAGAAGGATAGCACAGTGGAAATAGCCCTAAATTTGGAATGATTAAGACCTGAATTCACATTCTTACTCAGCTATGCACTCAATTTGGAGTAAGAAGACTTGGGTTCAGTTTTCACCTCTGTTATTTATTCTTTATGTGACCTTGAGGAAATCGCTTAACCTCCCTGGGCCTCAATTTCCTTCCCAGGAGAAGTTGGATTATTATGGTCACCAGAGGCAACTTTGGTCTTAGCCCTTAGTTCTCTTTCAACTCTAAGCCTATGATCCTAAGTATAACTTCAACTCTATAGATAGTCTTTGGTTTCTTTTTCTGTTAGATAAGGGGTTTGGATCAAATGATTTCACAGGACTTTTTCGAGTTGAATCTAAAATCTCAAACATTATGAATCAGATATGTGGTCTCTACAGACCTTGGAACACAAACTCTTCACAAATTTTTCCTCAGGATGCAATGTGCACCCAAACCTCATACAGTTCAACAGCAGTGTAGTTAGACATATTAGACCTCCCTGAGGAGAACATTCACAAAATCAGGGAATTATAGTACTCAACTCAAAAGGAAAGACACACAAAAGCTCCTGAATCTTGTAGCTTCACTGCTTCACTGTGAGGCACTTCCCCTTTTTTTCCTTTTCTTCTCTTCAAGAACCATGTTGCTATAGGAATAAAGGATTGAGAATAGTTTCCAAACACCACACATAGAAACCATACTTCTCCATGTGTCTGTGTGTTGGTTTAAGGCATCTATATTGTATTTGTGTATTATGTGTGTGTATATAGACACACATCCATATGTGCATACATATACGTAGATGTATAGATTATATATATTAAATGTATGTGTGTGTGTGTGTGTTGTTATTCAGCCATTTCAGTCGTGTCTGACTCTTTGTGACCCCATTTGTAGTTTTCTTGGCCAAAGATACCAGAGTGGTTTGCCATTTCCTTCTGCAGCTCATTTTATAGATGAGGAACTGAGGCAAACAGGGTGAAATTACTTGCCCAGGATCACACAGCTAGTAAGTGTTTGAGGCTGTATTTGAACTTGGAAAGCTATATTCCTGACTCCAGGCCTGGAATCTTATCCACTATACACATAGATAAACACACACACACACATATATATGTATGTATATATATATATATATATATATATATATATGTATATGTATATGTATATGTGTATATAAAACAGATGAGGAAACTGAAGCCCTCAGAGTTTAAATGATTTTCCCATGTTGCTAGTATGTGTCTAAGGCCAGAATTGAACTTAGGTCTTCCAGACTCCAGGTCCTTCACTCTATGCATTGTACTACTTCACTGACTCTTTAAATGGGGAGTCTCTTTTTCTGGCATGCTCTTTACCCTCTCCATTCATCATCTTTTGCTTTTGGCTCTATCCTACAAAACTTAGTCTTCAACTCATCCAATTTAAATTCATTCATGGGTGAAATTTTGTGCTACAATTAATGAAATATTTTAGAGCTTCCTCAATTCACTTTATCTGTGTGAGATTTAAAATTGGATATTAGATTATAAATCTCCCCTACTTAACCTTTCCCTTAATTTATCTCCCAAACTAGTAAATGGAAGAAGCTTTTGGTTTTCTAGATAGACCTTTTTATTTATAGTTATGATAGTCACAAGGTGATGTTGATTAGAAGGATAGGAAAGTAGAAACACAATACAAATCGTCTTAAGTCTAAGCTTAGTCTATATTCCTTATAAAAACTCACCAAACCGAAAAGGCCACCTTTGGAGAGAGAGAGTCTGTGCCGCGCCATCAGGAGTCCCGCCAAGCAGGCAAAAGGCCTACTCTCGTTCTCTCCACCCCGGAAGTCAAAAACCCGGCAGGCAGTCTGACATGCGCAGCAGGCGGACTGTTCATCTCCTCCCCAAAAGGGTGGTCCTTGAAAAACTGGCGTCTTTCAGTTATCCTAACCGACTGTTAAAAACTTTCATATTTTACCAAAGTTCAGGCCAAGTCGAACGTATGAATAAAGAGCTTAAGAGTATGATTGGCAAATTATGTACTGAAACCCATTTGAAATGGCCTGATGTTCTACCATTGGCATTATTCTATCTACGAAGTAGACCAAGAGGAGAACTTCATATATCTCCTTATGAAATGCTTTTTGGTCACCCTCCTATCCAAGCTAAAACTTTTTCCCCAGTATATACATCACTGGTGGGAGGTGATACTTCTGTTGCCTCCTATATACAGGAATTACAGACCAGGCTACGTGTGTGGCATACCCCAAACTCTAGCAGCTTAAATACCTTATAATTTAACAAGCATTTCCTTCTACAGGCAAAAGCACTGAAGCACATGGCCTAGTTTTCTGGCCCACCTCAACTATTTTTTTTTATTAATTTTTGTTTTTTTTGTTTTTGTTTTGACTTTTGAAAGGCACTGAAAAGACCTGGAATTGACCGCACCTTTAAGTTCTTTAGGAGCACAAAAGGGTGCTTAGTGAATCTTTTGCTTTTTATTTTTTATTTTTGGTTTTGCTTTGGTTTTTTTTTTTTTTACTTTTGTTTCTTTTGCTTTTCTTTAAAAACCCGGCAGGCAGTCTGACATGCGCAGCAGGTGGACTGTTCATCTCCTCCCCAAAAGGGTGGTCCTTGAAAAACTGGCGTCTTTCAGTTATCCTAACCGACTGTTAAAAACTTTCATATTTTACCACATCTGCTATAATCCAATCCCAGTACACCTTTGCATTTTTGTGTGTGGGGCAAAGTAAGGGGGAGAAGTAGATAAAAAGGTGCTTTTGGGGGGCACATTTCATGTTCAACAAAGTCATGAGCCTTTCTATTGTTCATGAACCCATTATCCTCTTCATGTTTATATTATATTTCCCTTTAATGTGCATTGAACGTTGCCTCTTGAAAACTGGAGAGAAGTTTGCATTGAGAATCAGCTTGGAGACTTTTTTCTGGGTCACTTATCTGCCTCTGACATTGGGCTTGGTTCACTTCAGGGCTAGAAAAAAAAGTTGCTTAAATCAGATAGAGTCTGGAGAACAGGAAAGAACACATTGAAAACCTGGTAGATAGTATTACCATTGTTAAGGTGAACTTTGACTTAATTTTCCAATTGCCTTGAAATCCTTACCTAAAAAGGCAGAGAGCTCATGAGTAACCCTTTGATGTCAGGAGAAAACAAGGAGGGCCTCCAGTAAATTAGATGGACCCCTGTGATGAATTTATGGGGACCTAGGGATAAGAGCTACTCACCCACTGCATGACCCCAGGTATGTCCCCCAACTCCAATTTTTTATGATTCTCTAGGGCCTTGTATTGAAAGTCAAATTTTCCATTCAGTAAAGGTCTTTTCATCATGAATACCTGAAAGTCCTCTTTTTCATTGAGGTCCCATTTTTTCCTCTGAAAGATCATAATCAGTTTTGCTGGATACATGATTCTTGGTTGTAATTCCAATTGCTTTTCCCTCTGGAATATCATATTCCATGCCCTCTGATCCTTTAATGTAGAAGCTGCTAATTCTTGTGCTATCCTGACTGGGGCTCCAAAGTACTTGCAGCTTGCAATATTTTCTCCTTGACATGGGAGATCTGGATTGGCTATAATATTCCTGGGAGTTTTCCTTTTGGGATCTCTTTTAGGAGGTGATCAGTGGATTTTTTCAATTTCTATTTTACCTTCTGCTTATAGAATATCACGGCAGTTTTCCCTGACAATTTCTTGGAAGATGACATCTAAGCTCTTTCCTTGATCATGGTTTTCAGGTAGACCAATAATTTTCACATTATCTTTCCTGGCTCTATTTTCCAGGTCAGCAGTTTTTCCAAAAAGATATTTCACATTGCCCTCTTTTTTAAAAATTCTTTTGGATTTGCTTTATTGTGTCTTGGTTTCTCATAAAGTCACTGGCTTCCATTTGTTCAATCCTAATTCTTAGGCAATTATTTTTGTCAGAAAGCTTTTCCATTTGGCTTTTCAAGCTGTTGTCTTTCCTGCATCACCCTCGTTTCTCTTTCCATTTTTTCCTCTACCTCCTTTTTGAGTGCCTCTACGGCCTAAGACCAATTCAAATTTTTCTTGGAATCTTTAGATATAGGGGTCCTAATGTTGACATCTTCCTCTGAGGGTACACCTTGGTCTTCCTTGTCACTAAAGAAACTCTCTATGGTTTTCACCTTTCTCTCTCTGCTTATCTTGGCTTTCTTTTACTTGACTTTTAGCTCCTTAAAGTCAGGCGCTGTTTCTAGGCTACACTATCCCAAGTTTCAGGAGGTCCCAGCTGGTATGATTTAAGGAGGAGCAGGTTCTTCACTTGCGTGGCCTGTTCCCTGGTCCTAGATGACCCCAGACCAACTTGCTAATCAACCAGCTTTGTGTGTTGTGGTTGTCAGCTCTGACAAGCCTGTGCCCCTCCCCCACCAGGGCCACTGCTACTCAAACCTACCTCCTGGTTCCCAGCAGGGATGAAAAACCCAAGTTCCACCTCAGCACCAGCAGAGACCCCTGTAATCTACCCCCTACCCAGGGCTCAGCCCTCTCACCAGACTGTGAACTTAGTTCCAGACAACATAGACATTGCAACTGATTCAGAGGCTCTGGAGGTCTCTTTCTCTGGAGAGACCTTCCTGGGACTGGATCTATGTCAGGGTGACTGTGGGATTGGGCTCCACTCCTGTCTCAGCACAGCAGCTCCCTCCTTCTGACCTTCCAAGCCAACCTTGGTTGGAAAATTATCTCAGCACATTCTTCTGTGGGTTTTTCTGCTCCAGGAATTGTTGTATGGAATTATTTGGATTTTTTTTGGAGCAATTGTGTAGTGAGTTCGAGAGCTCACTACCTTTCCTTAATGTGCAGTTTTCAAATAGCTTTCATTTTATATGATCTTTTCTTCATTTTATAGAGGAGAGTATTAAGGCTAATGGTGTTGAAGTAATTTGCCTGAGGATATGAAGATCACAAGTTCACAAAACTAAGATTAGAACTAAAGTAACATGGCTTCAGGTTTGGTACTTTTTCTTGTACCAGTTCCCAGCTAGGCCCTGATTAATATATATAGTGAATCCCCTCATGGTCACATGCATTCAAATTTGCATTATTCAGCATTATAATTATGTAAAATATAATAATTGGTTCTCACCCAAGGTAAATATGTGGTATGAATTTAAATGATGGGACCACTACTAAGGATTCATTATTTGCAATGATTGGGGTCTACCTACCATATTACATTTTCTTCAATTTAAGTACTCTAATTTTGGGAGTCAAAGATTGTGTTCGACAAGATGCCATTAGTAGACAAATGGGTATATGCTTCTTTTGATTTATGTTAATTGATGTGGTGGCCTCAGAATCATAAAATTTTGACTGCTATTGTTACAAACACATACTTAAAGAATAAAATGATACCAGGGTTAAAATTGACCTTGGAGGCCACCCAAACTGATCTGTACCCAAACAAGAATCCTCTTTTCAACATGTGTGATACATGTTCAATCAGACTTCCTGTAAATGTTCCTTGTGAAATAGAGCCAACTATCTCCAAAGACAGTCTATTCCACTTTGGGATATCTCTATTTTTTAGGAAATTTTTCTTTAAAGCCGAATCTTTTCTTTATAACTTCCAATATTTGTTTATAGTTCTACCCTTTGGGGCCAAGGTGAATTAAACTTGCATTCCTCTTCTTTGGATCAGCTGTTCACATACTAACATGTCCCCTAAGTCTTTCCATTTCTAGAATTAAGGTCCCCAGTTCCTTCAACTTATTCTTATAAAGTATAATCTCAAGCTATTTTCCATTTTAAGGTGTTCTCCTCTGGTTGCTTTCCAATAATCTCTTCCTAAAAGGGGAAGCATAGAAGCAAATGCAGTATTCTGGATATGATCTAAGCAGCATAGAGTACATCCAATGGATCCTCCAAGTATTGAACATGATACCTCTCTTGATGTAGGTTCATTAGTAGTGCCAAATGTGGATAATTTATATTGAGTTTGTATTCCACTAAAGTCCCTAGATACTTAGACAAATTGGTTTATCTAGCAATGTCTTAACCATCCTGTATTTCTGAAATTGATTTTTTGAACCAAGGTATAAAACTTTACATTCGTCACTATTAAGCATTTTGATCTCCTCAAAGAAAAGTTCTGTTTCAATTGTTAAATAATAGTTTGTAGGATTTGGAGCTCAAAGGGACTTTAGTATTTTCCAAATCTAATTGCTTCATTTTATGGATGAGGAAACTGATAATTAATAATTGGAAGTGACTTTCAATTCTATAAACACTTATTGAATGAATCATTTGATTTTTGCTTTGAGTGTGTCACAGTGCTAGACACTTTGAGGGTAAGAAAAATGAATGACACAATTCCCCAGAATCTAGTAAAAGGGAGATAACATATGTATTCCAAATTAGTATGATACAATTAGAATATAATACCTGTGTAGGTGAAGTAGATGAAAAATGCTAGACCATTCTAAGGAAAAAGAGATTACTTCTTATTCAAGTCCAGGTCTACTTTGTACCCAAAAGAACCATTTAGTCTCTGAGTGGAGCCTATTTTCTCTGATTTAACACACAATTCATGGCTTTACACCCCCACACAAAACATTGGTTATATGATTTCCCAGCCCATGGCAGATTAGAAGCAGAAAATTAGAAGTTTGGAAATGGGCTGTTTGAGACACATACACTCAGAACAACTAGAAGTGACAGTTGCCGGCATAATTGAGGGAAAGAAGAAAAAAAAATAGATACACACACACACATGAAGCCAATACAGGAACTCTAAACATCATGTAACTTAAATCATTTGATGTAGGAGTGGGTCCTTAGTTATCACTGTGTTAGCAACACAACATAAAGATCAATGTTTCAGATGACTGAAATCAATTCAATGAACATTTATTGAGTGGCTAGTAGGGGTAAGCACTGTGTTTGGCATCTGGGAAAGTAGAGAGGTAAATCAGGTAGAGCCAAGAAAACACTCAAGTATGTAAAATGAAGGGTACTGGAGGTACTGTCAGACCCAAACATTCTGCAGTTTTGTGATGTTTGGCACCCTGTGTTTATGACAGCAGGGAAAGTTAAGTCAAGGGAGGAGATGTTTATTAATCACCTATTCTGTGCCAGCCACACTACACTAAGCACTGGAGTTTCAAAGTCCGGCAAATAAACCCCCCAAAACAAGCAAACAAACAACAAATCTGTACCTGCTCTCAAGGGGATCACAGACTAATAGGAAATTTATAATATTTATAATATATGAAATACATATTTCAAAAATGCAAAATGATTAATAATCATTTTGTGACATGGAGGATTAAACTTTCCAGAGAACTTGGCTATCCAAATTGATTCATTTTCTAATCATTCCAGGTAGTTTTTAGGGATAGTGAAATCCCAACATCTACTAACCCATTTTACTATGTCCTCATACATGTATTGTTCTTCCCTTTTGTAAAGATCCCTGGAATGTTGCCAAGAGAAGATGGATGACATTTTAAATTCAGATTTTTTTATGTTTTTCTCAAATAAGTTTAAAATATTAGCCACTCAAGCGCATAACTGTGTGTTGTTGTGATGACAATTTTTTTTTAAAAGGATAGATGCCAGTGACAAACAGCCATGAAACAATATGCCTTGAATATTAGATCAGAGAATGGCAGGAGTCTTTCTTTGGAATCTGGGGGGACAGTGCAGAAAAAGGTTTCAGTGACACCTCCTGGATGTGAGATTGTGCTGTCCAGAAGCCACACTCATTCTCCCTTTTTACCAAAGACTGTGTCCAGTTGATCTGGGGACAGTATGTACTATAGTCTAAGCTATTTCTACTAGATCCAATTGAAGGTCAAAGATGAAGGAAGGAAGAGGTCTCTTAACCTGGGTCTTGTTGAGTTTTATAATCCTTAGCAACTCATAATGGGCTTCTGATGCTCTTCTTGGCACCCAATAGAGTAAAACTAGACTGGGAAACATGGGGTGATGCAAATTGCCCCAGCTCTTCTTATGAGTGATTGCCAAGCCATTGCCATGGTCCCTTCTCCTAGAACAAGCTCCCCAGGATGGGTAATACTTTTGACTTCAAAAGAGGAAGCCAAACATTGTTTTGGTTATTATTTTATTTATTCTTCCTTTACAGTTCAATAGCCCTACAGTTCTTTCTCCTATTCATATGTTTTATATGCTATACTTTATAATGGGTTCAGAACATTTCACGAGAAGGTCTCTGATTTAAAAAAAAATAAACTCAAAAGCCGAGATGAGTATAGAATTGATGACAAGCAAACCAGGGAACTGAATTTAAATTCATTTTGGAATTTCTAAATATTGTGTGAATTCTACTCAGTAGTAACAGAACAGTTTTTTTAATGTCCTTTATCTGAATGATATCTCTGATTTTTGTCTATGTAAATTCCATGGGCCTCCTATGCATGTCTCCTCTGGAATCTTCCAGTTCCTATCTTCTGCCAGTTCTGTGTGTCTGTGAAGCTATCCCTCCACTCACTGCCTTTGCTAGTAACAAAATTCAATTAATCTCCTCATACTATTCATGAGCATCATTAGCTTCCTCCTTCCATTTTTGGGGGCAGAGATATGGGCAACAGGAGGAATCATCCCATCATTCTCTATAGACAAAGAGATGTTTACACATTTCAGGTACATGGCCAGTGAAGTTGATACTGATTTTCAAGTTTATATTTTTTTTCCAAAACATGGCTTTTCTACCTGAATCTAGTTATTTAAAGGATGTTTTGTTTTGTTTTGTGAGGCAATTGGGGTTAAGTGACTTGCCCAGGGTCACACAGCCAGTAAGTGTTAAGTGTCTGAGGCTGGATTTGAACTCAGGTCCTCCTGAATCCAGGGCTGATGCTGCCCCAAGGGATGTTTTGATCCCTCAAATATTCCTTAAAATGCTTTTAATCTCCCACTTTTTAATTTATTATCTCCTAATTATCTCTGTTCAAGATAGAGTTGTCATAAAATTGGCTTTCTCTTTCAGCTAATTTCGAATTGCCATTAGTTTTATATTTCCCCTCACTTATTAATGGTCCAATAATCTGTCACTATATATATACACATGTGTGTGTGTATATATTCATATATATGTGTATGTGTATATATAAATCTATATACACATACATATTTATGTGTTTGTATATACACTGACATATATTACATATATATATATATATATATATATATATATATATATATATATATATATATATATATATATATATATATATATATATATATATATATATAAAACTAGCAGCATATATGTATGTGTATGGGGGGGGTGAATGCTGCTAGTTACAGTTGAACAGGTCTTCTCCAAAAGGATATAGACAAGAATTACACAAGATGGGAAGTAATAGAAGGTTCGTTATCTGCTACTGACAGCTTTCTTCTCTTCTTCACTGCCAAATTTCTAAGGGTAAGCTATATTTGTAGATCCATAGAATATTGGACTTAGAGAAGAAATTAACAGGACTGAATCCAACTCCCTAATTTTCCTACCTTTCGTTCAGAAGACAACTTTAATGCTTCCCTCAATTGGTAAATTCCCTGCTCTTCCATCACAGAACATTTATGTGATGCTGTATGATATGCCTATTTGCATTCATTTCTTATCTCTATAATAGATTGAAGGCCACTTGAGGGTAACAGCTGTTTCTAGTGTGAATTCTATTTGTTTCATCCACAGTAGGCACTTAATGAGAAAGATAGTTATTAATATAGCTAACTACAATACAATTGATTATGAAGCATCAGTGATGACGTTTTTCTATTTTCTATTCCTTAATGGCCCCATTTATAAGTAGAGAAATAAAGTCTCAGTAAGGTAAAATAATAGATGGAAGAAAGAGACCCATGCCCATCTCCTGGCTTTGCCCCAGCTGATGCACTCTTCCAACTTTTGGCATTTTGCCCAACCAATAAGAAATTAATTCATATTCTGATTAAATTCTCCATGGACAGAGACATTTCTATCTCTATAATTATCATTCCATGCAACTCAGCCTGTCAAGTTTGGGGTAAGGACAAGAGGGAGCATGGAACATCTGCTGAGAACACAATGCTTTAGCTAACAGTTAGTCATGTTCTTCCCCTGCAGATGATGCCATGTTATGAAACCTCTTCCCTAAAGGAGCTGCCAACCCTCCCTGTGGTTGATTAATCTAAGTATCTGGGTACAGAGGAGATTATCCAAACTTTCCAGATCCTCTGGCAGAGTGAGTTAGGCAGAGGCAAAGGAAACTAAGAGAATCACCTAGACTATTTCCTCATTGTGAAGGGGTAATAGAGACAAGGAAGGTATATCTGAGTTCAGATCCTAGCTCTGGTTTTTCATTGTTTATATGATTCAAATCATTCATCACTCTCATGAGCAGTCACCTTACAGAGAGCTCAGTGCTCACTGGAAATGCAAAAAATGTGGTTGGCAAGCTGACTAGATGTAGCTGGTAAATACAAAAAGCCTCTCTCCTCAGGCAATTGATGGATGTCACTTTTTGATGTCCTCTTGGCTCTAAATTCAAGACCAAAGACTATTGTGCTCAGTTCTTTGGGGAAGAAGAGTGGGAGGTGAATTGGATTTGCAGTTTCTGAAAAAATGATCAAATGTTGAAATTGACAGAGTTCATCTTATATCTGGAAAAAGTAGCATGGAAAGATGGAGAGAAATCTAGCTCACTTTCTTCTTTCCCTTACCAAATCACACAGAAATCTAATTAAATGCCATGATTTAGAGTGCCAGCCCTTTGGTTACTGTACTTGGATACATTTCTTTTAATAGTCAGGAAAAGAGACTCAAGTTATATATATATATATATATATATATATATATATATATATATATATATATATATATAAAAGCTCTGTATTTTTAATGAACTTATGACTTAATCAATGTTGCAGGTTTCTGATGAAGCAACTACCTCCACCAGTGCAAATCAGTACATTCTCTGTAACTTATAATCTTAAAGAACAACTTCCCTTTGACCCAGCAATACCACTACTAGGTCTGTATCCCAAAGAGATTAAAAAACAGTAAAGGGGGGCAGCTAGGTGGCACAGTGTATAGAGTACCAGCCCTGGAGTCAGGAGGACCTGAGTTCAAATCTGATCTTAGACACTTGACACTTACTAGCTGTGTGACCCTGGTCAAGTCACTTAACCCTAATTGCCTCACCAAAAAAACAAACAAACAAACAAACAAAAAATGGTAAAGGACCTATATGTAAAAAAATTATAGCAGCTCTTTTCATGGTAGCAAAGCATTAGAAATTCAGGGGATGCCTATTAATTAGGGAATGCCTGTGAGATATATATATATATATATCTCTGTGTGTGTGTGTGTATGTATATGTGGCATATCATGGCATATGATTGTGATGGAATACTCTGCTGTGTTATATGAAATGATGAGCAGTATGCTTTCAGTAAAATCTGGAAAGACTTTCATGAACTGATGCAAATTGAAGTGAACAGAACCAAGAAAACAGTGAGCATAGTAATGTAAAAAAAAAAATTAACTTATTTAATCTGTAAATTTTATAACTGTGGTCTTTATGAAAAATTATATCTTTAGAAAAATTATAATTGGGTCATAAGTCCTGCCACGGTCACCATTCAAATGTAAAAATATTTTAAACTTACTGACTGGCTGGGCCCTAATCTAACCAGGGGGCCTAATCTATTGACTTTTAACTGTCTGACTATCTGACTGCTATTAATATAATATGGGCCGTTTTTTCCCCCACTGCCTCTCTGTCTGATAAGAAAAAAAGGATTAAAATGACTCTATTAATTAAAGCAAATATGGGATTTATTTAGGTGAATAGACTTAGAGTTAAATGTAGAAACAAGGATAACAAAATTACAATATGACCTATGAATTTCTGCCAACGAACTTGTTTGCCATGCCTGCAACTTTCTTAGTGTCCCCCTGTGTCTCCTTTCTCACCGACCTCTCAGTGTCTCTTACTCCATCCTCTCCTGCTCAGTCTCCTTTGCGAACCCCCTCTATACTGTCGCGCTGAACCCCTGCATCTCTCTCTCACAGACCTCCTTGCATTCTCTTAGTCCTCCAGTGTCCTCCTTCTATCTGTCTTCCCTTACTGTCTAACTCCCCGGTATATATCTTCCTTCTCTCCCCTCAAACCTCGGGATCCCTGCACCCCTGCACATGGCAAACCAATCTCCCGGCCATGCTAGGGCTATGGCCAGGGGGGCTTGAGTCTGCCATGCACACCACAGGGCTCGAGGGTACCGTGCCCCCTGCTGAGAGCCTGGGACCTCTGCACAGGCTGTGCCAGATGCCAGCCTGGATGAGCTGAGATCTCTGGGGTAGATCCCCTCAGGGTAGAGGGAGCTGGGACTTTTGGCTTTTCAGCTGGGCTGAAGCGGAGGGGGAGGGGCCTCAGCACCTCTTACACAGAAGAAACCCCTGAGGGCCTAAAGCTTTTTAATCTCAGCCCAAAGGCAGGGTCCCCAAATCACAATAAATTCCCATTGTAACAATAATATTTCACAATTGATCAACTGTCAATGACTTAGCTATTCCCAGCAATATAATGATATAAGACAATTACAAAGGACTCATGATGAAAAATTATATTCACCTCCAGATAAAGAACCGATGGAGTCTCAGTACAGATAGAAGCATATGTTTTTCTTTTTTTGGGGGGGGTATCTGTGGGTTTTTTTCAGAACCTGAAAAATATGGAAGTGTTTTGCATGACTGCATACATATATCCTATATCAAAATACTTGCCTTCTCAATGAGGGAGGAAGGGAAGAAGAGTCAGAGATAATATGCAACTCAATAGGTAAAAAAACAAATGAATGCTAAAAATTATTTTTACACATAATTTGGAAGAGATTTAAGTAATAAATATTTTCATTTATAATTTTGAGTTCTGATTTTTATCCTTTCTTCCTGTCCTCCCCTTCCCCTCCCGCAAGTGGTAAGCAATCAGATATGGGTTATACATGTACAATTATGTACAACACTACCATATAAGTCATTTTGTACAAGCAAACTTGAATAAAAGATGAAAATGAAGGAAGGTAAAAGATAGCATGCCTCTCTCTGTGTTCCATAAGTAACAGTTCTTTCTTTGAAGGTAGATAGTATATTTCATCAATAGTCCTTTGGGATTGTCTTGGATCATTGTATTGTTGAGAATAGTTGTCTTTCACAGTTCTTGATCAAACAATATTGCTGTCTGTGTACAACATTCTCTTCATTCTGTTCACTTCACTATACATCAGTTCATAACATGTCTTTCCAGGCCTTTCTGAAATCATCCTGATTGTCATTTCCTATGGAACAATAATCTTCCATCACTATCATATACCATAGTTTGTTTAGTCATTCCTCAATAGATAGGCATTCCTTTGATTTCCAATTCTTAGCCACCACAAAAAGAGCCGCTATAAATTTGTACAAATAGGTCTTTTTTTTTTAAATTTTAGATGCTGTATTTGGGATATAAATCTAGCAGTGGTATTGCTAGATCAAAGGATATACATAGTTCTATAGCCCTTTGGGCATAGTTCCAAACTGCTCTCCAAAATGTTTGGATCTTTTCACAACTCCACCAACAGTGGTTTAAGCATCCCAACTTTCCCACATCCCCATCAACATGTAATATTTTCTGTTTTTGTTATATTTGCTACTCTGATAGGTATGAGGTGAAACCTCAGAGTTCTTTTAATTTGCATTTCTCTGATCAATAGTGACCTAGAGTATTTTATCATATGATTTTGGATAGCTTTGATTTGTCTGAAAACTGCCTGTTTATCTCTTCTGACCATTTATCAATTGGGTAATGACTTGTATTTTTATAAATTTGACTAAATTCTCTATATAATTGAGAAAAGAGAACTTTATCAGAGATATTTGTTTCAAAAATTCTTTCCTTGTTTTCTGCCTCCCTTGCAATCTTGGTTACATTAGTTTTGTTTGTGCTAAAACTTTTTAATTTTATATAATCAAAATGATCTATTTTACATTTTGTTTTACTCTCTATATATTCTTTGGTCCTAAATTGGAAGTGATTTTTTAAAAAAAAAATTACACAGAGTATTGCCAGGCTTGAAAGATTTGCCTAGGATCATAGAAAACTTGACATTTTGGCATGGTGATACAACCAATATAAGGAAAGTATAAATATACATATGAAAGTATGAGCATGAGAGGAGGGATATGAACCCATGTCTTCCAGGATTCAAGGCCAACCACACCATCCTGTTCTCTAGGCTCTATCCAAATGCTATCATAATCATTGTCTTGAGAATGTTCTTGTAGAGTCTTTTTCAACAATAAATGAAAGGGGGCCAGCTAGGTGGCTCAGTGGATAAAGCACTGGCCCTGGATTCAGGAGGACCTGAGTTCAAATCCAGCTTCAGACACTTGACACTAGCTGTGTGACCCTGGGCAAGTCACTTAACCCTTGTTGCCCTGCAAAACAAAAACAAAAACAAAACACTGAATGAATGATCTATTTATCTGGAAATCATATTCTTGACAGTCTCAACCATTCATAATATATTGAGGGACCTAGAGGGAAGTGAAAAAGGACATCTCTGCAACAAGGATAGTGGCAATGATGACAAAGCATATGCAGGATGCTCTAAAGTAGTCGGAACCATTCTTGGTTCCATGCTCAGACAACTGTGTAAAGGAAGGCTGTATATAAGAAATTAGAAGGAAGACACAGAAGTACTGTATTTTTAAAAATACCAAGAGGACATAGTCCAAGAATAGCCGGCCCTATTCATCTCATTAGTGTATTATAACACAGTCAAGTAATTGAAGTCCATAAGGAGGGTCCTATGGCAACGAGAAAAGATTAAATTCTGTTAAGCATCCTGCTTAAGAGAGCACATACATGTGGACTCTCTTCATGACGCTCCTGGCTCTTTAGCTGCCTCCGTATCCCTCTCCCACTTCACAGAGCTGGGGGACTCTGAAGAGGAACAAGTGGAGTCAGGTGTAACAGAGGATAACATGTTCAAGGTCTGAGGGGCTCCCTGGAAGCACTAGGCTTTGCCAGCACCAACCATTGGATCCACCCATCCTGCTCCATGAGCAATCGATCAATGAATGAACATTTATTATGTACCTGCTAAGTGCCAGGAACTATGCTAGGTGGGCCCTGGGGGCACAAAGGCAAAAAATAAAACAATGTGTACCCACTAGGAGATCACTTTCTAGTAGGAGAGATGGTAAGTATATCTATTAGGATACAGTTAGGGAATGGACCTATGATTTTATTGGTTAGGGAGCTCCCACGTGAGGAAACTCTGCCAGTGCAAGTTGGTACCACTCTGCAGTTTATAGGCTCAGGGCAGGGTTTCTTAACCTTTTTCTTTGCATCACGGAACTATTTGGCAGTCTGGTGAACCCTATGGACCCCTTTTCAAAAAATGTTTGAAAAAACATAAAATAAAATACATACAATTACAAATAAAACTGATTATACTAAAAACAGTTATAAAAAAATTAAACCAGGTTTATGGACCTAGTGTTAAGAACTCCTGAGCTAGAGAGTTGCATAAAGCACTGAGAGATAAGGGGAGATAAGAAAGAAGGAAAAAAGGAAAAGAGGGAGGGAGGGAAAGAAAGAAGTAAAAAAGGAAACAATTATTATATCTCTACTGTGTGTTAGGCATTGTGTTAAGTGCATTACAAATAGTATCTCATTTAATCCTCACAACAACCCGGAAAGGCAGGTGTTATTATTTTATCTCCATCTTATAGTTGAGGAAACTGAGGCACAGAGGTTAAGTGACTTGCCCAAAGGCCATGCAGTTGAGTGTGTCTGAAGATGTATTTGAACTCAGATTTTTCTGACTCTGGGCCTAGTGTTCTATCTAGGACACTACTGAGGGAACTTCCAGCTGAGGAAGCACCTTCTCATCTTTTAGGTTGGCTTCTTCTTTGCTCTTTTTGATTTTGGAGAACCATGTAGGGCACTGACACTTGACTCGCTCACGGTTATACAGCTAACATGTGTAGAAGGTAGAACTTGAACCCAAGCTCTCCTGGTCCTGAGGCTAGCTCTCAGTCCCCTACAGCTTGCCATCTCTCTCTTGTAAATAGTAGTATTTATCTGCTTATAAATTCTATGCACAGTTAAGCATTTGGGTTTGTTTCTGTGAGGAGCAACTTCATCATGCCATGTCACAGGACTAACTGATATATATCTAGTTAAGGAGATGGCATTATCTGCTGGGATGTGGGGGTTTAGAGCTAGATTTTTGTTGTTGTTGTTGTTGTTGTTAAATAAATCTACATACACATTGAGATGAGTTGGCACAACTCTGAAGAAGCAGGTGAAGCTAAAGGAATGGAAGGTTTCTGTCTCAAGAAAAACTTGCCAACCCCTCAGCACATTATCCAGTGGGTTGTATGTGTATAACCATCATGGTGACCTTGGGAATGCCTACCTCTAATCCTTTGTTTTTTGGTACTATAGGATAAAGCTGATTGCAGTCAGGGTCAGCTGGTGGTTGAATATTCTTAAATGCTTCTGGTCAAAAAGGTTCACATTAAAATAAAGATTCTCAAAGGGTAAAAGCTTCAGTTATATGTTTGCTGAAGTCAGGACATATTGTTTCTTGGAAATAAAAATGAGATAAATAGGGCATCACTAAACTTGGCATTGAAATGAGTTAGCAGATCAGGTAGAGAGCAGGATGGTGGCATAATACTACTATAATTCACATTTCTATAGTACCTAAATGTTTGTAAAAATACTTTCCTCATATCAAACACATGAGGGAAGAAGTGCGAGTATTATTTTCCCCATTTTAGAGATATAGAAACAGGTTTGGGGGAAATTAAATGTCCATGATAACCTAGCTTGTAAACGTCTAAAGCAGAGGAAAGGATTCAGAAAATAAAACTAGATGAACAATGCCCCTCTGTGGATGCCACCCAAAAACCCAGAAGTGATTGGTGATGAATGGAGTTGCTGAGATTTTTGTACGAATTTCTCAGCACCCCCAATGCAAAGGTAAAAATACGTTTTAAGAGTTACTCTGAGAAATTGTTCTGACCTTTTAAAAACCTGTTAAGCATTTGTGTCTTGCATGCGTCACTTGCAGAGCTGTGACTTAGGCTGTTGCTGCCAACATTTGGAAGTCACATTGTGTACAACTACTGTTCTCTGTGATAATGTGAGCTTTCCAGGTTGGAGGTGAGGGTTCTTGTTATATTACATAGTGTTCTCCTGTAAATAATTTCTCTCCTCTCCCAAGTAAGTCCCTGATCACCACTGTATTCAAAACCTCTACCAAGTCTGTGTGTGAGGCCAAGCTCTCTAGTAGATAATTGGGAATGGCAGAGAAGCAAAAATGTAGGTGCATGGAATCTTTCACTGCATGTTATCATGAATGGGGGCTTTTCAATCAAGCTTATGACTTGGTCAGTTTAGTTTGGTGTAGGCTATTACCTCTAGACTAAACTTTTCCTTTTCAATTCTATTCCTTCCATTCTTTGCACTCTTTGGTCAGAAGTATGGAGTATCTATAGGTGGTCATTTTTTTTTTTTTAGTGAGGCAATTGGGGTTAAGTGACTTGCCCAGGGTAACACAGCTAGTAAGTGTTAAGTGTCTCAGGCCGGATTTGAACTCAGGTACTCCTGACTCCAGGGCTAGTGCTCTATCCACTGCACCACCTAGCTGCCCCGGTGGTCATAATTTTAAAAAAAACAACAACAACAAACGTGTGGCCTAATAGAAAAGACATTCAGTTAAGATGTTGGAAGCTACTACTTATTTTTCCCAGTCTCCAGCCTGACCTTATTCCATGACTTCATATCCATCTTGGCATCCCTAAGTCTCCCTATTACCTTGTTTTTTTCTTTTGTTTAAAAGTTTTTTTGGAGTCTATATTTATAATTTTATTTTCCCAAATTACGTGTAAAATACAAATTTTGACATCAATTTCTAAAAAAACTTTGTGTTCCAAATTCTCTTCCTCCTGCCTCCCCCCACCTCTGTTCCCCAAGAACTCAAGCCATTCAATAAGCTATACATGAGCAGTCATGCAAAAGATTTCCACATTGGCCAGGTTGTGAAAGAAAACAAACAAAAGCAAAACTTCAGATAAAGGAGCTAACAAAAAAAAATGCTTCAGTCTATATTCAGATACCATCAATTATCTCTCTGTAGACGAATTGCATTTTTCATAAGACCTTCAAAGTTGTCTTGGATCATTGCATTGCTGAAAATAACCAAGTCATTCACAGCAGATTACCACCTTATTGTTTTTAGGATGGTAGACTTGACCAATACTCCCACTTCATTTTATGGAATAGCTAAAAAAAAAAAAGCCAAAGGCCCAAACAACTTCAGAGATCACAGAATTTAAGAGTTACCAGGCATCTCAGTGGCCACCACCGTGGAAGATGGTGTGCTTCAATGGGAAGACTAGATTTGGAGTCAACAGATGAAGATTTGAATCCTAGCTCTGCAATTTACTACCTGTGTGATATTGGGGAAGGTCCCTCTACCCCTTGCAATCTTCTTCTTTTACTGGTGAGTTCCTCACATAATCTCCTTTTTGAGGAAGGGTCCATTGCACTCCCAAGTCTGCTTCTGACTCTTCTGAAGTAGCCACCTTTCCCTCACTGGTCAGGTTTCCTCTACCCCTGCCTTTGGCCTTGCTTTTATATGTTATCTCCCCCCATTAGAATGTAAGCTCCTTAAGGGCAGAGGCTGTCTTTCTTTTTGCTTGTATTTGAATTCTCTGTTCTTAGCACAGTGCCTGGCTTAATAAATACTTGTTGAATGGACTTGACTTTATCTCCTCAAGTTCCCTCATTTGTAAAATGAAGAGATAAGATGAGATGACCTCTAAGATTTCTATTAACTCTAAATCTTTGATCTAATCTCCAGTTTCTTCTTCTTTTTGTTTTTTGTGAGGCAATTGGGGTTAAGTGACTTACCCAGGTTCACATAGCTAGTAAGTGTTAAGTGTCTGAGGCCAGATTTGAACTCAGGTCCTCCTGAATCCAGGGCTGGTGCTCTAATCACTGTGCCACCTAGCTGCCCCTAATCTCCAGCTTCTTAAACCATGGGTCACAACCCCACATGGGGTCACGTAACTGAATGTGGGGGTTGTGAAAAATTTGACAGCAGTAAAAAGTTATGTATACTTATTTTATATAGCCAGGGTCACATAAAAATTTCTCAGGTGAAAAGGGGTCATGAGTGGAAAAAATTTAAGAAGCCCTTATCTAATACAACCTCTTCATTTTACAGATATGGAAACCAAGACCCAGAGACATTAATATCTAGCAGAAAAGAGTGTCCCATGCCAGATGCTCCAATGTGTTCTGGAGAGAAGGGGATTTGAGTAGGTTATGTGGTTTGGAGCTATCGATGCATACCCTGGGTGTATTATAAGCAATGAAGCCCAAGGAAGGTAGGAAAGTGCAGCTCAACCAACCCAAAGGATAGAACTGATGGCCAAGTAATACATACCCTGATGTGGCTTATTGTTTTTAGAGTGTGTTAAAGAATTACAACAGACTGTTTGGAGCCTTAACAATCGCTGATTTTGTATTGAATTATTTTTAAAAAAAGAAAGAAAGAATTTTTCTTTGTATGTTAGTGATATGCCAGGAAAAATACTTCATGGAGAATGAAAACATTTCAAGGGTCAATTTGTAATGTGATAGGTGCCATTGGACATGATTGCAAAGCCATTATTATCTCTAGAGCAGTACAGCTAAGGTGACTCAGAGAAAGGCACAGGGAAGAGACAGGCCAGAACTGACTAAGGTGTCCTAATTTGATCAAAAATCTCTTCTCATTAGTGAGAACTCAGCTGCTGCTTCCTTGGGATTTGGGTGTGTAGGAGTGATCATACCCCTGGCCAATTGGAACATGCGCTTCTGGACAATCATTGCCCAGAGTACAACAGAGAACAGAACAGGAAGAAGTGATACATTCATTAAGCTTAAGTTTTGACAACCTGGCCTGGGCACCCTCATCACTTGAAATCTCTATTCATCTAGAAACTTCATGTTGTCTCAGCACTCCCAGGTCAGGAGATACAAAAAATAATACAGGGTTCTCTCTAGGCAATGTTGTCATCTGTCGTGCATATACACCCATTGAGTTAATAGCAATATACACACATATACACATTTATACACATATAATATATAGTATCATATTGATATATGTATTCCTATATAATATATAGTATTATATTGACATGTATTCACACATAACATGTGGTATTACATTGATATATATGTATATGCAATCTATAGTAGTGTGGTATTATACTGACATCTATTCATATATAATATATAGTATTACATTGATATATGTATTCACACATAATATATGGTATTGTATTAACATGTATGTGTTCATGCATGATACATAGAATTATGTTGGTTATATTTATGTATATGTGTATATGTACATATAAAAATATATACATACATGCATAATATAGAAGGGAAAGCCCACAGTCACACAACTACTAACACTACTAGAAAAAATGATGATGATAATAACTAAAATTTATAGTTTTATGTTGTTAACATTTATACTATTTATAATTGAAAAAACTGAGGCAGTTAGGTGTTAAGTGACTTCCCCCAACACAACTACTACTAATAGTAGTAGGATTAGTAATGATGATGATGATAATTAGCATTTATGTAGTTTTTACAATGCCCCAGCTCTCCTTTTATCCTCACAACAAAGCCACAAGATAGGTATTATTATTATCCCCATTTTAGAGATAAAGGAACTGATGCAAACAGAGGTTAAGTGACTTGCCCATGGTCACACAACTAGTAAATGTCTGAGATTGAATTTGAACTCAGCTCTTCCTGACCCCAGGCTCAGTACTGTCCCATCTGGCTGACAAGGAGTCAGTCCACATGGCTACCTTTTATGCCAGTGTGATCATACTCCATCCTCATTTTACTATATCTGCAGAGGTATGAGCCTGGATATCATCATCGAGACTGAGGTATTCAGTTAAAAACAACACTAAAGCTATGAGTCTGAAGGATTAAAATTTGTTTTTTTTCATTTTTGTTTATTCCTAGAAGTGGCGGGCTAGACATTAACTTAGTTAAGTTCTCTTCCTTTACAATAATTAAATTTAATCCAGTCTTGGCTATGCTATTCTTTTAAAAATAAATAGGGGGCAGCTAGGTGGCGCAGTAGATAGAGCTCCGGCCCTGGATTCAGGAGGACCTGAGTTCAAATCCGGCCTCAGACCCTTGACACTTACTAGCTGTGTGACCCTGGGCAAGTCACTTAACCCCAATTGCCTCACCAAAAATAAATAAATAAATAAATAAATAAAATGTTATCTGTTAATAACCCATTCTAGTATTTGCATTGCTTATCTGAGAATATGAAACAGTCTCTTCTTACCCCCTCCCTAGTCAATTGACATGATGTTTTCTTCATTTTTCTCAGGACAACCTCCCTAGAGTAGTAGCTTCTTGAATCTGGCCAGGTCAAAACTCAGGCACATGTCAAAAGTGATGTGACTTACTAAGATCGTGATCATAGTAAGTCATAGAACAGAGATTTGAAGCTTGATAGGGTAGGTGGCACAATGGACAGAGCACTGGGCTGGGGTCAGAAAGATTCCTTTTTAGGAGTTCAAATATAGCCTCAGACACTTATGTGTGACCCTGGGCAAGTCACATAACCCTTTTGGCCTCACTTTTTCTTCTCTAAAATGAGATGGAGAAGGAAATAGCAAACCACTCCAGTATCTTTGGCCAAGAAAATTCCAAATGGGGTCACAAAGATTTGGACATAACTAATATTACTCAACAGCAGGTTTTCTGGTTGTGCTATTATTTAAGCTAATGAATAAAACTCTCTTCCTCTAACATAATTTCCTTCTCATCACCAAGCCCTCGGTTCTCAGACCAGGAACTGACCATTTCATAGGCAAGGCATATTAAATGCCTGTTGTGTACAGAAACTGTAAGATATAGAAAGTTCAACTCAAAAGCATAGTCGTTGTATTCATGGACTTTATAGTTTATTAGCAGGATAGGACACAGACCTGGGTAACCATGCTTCTTAAAGGACATAGGATTTTATTGGCATAGTTTACTTATTGCATTGACATCATGGCCACAGCACTATAAAACTAGGCTAAGAAGGGATCTTGCAAACCAACTAGCCCAAATACCTTAAGTTTACATATGAGAAAACTGAGGGCAGTTAAGTAGATTGCCTAAGGCCACACAGGGAGTGATTGTCAGAAGCAAGATTTGAACCCAAGTCCTCTTGCTCAGGAGCCAATGTTTCCTTTCTACTCCATGGTCACTTTGAGTATTCTCTGCCATTTACTGTTCTTTGGAGTCTCACCATTGAAAAGTTTGTCACCTCAAAGTCAGCCTGATGTGGAGTCTTTCTTCATGTTGTTATGGTAGACTTCAGATGGTGGACATAGGCCTATAATACCATATTCTTTCCATATCCTGCTTAAGCTGGAAGTGTGGTGACATAGCCTTTAATTATCCAGAGTCTATACTACATTGCAATAAAATATAAGAATAGGACTGCAGGACATTGTAGATAAAAAATAATAAATTTTTAAAAATTAATGGTAAGCACTTTTTGGGGGACCAGATTTGTGATTTCATTGGCACAGGGAATGCTGTTAAGGATACTCCCCCTATCAAATGTATATCATTACTTGCTTTGTAAGTTAGTTGCCCAGGGACACTGAAAAGTTAAATGACTTACCCAGGGTCGCTACAACCAGTCAGTATCAGAGTCAATATTTAAATCCATGTCTTTTACAATTGAGGAGACTGTGTCATCACCATCATCACTATAGCAGTTGCATTGTGTCTACTGTGTGCCAGTCATGTACTAAACACTTTACAAATATTTGATGATCCTCATCACAACCCTGGGAGGTAGCTCCTTTTATGATCCTTATTTTATGGTTGAGAAAATTGAGGCTCAGTGACTTGCCCAAGGTCACACAGTTAGTAAATATATGAATCTACATTTGAACTCAGGTCTTTTTGTCTCTAGGTCCAGCACTCCATCCACTGTGCAAACTAGCTGCCTATCTATTATGCCTGTTTGGCTCATATGTTAAGAACCTTAGAAAGGTATAAAACAAAGTGCTCTGTGAGGTCCAAGAGAGACAAGGAGGCTACAAATTCTAGGAATCAAGTAAAGCTTTATGGAGAAGGTGACATCAGGGCCCATCAGGATGGGCAAATGTTCAGCTGGCAAAGAAGACATTCCATACATGTGATAAAATGTGAGGAAATGCCCAGAGGCATAAGGCATGTTTAGGGAACAAAGAATAGTTCATTTTAGGTAGAATATAGAGTATGTGATTGTGAAGAGTATGAGATATGTCTGAGAAGGTAGAACACTGTCAGCTTGTGGAGGTCATTGACTCATGCAAAAGAGTTTGAACCTCATTTAGTAGTCAATAGGTAATCACAATGGTTTTTTTTGCAAAGACATGTGACATGACTTGATCAAATGTATGATGAGTTTAATGGAGCAGGGAGAAATAGAAGAGGGAAGAACTCAAGGGAGGCAATCGAAACAATCCAGTTGGGTAGCAACAAGGGTCTATACAAGAGAGCGGCCGTGCCAATAGGTAAGTGGGGAAAGAAGTGAGAGGTATGGTGGAGATACAATTGTCAGGGCTTGGAAGCCAGTACCATAGCAGAGGTGACAGAGAAGGAAGGGTCAAAAATAATATCTTGGTTTCAAATATGGGAGAGTGGATGAAAGGTGGCACCCTTAATAAATCTTCACTTGAGAACTCCTTAAAAGTATGTTTCTCATGTAGTTTTGCTGAAAACTATTTTAAAAGGAAAGTTCTTAGAACTATTTTAAAGACCTGGAGTTACAGGCATAGTGATTATTTCTAAGATGAATGACTCTAAAACTGAAACAAGGACCCCAGAATGTTTCTTTAAAATTCCTACGTTTTAATGGACTTTTCAACTCTTTTCTACCAGTCCCCAAAATTTCTATCTCCACAGCTAAATCGTAAATGTTGTTGCCCAGAGCTAAAATCTCTGTATTGCTTATGGTCATTTCTAGCCTCAGAAACTATGATAACATTCAGTTGAGTCCTCTCCCTAGAAAAGGACTTCTCAAAGACCAAACAGCAGACTTCCTCAGCATGAGGAATCCCAAGAAATAATGAATGGGAATTCTTAGTTAAAGAAAAATTTATTTTAAAAAAATACTTAAATTATGAATTATATTACCAAATGATTAATTTAATGAATTGTTTTATTAAATAAATCAATTAACCATATTACTGAATTGATTATAAAATTATATTCTATATTAGATTATTGATTAAATTATTAATAATAATTAGTATGGGGAATGGCTTATAAGGTATGGCTGTGCCTAGCACAATGCATTGTATAGAGGAGGTTGTTAATAAGTGTTAATTGAAGGAGATTAAGGATGAGATGGTTTTTAAAAATTCTGGAGTAAGAATCGAGAGAACAAGAGTTCTAACGTTGGCCCTGATTCTACCTGTTTGTGTAGTTTAGGGAAAAATTGTTGTAGAGTCACAGAATCACACAATATCAGAGATGAGAGGGATTTCAGAGTCTGTCTTATCTGACCTGGAACTGACCAAGAGTTATCCTTTCCAGTACAACGTACTTGTGATTATGGACCCTCTGCCTCTACAAGCCCAGTAAGAGACCTATTGCTTGCCAAGACAACCCATTATGCTTTTGGAAAGTTAACAAAGTTTTCCTTTGTCAAACCTAAATCTACTTCCCTAACACTTCCCCTCCTCCCCCGCAGGGCAATGAGGGTTAAGTGACTTGCCCAGGGTCACACAGCCAGTAAGTGTCAAGTGTCTGAGGCCTGATTTGAACTCAGATCCTCCTGAATCCAGGGCCGTTGCTTTATTCACTGCGCCACCTAGTTGTCCCTTCCCTAAGACTTTTACCCTTTTACCCATTTCTTTTAGTCCTACCCTGAATGAAAACAAATCTAATCCCTCTTGCACATAACGGCCCTTTAGATATTCATATTCTGTCCCCAAGTCTTCTCTTCTCAAATCTAAACATCTTCACCCAGTCCCTTCAACTGATTCTCATAATACATAAGCTTTATCAATTTAGTTGCCTTCCTCTGGATGGCGCCCAGTTTATCAAGTAGCTGGAATTAAACACTGTACCCTAAATATAATACTGCAGAGTGTGGCAGGACTCTCTCCTCCTTACTCCTGGATGCTTTGCACAGGCCAAGATTATGTTGGCCTGTATTGGGGTGTCATATCACAGTGCTGACACGTAAAGAGTTTTTAGTCCATTAAAACACCTGGACCTTTTTAGAAATCAATGGACAGTGGATAAAGCACTGGCCCTGGATTCAGGAGGACCTGAGTTCAAATCTGGCCTCAGACACTTGACACTTACTGGCTGTGTGACCCTGGGCAAGTCACTTAACCCTCATTGCCCTGCAAAGAAAGAAAGAAAGAAAGAAATCAATGGAAATGTCATTTCAAATGGAGGAGGAGCTTGAGGGGAAAGATAATGAGTATTATTTGGGACATCTTGATTTGAGATGTCTAAGGCATCCAGTTCTAAATGCATATTAAGCAATCAGTGATGTGGGATTGGAGGTTAAGAAGGAAATAAGGACTAGAAATATAAATCTGGGAGTCATTAGCATAAATATGGTCATTAAACCCATGTGAGCTGATTAGGTCACCAAGAGAATGTAGAGAGAAAAGAGAAGAGGGGCTAGGGCAAAGTCTTTGTGGGGGAGGGAAAGGACCCTCAGGTAAAGGGCAAGATATTGGCTATGATTTAGCAAAGGAGACTGAGAAGTTATCAGACAAGTAGGAAGAAATCTGAAAGTATCCAGAAAGACAAGTAAGGTGGACAAAAGTATAATCTGCTGTATGCAAGGATGTCAAAAAGGAAGAGGCCCAATGTGTAGAGATGCTGTGAAAGGGATTTCTGTTCAGGTACAATTTGGACAAGATACAACCATTAGATCTTGTGATTCTGTGATTCTGCTCCTTCAAATTCAACAGAATTAAAGCATCTACTAAAGAGTTGAGTATTTCAACCTTCTCACCATTATTCATTATCACCCACATTTACCCAGAAGATCATTGCTATACCTTCTCTGATTCTCCTCTTGCCTTCAACATAGCTTTTTTAAAAATCATTTTTGTTGTCCTTTCCATTTACTATCTGTTGTTGGTAGTTTTTTAGTTGTGTCTAATGCTTCATAATCCTGTTTGGAGTTTTCTTGGCGAAGATACTGGAGTGGTTTGCCATTTTCTTCTGTAGTTTATTTTACAGATGAGGAAACTGAGGTAAACAGGATTAAGGACTTGCCCAGAGTCACACAGCTAGTGTCTGAGGTCAGATTTGAACTCAGGTGTTCTTGACTCCAGACTCAGCACTCTAGCCACTGTATGACCTAACTGTCCCATTTATTACCTACCTTAGCATACATTGTCCTTTAGCACTTCAGACCCCCTTGTAAGACTTTGCCACACTTTTGTGTTCATCCTCAGTTATTTGCCCTTGTTTGCATCACTTCTACATGTGCATGTTTAAAAAAAATCTGAGTTGATTTATGAGTGCCCTGTTCAGCCATGTCATTTTATATAGGCAGCACTCTTTTTTCTTAGAAAACATTCTGCTTATATCTTTGGAATTTCATTTCTGAGTACTTCTCATCTCTTCTTACTTCCTCTGCAAAATTTTAGACTATTGAATTCTACCTGTGTTTTCTCTGAACCTTTCCAAATCTGTGCTTTCAGAATTTAGAGTGGGAATCAGGTTATATCTGGTTAGATTCCTCTCCTCTGTCACAAGTTCTATGATGACTTGACCCCAACATTACCATTGTTTCTACTTTACCAAACTCCCTTTGTTGGTCAGAATAAAATCTTATAAGTCTTTTGTCTTGTTGGCTTTTTGAACAATTATCGATATGGCAAGACACAGTTTTATTAGCTGCTTTGCTTTTGGCAAAGGGGACAGTCCTGCAGATTCTTGGACACTTAAAGCACCTCCCCTCTCCCCCTCCCCCCTCATCAATACATTGTCTTGCTTCCATGACAGGTTTGCGAGCTTTTTTCCTGGATTCTGATTCCTTCTTTTGTCCAAGTGTTTGTGTGTGTATTTCCACAATAACACATCTGTTTCTCTAACCTCTCTCCTTCTACCCACCTCCACAGTGAGCCACACCCAAGCTACAGTCTGGTTCTCTTGAATGAGAATATTTTATTAATAGACAATCCTAATCCCTCGCCCTATTTTATGTTTGCAATAAGGCATACCATTCTAGAGCTGTATTCTAGTCAGAAGACTCATTTCAATTCATTTCAGTGATAACTGTGAACTCAATTTTTCCCCCTTCAATTTAATCAATCAACAAACATTTATTAGGTACCTACTATGTGCCAGGAAGTGTTCTAGGCACTGCATATACCATGATAATCTTTTTTTTTTAATCAAGCAATCCTTGCATGCCTTCAAAGAGTTTCCATTCTATGTCCTTACATTATACTCTTAACTCTGTTTACCCATGTTTGGGGTATTTATATAAAGATATCTGAAGCCATGACTTATTGCAGGCTCCCTTCTTGGACATTGTCTCCTGCTTCCCGTGTTGTACCTTTACTATTCTAAAGTAACCAGGTTTGGCCTATCTGTACCCAGTTTTCTCCTTCCTTCCTCTCTTCCTCCTCAGTTTAACTCCTTTTGATCACATCTCAGAGCCTCAGTTTCCTCATTTGTAAAATGAAAGGAAAGGGAAGGGTGGATAGATGAGCTTTAAGGCCCCTTCCAGCTTTAAGATACTATAACTGTGTACTTGCCTTATAAGCACACCACCCCCAAAGCTATCTGAGTCTATGACTGCAGAGCCATCTGAGAGATTATTGTCTCCACCCAAAAAGCCTTCATGTATTTTGAATCCGCCCATTACAAGAGAGCTCCTTTGCCTTCCCTCACGCAAGTGGGTTCTTCCCCGTTGGCTTATCCTGTTGATAATTACTCTCTCCACCAGAAACAATGAAGACTTTATGATTAGTCACAAATAGAAGGCTCCATCTCTTGCTCATTAAGGTGGAGAACAGAGAAGTTTGAAGGTAATTGTTCTGCATAGAAAAGGGGTAATTATATTTCCATAGTTTCAGTGGGGGGAACAGTAATTAATTATTCATTACATAACTGTGAAGTAGGTGAGCAGACAGACCTTGCCTCTGAGAGCGTGGCATTGTTTCTTGTTAGGGACATGTTATTGAAAAGTGTCAGGTTGATAATTCAGAGACTTGGTTACATAGGTTAGAGGATTCTCTCTGTTGTTCACCTTGGTTCCAGATGCTTGTCTTTACCTTGTAAAAATGGGGGTACATATAGCTCAAAACTGCTTGTGGTCTATAACGAATAGGAAAGATAAAACTTGGTAGAGGAGATATAGACGGTTTCCATGCTTACCATCCCAAATTATGAAGGGTTGAGTGTATTTCACTGAGAAATTCATTTTCATCTCGGACATATATTTTTGGACTTGGATGATACAGGAATTTGTTTTGGCTGACTACCTATTTGTTTAAAAGGGTTTTGTTTTCCTTTTTTTCAATGAGAATTGGAAAATAAGAGTGAAAATAAATGCTTATTACTTGAAACAAAATAAAAAATTCGTTCCATGAAGTTTCTGCCAATTGAAAATAATTGACAAATGAGAGACAGTTTAGTAGTGGAAAGAACATCAGAGCTAGAAGTTAAGAGAATTGGGTTCGGATTCTGATTTTACCACTACCTATGTGGGTGGCTTTGGCCAAATGGCTTAGCCTCTCTGGGTGACAGTTTTGATGACTGCAAAATGAAGATTTTTGTATCACTCCTTGGGTAAATCACTTAACCTCTCTCTGCCCCAGTTTCTTCACCTATAAAATGAGGATAATAATAACACCTACTTCCCAGAGTTGTGAGATACAGAGAAGTTAACATTTTCAAACCTTAAAGTGTTATAAACATGATCACTTTTATCAGTTATTATTTTATAAGTTTTTGCATTCAGTATGGGGATTGACTTCAGAGGGCTTAAAAAAGGAGAGAATACTGCTGGGTGGAGTTATTAGCTGTGTTTTACTTCAGAAGTAGGGAAGAAGGAGAAGCAGCTAGGTGGTGAAGTGGATAGAGCACTGACCCTGGAGTCAAGAGGACCTGAGTTCAATTCTCCCCTCAGACACTTACTAGCTGTGTGACCCTGGGCAAGTCACTTAACCCCAGTGGCCTTAAACATTTTGGGCCATCTCCAATCATCCTGATATATATCTTGCCACTGGACTCAGATGGCTCTGGAGGAGAGAGTGAGAGGTTGGTGACCTTGAAGCCCTTCCTCACTTAAGTCCAATTCACTGCAAGTCATGACATCACCCTGATGTCATGGTCCTCTTTGAGAAAAACAAACAATAACAACAATGAGAGAAGGAGATCTGAGGTTGAGACTCAATGCTGCTGCTAACTTGTTGTATGACCTTGGAAATGTTCATGCCTCTGGGCTTTTGCAGAAGAAGACTTTTTAAATAAAAAGAATAAATTGAACTAAGTGGTTTCTAGGGTAATTTCTTTCTTTCTTTCTTTCTTTTTTTTTTAGTGAGGCAATTGGGGTTAAGTGACTTGCCCAGGGTCACACAGCTAGTAAGTATTAAGTGTCTGAGGCCGGATTTGAACTCAGGTACTCCTGATTCCAGGGCCGGTGCTCTATCCACTGTGCCACCTAGTTGCCCACTAGGGTCATTCCTAATTAATGCTGTCATGCTAAGGTCTTCACAAAGAACTTGAACTTGACATCTAAGGAAGTCTCATTTACTCTCAAATTTCCAAATAAATACACTTATGCAATTGACTTCTACATCTAATTCCTTTGCAGTACCAAGTCTCCCAAGTCCCTAGTCTACATTTCTGTATATACCAGTCATACCTATCTGAATATCATACTTGTACTTGCAACTCAACATGTCCAAGGTTCAATTTTTCATTGTCACAGTATATTCTTTATGAATCTCTGTTCTGTTGAATCAAATAAGATCTGAATGAGGTGATAGGTATTTTAGGAAGGGGGAGTTTCATAAAGGAACATAAATTATCCATGGGTAATGTCATGACTTCGGCCTGTCATAGTTTCCATTTTCTTGACTATTGGAAAATGTCGATGTAATATGTACCCTGGATGGTCCTGTAACCACATCCCTAAGGACTACCAGTATGATTGGGGGCAGCTTGTAGGATAAGATATTCCAGTGCAAAATTAGAATTCCTTTAAATAATAACCTGGATTCCTAAAATTCAAACACAATTCAAATCATATGCTGTTTTCATCAAGGCACCAACTCTACATCATTCCACCTCAGACCTCAGGTAGCTCCAATGTGAAGTCTCTATACAAGTGAAGGCATACTTTATAGGATCACAAAATTAGAACTGGAAAGGAGGAATATTAGTGATCATTCAGCCAACCTCCTCAGTTCATAGTTGAGGAAACTGAGGCCCTTAGAGTCCAAGTGAATCATCCAAGGTCATCTGAGCAGAAGGGAATTCAGGTGCTTCTGGAGGACAAGAACTGTATCTTTTACTTCTTGATTCTGTAGCAATTCTCCAAAACCACAGGAAAAATTGTACCTGTAATTAGTTTATATATATATTCATATTTCGGTAAGTTAACTTTTTGGAGTAGAAGTTGGAAATCTCATGAACATTGAGGTCTGAAAAGAGGAAGATATATTTTTGTGGTAGAGAGGAATGGAATTGACTTAAAGCCACAAATGATCCTTAGCATTATTGTTTCTCACCATCCTTGCTATAACTTGAAAATACATTTTTAACTAAGTGTTACAATAAGAGTTTTTGCTGCCTAGTACCACAAAATCTCACAGGGGAGACCCAAAGGAGCATAGGCACCAATACCAAATGGGTATTTACATCTGGATTGGAGTCAGTTTGTAACAGGCAGTGGAGGTACTTGTGTCTTGTGCATTATCCTTTATCTGATCTGCATCTTGTGGCAGCATCTGCTCCATGGAATTGGTGCAAGAGCTGATGAAAATACCAATTTATTTTTTTTTGCGGGGCAATGGGGGTTAAGTGACTTGCCCAGGGTCACACAGCTGGTAAGTGTCAAGTGTCTGAGGTTGGATTTGAACTCAGGTCCTCCTGAATCCAGGGCTGGTGCTTTATCCACTGTACCACCTACCCCCCCCCCAATTTATCTCTTAATCCAGACCTCATTGACTGTCAGATGGACTATGACAATGGGTTTCTAGTTGAATGAATGCATGAATGAATGTATGAATGAATGAAAATGATTTTTTTCAGCACTTACCCTGTGTCTGGAACTATGCTAGGCTCCGAGGATTCAAAAAACAAAACAAAAATAAAACCAAAAAACAAGCAAGACAACCTAATAGCAGAAGGCAATAATCACAAACTGGAGTTTGAAGGAGAGGTCAAGCGGATTTATCGAGTGGTGTGGTTTGGAAATGTCTGGGAACTGGTCAGGTAGCCCGAGTCAGGGCCAAATAAGGTAAACAGTCCTGAACTCATGCAGTATCTGTAATCTATGTGGAACAATTTAATACTTCATTACTTCATGTCTTATATTACTTACTGCTGTTTCCTATACATTGCTCGTCTCCCAAACCAATTATGAATTTCTTGAGAGAGGTCCTTTAATCCTTGAGATGGCTATGTTATGGTAATGAAAATAATTTCTTGTGAAGCTCATAAAATGGCTTTGGTAATTCTATTTTTAAAAATGACAATTGCATTTAAATAAGTTTGTAGTCTTCTAAAATAACTACTTTGAAGATGCTTGTATTTGTTTGCATGCATGTTGAAGATACACACCAGTTTCATCACTTTGTAGTCATCCCAATATATCCCTGGCAACCCCTAGCATAATATTGAGCATACGTTGCTGGCTGATTACTTTGGCAGAGGGCCAGTGGAAGTTCTATGCTCTTTGGTTATGTCACTTATAATAAATGACTACATTTCAAAATGATGGGGCATAAGTGAACTGGCCTTAGACATTCCAATAACCCATTAATGAACTTTGTAAATAAATTCTGAGCTTTGGAAAATCTTTTTTTAATCATAAAATTATTTTATTATTTTCCAGTTACATGTAAAGATAGTTTTCAACATTTGTTTTCATAAGACTTTTAGTTCCAAATTTTTCTCTCTCCCTCCCTCTCCCTTCCCTCCTGGAAAATCTTATACCTAGCTAACACAAGTTGTCTTGAGAGGTTATCTAGACATTGATTTTGCCAGAGGTGGTCTTCTGAGTGCCATTTCTTTTACAGAGATTCCAGCCATCCATCCCTACTTGTTTTTTTTAAATTTTGAAGACTTACTATTTTAAAAAAATTTACGTTGCTCTCTGTGTGCCAAGAAGCTCAAGTACACCATAAACTCTCCTCCCTCAAATCAGATGGAGCAAAATTTTTGTGCCAGCGTAAGCCAGGGGGGAGGAAAACAGGGGCTGTGAACAATTTGTCTTTCTAATTTTCTTGAATCTAGTGCTAGAGTATAGTGTGGAATAGGGTTGGGGTTTAAATTAGACAGCCTCTTACAGGATCACTGCTTTGGTACCATTAAAAAGATTTAGGACTCTCGGTTGTCATGGAGTCACAGAAAATTGAGTATCAAAGGTTTTTGTGGTTGTTTTGTGTTTTTCCTAATTTTTTCTCATCCATTAAAACTGCCATTGGTATTTTAGGTACAAGAATAGGCTATCTTTTACAAGAAACTTTTCCTTTTTGTTCAGTTTCTCCCCATTAGTTTCTTGTCCACTGTGCTAGGAAATTCCCTTCCGTTTTCCCTGGTGTTCCCATTTTGATAAGTCTTTCTCTTTATTTTTGTGCAACTCTAGTATCTTAAAGATGGAGGGTAATTTGTAGATTATTCTCTGTCTAACCAAGCGCTTACTGGCTTACTGATATAAGTCCCACATTTTCCCCTTTTTCCTCCTATCCTTTGATTATTTCGTCCATTTTCTTAGAGGACATCCTTACCAGTGACTGGAAATGAGCAGAAGAAAAAAAAAAGAGATATGTGTGTGTGTGTGTGTGTGTGTGTGTGTGTGTGTGTGTGTATAATGGTTAACCTTTTGTACAAGTTCTGGAAAACAGTTTTATGGACAAGGAAATTAAAGCTGTGCATTCAGTGAAGCTTGAGATGTGAATGGAGGCAGAGGATGCAATCTTTGGGTTTCACTCATCCATGTCACCATTAATTTGGGAGCTTTCCCCATCTTCCTGAGCCATAATTAGTTTTGGATAATATGACCAGGTCACTGCTCATTTATAGTCATTACTACCCATTCTAACCTTCAGTTTTTATTCCATCTTATATTATTTTTTTCTCACTGAGTCTTGTACAGTTCGACCTCAAAGCAGGGAATATTCTTATATTTATTCTTTGTATACCCCATAGAACCTAACCGAGCATTCAGTGCATGGCAGGTATTCAGTAAATGCAAATTGATTTGATTTTCATCATATTCCTCTAGCTGGGACTAGCCTGACAATTTTTGTCCTGATCAAGATCACAGAGAGACATGGAAGGGCAGTGGGTTATTTAAGGGACAGTAGCTTCCAGAACCCAAAGAGCCATGAGCTTCCTGACTATCTCCTGACAATTCTCATGACCTTGGCTGAGAAAGGCCAAATGCTGATTAGATTTCCATTGTATTGGAGTTAAAATTTGAGTCATTCTTATGTCATTCAGTGCTCTGGTTGTATTTATGATTAGAACCTTTTTGTCAAATGTGCCTGTGGTCTCAAGACCAGGTTGCTATATGTTAGAGTTATATTTCCCTTTGGTGAAGACCCCTCTCAGAAATCCAGGGAAAATGTCTTCCTTGGACAGTCCAAAAGGCAGGCACCAACTCTTACTTACAAGCATTTGGCTCCTAACCTATCAAAGGAAAGTTTTCTTTTTTTAATCATAAAAGTATTTTATTATTTTCTAGTTACATGTAGAAATAGTTTTCAACATTTTAAAAATAAGATTTCTAATTCCAAATCTTTTTCCCTCCCTCCCTTTCCTCCCCATCTATATATCTGTATATTATATATAAATATATATATATACATACATATATACAATCACATTAAACATATTTCTGCATTAGTTGTGAAAGAAGAATCAGAACAAAAGGGGAAAACTTCAAAAACAAAAAACCAAAAAAATGTAGAAACAGTATGGTTCACTCTATATCCATATTCCACAGTTGTTTTTTTCTGGATATGGAGAGCATTTTCCATCATGAGTCCTCTGGAATTATCTTGGATCATTGTATTGCTGAGAAGAATTAAGTCTATAACAGTTGATCATCCCACAATGTTGTTGATACTGTATACAATGTTCTCTTGGTTCTGCTCATTTCACTCATATCAGTCCACTTAAGTCTTTCCAGGCTCTTCTGAAATCTGCCTGCTCATCATTTCTTACAGCACAATAGTATTACATTATATTCATATACCACAACTTGTTTAGCCATTCCCCAATTTATAGGCATCCCCTCAATTCCCGATTCCTTGCCACCACAAAAAGAGCTGCTATAAATATTTTTGTACATGTGGGTCCTTTCCCCTTTTTTATGATCTTTATGGGATAAAGACCTAATAGTGGTATTGCTAAGTCAAAGGGTATACGCAGTTTTATAGCCCTTTGAGCATAGTTCCAAATTGCTCTCCAGAATAGTTGGATCAGTTCACAGCTCCACTAACAATGCATTCATGTTTCAATTTTCCCCCAGCTTCTCCAACATTTATTATTTTAAAGTAAAGTTTTCTTAAAAGAAAAGGAAATCAGTAAGGAATAGGCATTCTGAATTAGGCAAAGCATAGCATTTTAAATCCTCCTACAGTTTCCAACCATCTTCTGATATCCTACAAAAATAAAATAAAAAAACTTGTTTTTTCATCATTGATAAAAATATAAGCCCAATTGTGACATTTCACAGTGTCATTCACAGTCCCCAGCTGAAAGGTCTTTTCAGTGCCATTGGTATGAGCCACTACAAAGAAGTCTGTTCACTGTCCTTCACCAACATGACTTCAGATCTCCCTAAATATACAATTTTATTTTCATTATATTTTTAGCAGAAGTAGCATCAAAACTGTTCTCCTAAACCAGCCAGGAATTATAACTCTTACATTGCAGAACACTGCTTTAGAAGTGGAAATATCTCTTCCTTATTAAATCTTTTCCTTGCTCTTTACAACTCCAATTGTTTCTGTACATCCAGTGATTCTACTAGAATAAGATTCATTATAAGTGAATAAGTGAATAAAAGACAACATTGTGTCACAATATGCTATTTATTCTAACCTCTCAATGTTGTCCTGCCCTTCCCTGCATTCCATGCACGTCATGCTCTCTGCCTGAAACACATTCTCCCTCCCCATATCTCCTATTTGACATCTTCCTCTTCCAGCAAGATTGAACTCAGGTAAAGGTCACCTTTGCCATGAGCCCTCCTTTCTCTGATCTCAGGTCAAAGCCATTTCTTCCTCCTTGAGTTTTCTTCCTTCTCTTCTATCTGGATTCTAGCCCCAGCACTTACCAGCTGTATGCCCTTTGTAACTTTTAGTGTCATTTAGCTTTGCTGAGTTTTAATTTCTTTATCTATGCAATAGGGGTAATGAGATTATCCCTACCCATTTCACAGAGATGTTGTGAGGAAGGCCCATACTAGTTCAATAGCAACAAGTGAGAAGGGAGAGAGGGGTAGAGGAATGCAGATATACAATAAGAAATGACAGCTGACACCTAATACCCTGACAGTAGGGAAGTGCCTGGAAAACTATAAAAAGCAGACTGAGAACTAAAAAAGCGCAGCATTCTGGATCAGTTGGCCCTACACCCCTCAGCAGTTCCTGACATCACTGTGTTTTGGCACAGTAAAGTATAACACTTGATGTTCACCAGGATGATCCAGAACCATTAAGAGCATAATAAATTGTGTCCATTAGAATTCACTTAAATGCATTGAACATTTCTCTAAAACCTTTAAAATTCATTAGCTTGAAACTGCACTAAGACTTTTGGAACATCATATAAGTGTGAGCATGTGTATATGCATGTATATGTATGTGTGTGTATGTATTGGTTTTTTGCTAAAAGGAGTGAACCCTCAACTACCTAGAATATTCCTTCCTTATTTTCTCTTTCTCTCCTGTCCTTCTCTCCTTCCTTTTGCTCTTCCTCCCTCTCTCCCATCCTTCTTTCCTTCTTCCTTTCCTCCCTTCCTTCTTCTCTTTTGCCATCTCCCTTCTCTTTCTCCATCCTTTCTTTTCTTCCTCAATTCTCTCTTTCCTTCCTTCCTCCATTTTTCTTCTTTTCTCCCCATCCCTTCCTTACTATATCCCTTCTTCCAAACAGGATTTTATATTTGATCCTGGAGGTGATAAGGGGGCTATGGAGTTTACTAGGGAGAAGGGGCTTGACCATACCTGTGCAATAGGAAAATGTATTTGATACCTGAGTGGAGAATAAACTAGAGTTGGGAGACTTGAAGTGGGAGGAGAGTCTTTGGAGTAACTCTAGACTTAGTTACTTCAGCTAGATGCCTCAGTTCCCTCCTCATTCCATTTCTATAGACTTCTTCTCCCATTGGGGAGCTATTTCTTGAACCTTCTTTTTGGAGAAGGGATCAGACCAGTCATCCCTGATTCTCTGTACTTAGCCACCATACCTCAGATGCCTCTTCACTGCTCTTACAGTCTCCACCTCCTTCTGGTGAGTTCTCCCTGGAATCTCCATTTTGGGGAAGGGTCTAATGAGCCTCTCTTCATTATTTGGACTTAACCACCACATTCCTTTCTGAATGCTTCCTCTTCTCTCATATCTACATTCCTGTTTTTATGTTCCTCTTTTATATCTTGTCTTTCCCCATTATAATATAAATACCTTGAAGACAAGGACTAACTTTCTTTTGTTGTTGTTTTTTGTTTTCTTTTGTTTTGTTTGCAGGGCAATGGGGGTTAAGTGACTTGCCCAGGGTCACACAGCTAGTAAGTGTCAAGTGTCTGAGGCTGGATTTGAACTCAGGTACTCCTGAATCTAGGGCCAGTGCTTTATCTACTGTGCCACCTAGCTGCCCCCACTAACTTTCTTTTTGCTTGTATACGTACCATCAGTGCTTAGCACGGTACTGGAAACATAATAATAATGTAATAAATATTTTCTAACTTACATAAAATAGCAGCTGGCCCAGGTGGCATACATTTATAATATCTGCTACTAGGGAAACCGAGACTGGTGGATCATTGTAGCTCTCGCCTTCTGAGCTCTGGTGGAGCTAAAGTCCATTGGGTGTCTGGCCTAAATCCAGCACTAATAAGATGAGCTCACGAGATCAGGAGGCCACTGGGGTGAAGAAGAAGCAAGCTAGTCTGGATCAGAACCAGAGTAGGTCAAAGTTTCTGTTCTGATTAGCTATGGCCATGAGTAGCCCCTGGACTTCCAGCCAGAGTGAGACGGGGACATCTCGTCCCAAGAAAAAAGAAGAAAAAAAAAGGAGGAAAAGTAATTTTGCTTACAATAGAGTTTTGGCCTCATTAGCACTATGCTTGTACTAACCATCCACAGACAAAACCAAAAATGCTAAAAAACAAAACACACACACACACACACACACACACACAGATAAGCATCTTAGGCATTTGCTAAGAGGCCACACTTATGCTAGTCTGCATGTTGGGTGTCATAAAGAATAGGTCGACCTTTGTCTTCAGGATCCATGGCTAGTTGCAGATATTTTCATCCAAAGAAATAAAAGTCACTCGAGAATAAAAGGATGGCTGAAACCTAAGTCCTCCAATAAGCCTGCTGAACTCCCACTGATCGGGGACACTGTCTACTAATGACAGAATTCCTTCTTTCTCTGTTTGTGGTAAGGGATTTAATCAGGCTGCATCAGTAAGCAAATATTTGGATTTCACTATGGAAAGTTCCACCAATTTACCACTTCATGTGGTAGCTTGGGCTTGGGGGTGGGGATCAAGAAGAAGAATGAACAATTTGCTTATGGAGGACTCATGTCTACATTTACAAATCCTTTAACATAGTGATTCTTGTTTCCTTTTAAATTTATTTTTATTAAAGGGTACAGAAGTAATTAGTACTAGCCACAGTCCATCTCCTCTCAGACATTATCTTTTAAACTGAAGGTTTGGGGTTTTATTCCCTTTTCCTGTATTTCTTTTGTGGGGGGTAGGAGGTAGTTTCTCACTATGAGAACCTAATTTCTCCCCCAACAAGTTGGATTTAAATAAATGCCTGTTAGTACTTATGGTGAAATATAAGAGATGAATTCTTCTCTTTTAAGATTATTACCCTAGGTAGGAACTTTCAGGGCTCTGGGCTATGGGAAAACAGCTTTCAGATCAATTTAATCAGAGAAGACAATGTGCAAACTAGAGCTGAGCAGCTCTTCAGGGATACCTCCATCTGGTCAGGCAATAACGATGTGAATCTGGAATCACCATCACCTCCATCTGATTTAAACACCCTGCCAGTCATTCTGATCAAGGTCAGCTACTGAAGTGGGTGATCTAGAACCACGATGTTTGTCTCATTTCCATCTAACAACATATCCAGATTGGGTTCCTCCCAGGTTTTTCATCAACACAATGTGGAAATAAAATCTCTCTCTATATATATTTTTATCACATATCCACACAAGAATTTTTGTTTGATTTTTTTTAACCTATGCTAAAGTCAATGCATGTTTTAAAAGAACCTACTATGTATCAGGCATGTGCTAAGCACGGGGAATACAAATACATGTAGAAAGCCTTACCCTGACTTTGAGGAGCTTACATTCCCAGAGGGGAAGAGAGCAGGATAAAAGAGGGTATGATAGAACTGATGCTAGCTGCGGATGGGGCAATGACAGTGGATTGTGGAAAGAAGGCTGAATTGTCTACCTCTTATTTTACTTTTATTTTCTTCGTCAAGGAAAAGATTCTTTTGATTGGACAGAACAGAATAAAAGTGGTTCATAATGAGGTGAAACACAAAATAAATAAGGAAGATAATAAGAGAGCATCCAGCTAACCTTGAGTTTGAGTTGCCAGGCTCAAAATAGCAATTCTCCCTGTGGTTCTTTCACCTTTTGTTAATAACATTAACAAAACATGGAATTTTCCCCTGTTCTGCTTTTGTCAGAGAGATAGCTGGAACAGATGTCTAGATAGTTGTAATTCCCATTCACTGCCATACCATGGCTTCCAAGATAGGATTGTGATGTTTCCTGAGCTTCTTAGTGGTATGCTGGGGGCCAGGTCATTCTGGCTAGTGAGAACCAATTGTTAAATTAACAGTATATTTACAGCTGAGAAAGCTGCAAATGCTAAAAAAAAGAGGGGAAGTGGACTCAATTTATTGTTTTGTCAACAGCCCAGACTTAAGAAAGTGATGGAGAAATGTTATAATGCAGAATAAATGTAAAAGTGTGTCTTGGAAAAAAAAAAGATAGGGGGCATCTATGTGGCACAGTGGATAAAGTACTAGCCCTGGATTCAGGAGTATATGAGTTCAAATCTGGTCTCAGACACTTGACTAGCTGTGTGACCCTGGGCAAGTCACTTAACCCTCACTGCCTTGCAAAAAAAAGTGTGCCTTGAATACATTTTTTTTTTTTGAGAAACTACATACCTCCATTCATCTATTTGTTATTTTTACCTTTTTTTCACATGATCTGCAGTATATTCCAGTGACACAATCAAATCTATTTCTGTCTCCACTAATCTTCACTTCATATTTCTATCCCCTGGTTCCTTAGTATATAGTGTTATGTGTACTCATCTTCTCCTTCACCCTATGCTTTCTACCTAGACTGTTTCCTTTTGAGTAAAGAACTGAGCCATCAAGTCTTTGAATTTAAATTTGCTTCCTTGGGTTAATATCTCTAATTCAGTGTTTTTTATTTATTACTGTTTTTATTAATTACCAATTTTATGTATTACTAATACTTTCTGCATTTGTTTATCAACATCTAAGCTCATGGGTTAAATCCTTTCTTGGATTTTACCCACTGTGAACTGTTGGGTTCTGTTTAGTTTTTCTACATTGCAGCTATCCCTTATGCTTTCTTGTTTGGTGGGTATGTATAGCTAGATTTCTCCAATTCTCTCAGCCTTTTCAGTTTGAAGCTCTTCTTATTACATACATCATCCTGGACAATTGCAATTTGTCCATCCTTGGTTAGGTACACTCTGTCTCTGGCCAGGTGCTTGTCATTCTTATATTTGGAGCCATAATAAAAAAATCCATATCCCATTCTTTGATAGATTCTTCTTAACCTATCACTATTCATTTCCCAGAACTTTGCTGCTTTCATGAAGCCTTTGCTTTCAATTAGCAGCAGTGATATAAACACTACCTGTGCTGCAGGGCTCTTCTGTTTCTTGCCCAAGATGTCATGATCCTTATAAAGTGCTTTCTTGATTGTTGCTGGCAGTATTATTTATGCCCACAGAAAGGCTCAGAAATGAGTTGTAATCATCAGGTCCTCTTTAATAAAGAGTGTTTTCACCTAACAAAGCCAGCCCTGCCACAAGCTTTCAACCTTGACAGAAGGGCAGGGCTGTTGTGAAGACCCTGTCTTGCCCCCTTGTCTGGCAGATTACACGTGCTATAATAGGCTCCAAGTCTCTAGGGGAGGCAGTAAGAGAAAGCCGAAGAACCTGGTTTATGTCTGCTTTCTAGAACCTTGAATTTGGACCTTTCCCCAAGAGGGGCCAGCTTGGTATTAATGTTTCATATTTCTTTCTAGGTGTCCAGTTGTCAATGCTGAGCTAAAAATGCAGTGAGCTATACAGATGGAAAGGCTAAGGCATCATGATGGCCAGTCCATCAAACTCCTCAGAAACTAAAGGCATTTTATTTTAAAACCTTTCTGGAATTAATTTTCTGTGATGCCTGAGAGCTAGTTGTGTGGTCATTTATATTTTCTGTCTAAAGAAATCAAGACAGAGAAGGTACCAGATTTTCTCAATTGAAAAGACTATATAAAATCCCAATATTGTGTTCAGCCCACAAAAAATCTAAAGAATCAGTCAATGTATAGTAAACTTTATTTATCTTCTCTAACAGTATACATGATATTATTTTGATATCCAAGTATTTATGGGCACTTTTACAGAACATAAAGTAAAAAGTGGAGCTCAAAGCCTATGGTAATAACATAAATTCCTACCTACACAGACACACAGTTTTTTGGCACTAATACCAAATATTTAACTTCTTTTATTTTTTTAATTCAATTTTATTTATTCTCAGTTCTGAATATTCCCTCTTCTTTCTCCTCCCCCACCCACTGAGAAGGAAAGGAAAACAACATCCATTACGAATATTTATAGTCTTGAGAACCAATTTCAGTATTAGCTATATCCAGATGGAAGAAAAAAAGAAGGGGAGGAAGGAAGGGAAGGAGGGAGGGAAGGGGAGAGAGAGAGAGAGAGAGAGAGAGAGAGAGAGAGAGAGAGAGAGAGAGAGAGAGAGAGAGAAGAAATGAAGAAAAAAGAAAGGAAAAAAAGAAATGAGGGGTATGGAAACATCTATACTGTACATCCATCAGCTCTCTAGCGTGTGGTTAGCATGTTTCATCGTGGGTCCTTTGGAATCATGATTGATTCTTACGCTGATCAGAGTTACTAAGTCTTTCAGAGTTGAATATCTTTACAATATTTACTGTTATTATATCAGTTGTTCTCCTGATTCTGCTCACAATACTTTTCACCCATTCATATGTCTCCCCGTGTTTTCCTTAAATCATCCTCTTCATATCTTACAGAGTAATAGCATTCCATCTAATTAATATATGATAACTCATTCAGCCATTCCCCAATTGATGAACATCCCCTCATTTTCCTGGATGGCTAAAATATTATAGCACTATGAGGTTTTAGGTCATGTTATTAAAGTCTCCAAGCAACAATTCCTACATTATGTGACCTAAGTTATAGAAAAAAATGGGAGTCCATTGATATCCTCTGAAGGATATTTAATGTTCCCCTTATCATATTAATAATATCCCTGGGACTGGGCCATAGGAGTTCTGAGCAGTTAATTACCCAATTTAGAGCCATACCATGTCAGATCCTATCCTAGTGTTCTTGCTTTTGGAAACTTGACAACTTGGAGCTACTGTTTGTCTATCCCATTACCGTATTTCTCTATTTTGTGTCCATCTTCCACCCATGACACAACTGGAAAAGTACTTAGGGATATGATCACTTCTCCCTTAATTTTGCAGAGGAAGAGATTGAACCCCAGAGAAGATAAGTGGTATGTCCTTAAATTTGTTTACTAGCCTCTGCACATTCTGAACTTGGTTACTTTTGTCATACTTCTTAGGACAGTGCAAAGCTTTTGTATTTAGTCTGTTGCCTTCACTTCCATTTTTTGTGCTTTTAAATCAGTGGTGCTTTACTGTTTTGCTTTTTGTTTGGTTTAAATTTATTTAATTTTAATTTATGGAATAAAACAAGCATTTCCATAAAATAGCATAATAAAAAAATGATTGCACATAAACCTGCAAATCCACTGTAAACAACTTGCTATTCCTTTTTTTTTTTTTTTTTTTGGTGAGGCAATTGGGGTTAAATGACTTGCCCAGGGTCACACAGCTAGTAAGTGTCAAGTGTCTGAGGTCAGATTTGAACTCAGGTCTTCTTGACTCCAGGGCCAGTGCTCTATCCACTGTGCCACCTAGCTGCCCCCCCTCAGTCATTCTTGAAACAATATTGTTGTTACTATATACAATGTTCTCTTGGTTTTGCTCATTTCATTTTTCATTATTTTTGCGTCTTTACATGTTTTTCTAAGATCATCGAGCCCATCATTTCTTAAAGCACAGTAGCATTCCATAAGAAACATATACCACAACTTGGTCATCCATTGCCCAAGTGAGGAGCATCCCGGAAATTTCTAGTCCTTTGTGTCCTTTGTGTCATGGACCCGTTTAGCAGTCTGATAAAACTTAAAAGCTTTCTCAAAATAATATTTTAAATGCATAAAATAAAATCCATAGAATTATAAGAAACTAACTACAATGAATATAGCTATCAAAATATTAAAAGTTCTTATTTAATAAACTCACTGAAATCTATCCACAGATTCCTGTTTCTATTATAAAGAAAATCAAAGGGGCAGCTAGGTAGCACAGTGGATAAAGCACTGGCCCTGGATTCAGGACGACCTGAGTTCAAATCCGGCCTCAGACACTTGACACTTACTAGCTGTGTGACCCTGGGCAAGTCACTTAACCCTCATTGCCCTGCAAAAAAAAAAAAAAAAAGAAAACCTAAGCTGGTCAGTAACTTGCCTTTGCATCCATATTTTCTCTTTAGATGACTTCCCCCTTTTCCTCGTCATTGGAACTGTTTCTCTTTATGCTTTCAGAATTTTATTCACTTACTTCTCCTGCATTATTTGAATTTTCATGTATAGGATCCAAACTACCCTTTTCTTGGTCCCCTTGAAATATGATGTCTTCAAATCTAGGGTCCCTGTTAAGATATGGTTGGCTTTCCTATTTCTATTACAAATTATAAAGTCACTTCACTCCAAACCTTTCATTATTTTTGCTCTAGTGACCACTTAGGTCTTATTGGTGAGCCATTGTCAGTGATCTTTGAAAGGTCATGGAAAATGAGAGAGATACTGCAGTACTGGATAAGATCAAATGCCCTAGTTCTAAAAAATGAAGAGAATAAACTCTGCAAAGTATAGACTGCCTTTGATTCCGGGCGGGGGGGGGGGGGGGGGTGGAATCTAGAACTTATTAAAGAGATAACTTGTAAACATCCAGGAAAAGGAAATGGTGGTAATAAAAAGCCAACATGACTTCAAGAATAGGTTCTACTGCAAAACTTCATTTCCTGTTTTGACAAAGATATTTGCAAGGAACATCAGAAAATGCTGAAGACAATTTAAATAGACTTTAGTGGAACACTTGACAAATGTCTCTCACTCTATTCTTCTAGACAAGATGGAGAGATATGGTCTAGACAGTAATACAGTTGGGTGAATTATGTATTTGACAAATGGCTGGACTCAAAGACTTTCTACTTTACATTAATATGAAACGTCACCTTGGAAGGAAGGGTTTGTAGTGGAATGCCACTGGGATCTGTGCCTGGCCCTGTGCTATTTAGCATTTTTATTGGTGACTTAATAAAGGTATTGTTGCACTCTCATCAAAAGTTTTAGAAGACACAAAACTAGGAGGGTTTCAGTATTATCCAGCAAGCCCTCATTAAACATCTCTTATGTACAAAGCACTTAGCGGGGATTGCTACATGTTGCATGGGAGATTCATTATCCAAAAAGTTCTCAACAGGCACACATATTGGAATGATTCTAATAAGGTGAAATTTAATAGGGATAGATGTAAAGCCTGATACCTGAGGTAAACAAAAAATGAACTTCTAAAGTATAACATGAAGGAAGCAAAATTAGACTGAAATTTAACTGAAAATTATCTGAGGGTTTTGTTGCATTACAGTCTCAAAATATCAACTGTGGGATATGAAATTTAAAAAAAAACCTACAGTCAACTAAATTTGTATTAACAGAGGCACAAGGTATAGGATCAGGGAACAGATAATCTCACAACACTCCAACCTGGTCAGACTACATCTGCACTATTGTGTTAATTTTTTTTTCTTTTTTTGGCGGGGTAATGAGGGTTAAGTGACTTGCCCAGGGTCACACAGCTAGTAAGTGTCAAGTATCTGAGGTCAGATTTGAACTCAGGTCCACCTGAATCCAGGGCCGGTGATTTATCCACTGCTCTATCTAGGTACCTCTGATACCACATTTTAAAATGAAAATTGATAAGATAGAAAACATATAGAGAAGGGTGACTGGAATGCCAAATGATCTTGGTATTACCAATCCTTCAACAAACATTTATTAAGCATCTAGTGAGCTAGTAATTGGGGATAAAAAAACTAAAAACAATTCATTGTCTTGGCAGAAACAATATGTATATGTAGCATGGGTGTGGCATTGACCATGGCTCTCCCCAGACTCTACCTGGCCTGGGGCTATCTTGTTTGTCCTACTTGTATCCATTTTTAGCAGATTAGCATAGTTCCCTGGAGGGGCCACCATGAAGATTATATTCACTTTTAGTGCCATAAAGATAACCCTGATATGGGGTTTGGGGTATATGTTTTCTGCTCATCATTGTAGATCCTGAGCCCCCACTGATGTGATTTTTATCTAAATAAAATCAATCATAATAATACTATTAACTCTTCAACATGAAATGTTTGCTATATAAAAAGGGAAAAAAACCACCCAAGAATAATAATATTTACCAACTAGTATTCATAAGCTGGAATAATCACTACAAAACAGTCCACCAACAAAGCTGAACCATACTCTTCCACCAGTGCAAACAGTATCCATGGGAGGTGAGTAGACATACCTAGTGGTCAGATACATGAGTAAGGCAACCCACCACTCTGGACTTCAGGATTAGATGTCAGTAATCTTTTAGGGAACAATCTGTACCATAGTTTACTCATACCTCTTTTGAGGCTCTCTGCTCTCCTGCTGGAGAAAGTTGCTTCTCTACTAATATTAGGCCATTGAAGCCTCGTTAAACTTTTTTTAATAAAACTACAGTTCCTTTGGCAGTAACCAGCCAAACTAAACATGTATGTTTCCTATGAGATATGAGGGATTCCAACCTCCACAAGATATGGAGGACAGTGATGGGCAATGCAGGCAAGCCCCTGAATGATTTCCCCTCTCAAGATGAAAGTAGTGTTAAAGCAGTGAATGCCGCCTTTGCACAGTCAGTTCTTCAAATAGCAGAGGATTTTTTCTCCAGTCAGCTCTCAGCAAAGCAGCACCTCTTCTCCAATCAGCACAGCTCATAGTCAGTGAAATGAAATGAAATGTTTTCTCCCTGGTTCTCCCTCTTAAACTGTAGATGACAGCAGAAAAGTCAATAGCAAGTCCTGATAGGTTGTCTCAGTCTGTATATGGCAGTAACAGTCAGTAACAAGTCTAGCCAGCTTCTCACAAAGGAAGAGGATTCTGCTTTCCTCCAATGAACTCTAAGAAGATGAAGAATCTGACTTCAGTCAGCTTTCTCGGTTAATTCGATCCAAAGCTGTTTTTCTTATCTTTTATTCCCCTTTTATAGGCTTCTTTCAAGTAGCAGGGGACACTCTCTGTCATCATCATCTCTTCAGGTGACTTCTGTGTCTTCATTTACTCTTGTTATCTCCTTTCATCTTTTATAGCTTCTGATACCTTGAAGCAAGGCTCCCTCATAAGTAGTGGCCCGTCTCTAACCCGGATTGAAAAAAAGCCCACATCTTCAGTTCAATCACTTAGAACAAAAACAATGTGAAATTTCCCCATAGCCTCCAAAGATTCTTTTATTTATAATTTCTCAGTATCTATAGCCTTCAAAATCCTTAAAACAGTAACATGTAAATGAGCTGACAGAGAGCAATACATTGCAGGCATCCCAACCTTCAGTCAATACACATGCCTTAGAGCTGCTTTCAAATAGGTCTTCTCAGTTCATTTCTCTAAGTCAGTTAGCTTTCAGGTCCTCAGAATTATCTAAGCTACTTTTTTTTTTCAGATGTGTGTTCTTTTGGTATCTCTTTTGGTAAATAAAATGTCTATATATAAAAGGGGCAGCAGATTACACATACAAAGAAGTAGATATAAAACATAAGCATAATAAAGGCAAAGTAATTTTTAGGGGAGGCACTGCTAGCTAGGGGGAGAGTTGTCAGAAAAAAGTCTTATGCATATGAAGAGCTGTTGAAAGGGATAGGATATTTAGCCTGAAGAAGACTGGGGCGCGGGGTGTTTGGGGTAAGGGCATGATAGTTATCTTCAAACATTTGAAGAGTTTTCATAGTAGATGATGAATTGGGCAGTGCTCTGCTTATTTCCAGAAGGCGCAAAAGCAATGGGTGGGAATTAAAAAGAACTAGTTTTAGATTTAATATAAGGGGAAAAAACTTCCTAACGTGGAGAGTGATTTAAATATGGAAGAGACTGCTTCAGATAGTAGTGGATTCTGCCTCCCTAGAGGCCCTGAATCAAAAGCAGAATGACCGCTTGTCTGTATTGTCTTAGAAGAATTTTGTACAGGTTGGACCAGATGGCCTCTGAGGTCCTTTAAAAATCTACATTCTGGGGCAGCTAGGTGGCACAGTGGATTAAGCACTGACCCTGGATTCAGGAGGACCTGAGTTCAAATCCCACCTCAGACACTTGACACTTACTAGCTGTGTGACCCTAGGTAAGTCACTTAACCCTCATTGCCCTGCCAACAAAAAAAAGAAAAAAACAAAAAGGGAAAACAAAACAAAAATCTAAATTCTGTGGCCTAAACTTCTCTGTAGTCCACATAAGAACTGAGACCTATTGAACTTTAACTACTTTTTTTGGGGGGGGGGCAGGGCAATGAGGGTTAAGTGACTTGCCCAAGGTCACACAGCTAGCACAGCTAGTAAGTGTCAAGTGTCTGAGGCTGGATTTGAACTCAGGTTCTCCTGAATCCAGGGCCAGTGCTTTCTCCTCTGCGCCACCTAGCTGCCCCCACTTTAACTACTTTTTAAAGTTAATCTCGGGGGCAGCTAGGTGGCGCAGTGGATAGAGCACCTGCCGTGGAGTCAAGAGTACCTGAGTTCAAATCCGGCCTCAGACACTTAACACTTACTAGCCTTGTGACCCTGGGCAAGTCACTTAACCCTCATTGCCCTGCAAAAAAAAAAAAAAAAAACAAAGAAAAAAAAAGTTAATCTCTCCTGGCAATGGAGTTGAGATAAGGCATGTAAATATAATAAACGTTTACTGAGCTCCTACTGTGATATATATATATATATATATATATATATATATATATATGATACTATGAGATAATATGTGTAAAAGACTTGCAAACTTTAAAGGACTATATAAATCTTAAGTATCATCATGATTATTTTTTATCATTATCATTATTATTAACCTCCTACTATGTCCTGGGAACTGTGCTAAGAAAGGATCCATGGGGATGACATCTGTTTGGAGTAGAATGATGATAATTAGTCTTGGGAATTTAGAAGTAGAATTAACAATAGTACCATATTGGAATTTATCTACATGCAGATCTTGGGCGGAATGGGGAAATGAGGAGTATGAGAATGTTCTAGTACTAATTGCCTCCAAGCAAAAGCACTGACCTCAATTATATTTTAACTCTTGTGGACTTTAAATGGATTGTTCTTTGTTCTTTTTTTCTTTAGGTACCCATCTCTTGTAGGAGTTCAGGTCATTTTCCAAATCATTTTTCCAATTATTCCCTCAACACTGTGCCCATGTTGACCTGAGTACTACTGAGCATACAACAGAGGCAAAAGGCATAGTCATTGTTTTTGAGGGGAGGTGGAGGAAAAGAACTCTGCACTCAAATAATTACTGACAATGGTATCCAACGATGGATTGTATTTGTCTCTCCAAGTCATGAAAAAGTCACCCAAAGGGGACAACCAACATTAGCCACAGAGTTCTTCTACCTCACAACTTAATCTTTCCCTGGCTGTTCTACTGTTATGCTTAACAAAGTTAAGAAAAGAATATAACTGAAATGGGTTTTTTCAAAATGTAATTGGAGTGGGGGCAGCTAGATAGCGCAGTGGATAGAGCACCAGCCCTGGAGTCAGGAGGACCTGAGTTCAAATCCGGCCTCAGACACTTAACACTTACTAGCTGTGTGACCCTGGGCAAGTCACTTAACCCCAATTGCCTAACTACAAAAAAAAAAAAAAAAATGTAATTGGAGTGGGGAAAAAGGATGAGGCCAGTCAATGTTAGAATCATGAGGATTTCAAAAAGAGAATATGGAAGGAATTGGAATTGGGAAAGAGCAACCATTGAACCACTATTTTATAATCCTTTTAGCTTTTTCTGGTGCCTTATTGTGATATATAGAGAATTTAAAGCATTTAGCTGTGGTCTTCCTTGTATTTATCTTTTCTTTATAAATACCATATAAAGGGTTATGTTTTATGTCTATAGCACAGTTGTTTGTAGAACTTGACACTTAAGTGAACGATGAAGATATTCTGCATACTAAGTTTTGGTTTAGGCCTAAAAATATTTTACAGCTCAAGAAGTTTTCCTGAGAATCTCTGTGTAGCCACCTTGCTTCCAAATCTTTAGGTGTGAAGATCTTCTCTAAAATGAATGGTGGAATTTCACTGTCTCCTTGCAAATGGATTCTTCCCCTGTCAAGTCTTACATGCTCTATCCTCTGGCTCTTTTTAAAGCAAACATATGACATAAACCAAAAATTGACAATTCCATTTTTTCCTATCAGTGATTTTTCTGATGTTCTAACATTTCCCTTTGTAATAGTCAGCTCCTAAGTTGAGGGGATAGCTCTTTATGCTGAGTTGGGAGCCTTAGATCCTGGTCCTGTTTCTATTGCAAATTGGTCATAAAACGTAAGTCTATTTACTCCTCTGAGCTTCATATTTTTCACCTGTAAAATGCAAGTATTGAACTAGTTGATTTCTAAGGTCTGTTCCAGCTCTAAATTTCTATGTTGATTCTAGATTTAGGAGTGATAGCATCTTGCTACTCACTTTTCAAAATATTTCCAGTACATTAAAATTATCACTTAATCCATACAAGAAACATATTCCATCGGGGGCATGTGGCATTAATATCCCTAATATTCAAGTAAGGAAACTGAGGTCAGATATTTGAAGTGACTTGCTCAAAATCATATAAGTCTTTGTGCAGTTAGGACTCAAAGCCATCCATTTTGACTCAGAATTCAGGGTTCTCCATCCATTGCATGATACTATCCTTCTCACCTTTCCTTTCCCTTTCCTTTGTCTGCCTATTCTTCAAAGCTGAGAAATATTTCTTTTGTACAACTCTTCAGTTAAACGAACCTATTTGAATGGAAGTGGCTTCCTGTGTCTGATTCTTACTTTTCAGGAATCCACGTAGGAGCAGTTCACTTAAACAGACTTCTGATAGAGTTATCTTCCCTGATCTATAGGCCAGGTTATAACTCTTTGAGTTCAGCTTCCTTATCCAACCCCTGAAAAGAATTCCTCTTTAGTAGAGGCATCTTGCAAGAGATGAGGATGGGAAGGACATGGGCTTATAGGCTTTCCAGGTTTTGACAGTAGGAAGCCAGAAGAACCTCAGTTTGACCACGGGCTACATGACTTGAGTTCATTATTATGAAAAGTTCAATAAATTATGTGAAAGGGAGGCAGTGCTGTATAAAACACTTTGAATTCATGTAAATCATGGGAAATCTTGCTGCTGCTTCATGGTTCTTGGTGGTAAAAAACATTCTTGCTGTGCAAGTTAACAAGGATACTATCTCTTCTCTTGCATTCATTAGCAACCTGGCCTTTATTCAACCAAGTGTTCCTGCTCTCTTTATTTTCATCTTTTCTTAAAGTGAAAGTGATTGACAGGACTGTGACAGGAACTGAAAGCTTGTGCATTGACCTCAGCTGAGAATGATTGTTGGTAGAGCTTCAAACCTGAGCTAGTTCTGGAATCTGATTGCCCTCAGCGGCTGGGAGCTTGGTTCTTGTCACCTGTCCTTCCCTGATAGCTGTACACTTTTGGTCCAAGCTCCAGGGTTTTGGCATTGACCATCTTTGACCACCTCCCACCAGTTTATTTGGAAGACTGTGAAAGTAAAAGGGGCATCAGAGATGTCCATAGAATTTATTTTTGGAAGCAGGAAAAGATGAACTGAAACTTGCTATTGTAGGAGAAAAAGCAAATGAATGTGTAGCCTTATTTAAAAGAGATCTTAAAAATTGGGAACAGGGCTCCCTCTATATCAAGATTTCATAACATGAGGTTTCTGAACTTGCTTTTTAAAAATATATTGATACCCATATGTTAGTATAATGGGTTTCCTTTTTAATCCTCTACACTTTATTTTATGCATTTAAAAGCATACTGAGGAGCCCATAGGCTTCACCAGACAGGTGAAAGGGAGCCTGTGATGCACAAAAAGAGGTTAAAAACTCCCATTCTAAATAAATGTTTAGAAGACTATTTTTCCTTTTATTAAAAAAAAAAGTATTCTGGTTGGTGAAATCTAATTGCTATTTTGATGCCTGTTTAAGCACAAAGGAAAACAGATACTCTACAAGAAAGTACAGCCATTGCCTACCCTAGGTTTGTCAGAAATTGATTATGCTTTACTTACTCTTTGTCACTCAACTTGGGAGCATATCAATGCTAGTTAGAACATCTACCAGAAGACAGGAAAGGGGAAGAAGTGAGGAAACTTAAATCAGCTACTTGGTCTACTTGTTGAAGTTCTTGGGTAATCAAAACCATAATCTAATGTAAAGGTTTGGTAGGAAATGGAGTTGAAATTACCAAAGAATATGAGACTTTTAAAAAATTATTTTATTTTACATATTTTTTTCTAATTACATGTAAGGATTTTTTTTTGAGTTCCAAATTTTTCTCTTTCCCTCCCTTCTCCCAAAACCAGCAAACAATCTGATATAGGTTATACATTACAATCATGTTAAAGGTATTCCCACATTAGTCATGTTGTAAGAGAAAAATCAGAACATTCATTGACTGCTGTGTTTTGTGTGCCTAACCTGTTTTACTGATCCACCTGTCTGTTTTTTAGTCACCAAATAGTTTTGATGATTGCTGTTTTATAATACAGTTTTAGATCTGGACACCTTTCTTTGCATTTTTTCCCCTTAATTCCCTTGATATTCTTGACCTTTTGTTCTTAGATATGAATTTTATTATCTTTCCTAGCTCTGTGAAATAATTTTTGGCAGTTTGATTGGCATGGTACTGAATAAATAAATAAATTTAGGTGGAATTGTCATTTTTATTATATTAGCATGGCCTACCCATGAGCAATTTATAGTTTTCCATTTGTTTAGATCTGATTTTATTTGTTTTAAAAGTGTTTTGTAATTGTGTTCATATAATTCCTGGGTTTGCCTTGGCAGGTAGACTCCCAAGTATTTTATGTTGTCTACTGTTATTTTATTTGTTTTGTTTTGTTTTGTTTTGTTTTGTTTTGTTTTGTTTTAGTCAGGCAATTGGGGTTAAGTGACTTGCCCAGGGTCACACAGCTAGTAAGTGTCTGAGGCCGGATTTGAACTCAGGTACTCCTGACTCCAGGGCTGGTGCTCTATCCACTGCGCCACCTAGCTGCCCCATCTACAGTTATTTTAAAAGGAATTTCTCTTTCTATCTCTTGCTGCTAGACTTTGTTGGTCATATACAGAAATTCTAATTATTTATGTAGGCTTATTTTATATCCCGTAACTTTGCTCAAGTTGTTAATTGATTCAAAGTAGTTTTTAGTTGATTTGCTAAGTATACCATCATATCATTCACAAAGAGTGATAGTTTGGTCTCTTCCTTGCCTATTCTAATTTCTTCCATTTCTTTTTCTCCTCTTATTGCTAAAGTTAACATTTCTAGTACAATATTGAATAATAGTGTTAATAATGGATATCTTTGTTTCACCCCTGATCTTACTGGGAATGCCTCTAACTTATTCCCATTGCATTTAATCCTTGCTGATGGTTTAAGAAAGATACTGTTTATTATCTTAAGGAAGGATTCATTTATTCCTATGCTCTCTGATATTTTTAATAGGAATAGGTGCTGTATTTTGTCAAAAGCTTTCTCTGCATCTATTGAGATAATCATATGATTTTGGTTAGTTTTGTCATTGATGTGGTCAGTTATTTTGATAGTTTTCCTAATATTGAACCAGCCTTGCATTCCTGGCATAAATCCCACCTGTTCACAGTGTATTATCCTAGTGATAAATTACTCTAATCTCTTTGCTAATGTTCTATTTAGAACTTTTACATCAATATTTATTAGGGAGATTGGTCTGTAATTTTCTTTCTCTGTTTTTGCTCTTCCTGGTTTAGGTATAAGCACCATATTTGTCTCATAAAAGGAATTTGGTAGGATTCCTTCACCTATTTTTCCAAATAGTTTGTATAGTATTGAAATTAATTGGTCTTTAAATGCTCGGTAGAATTCACTTGTAAACCCATCTGGTCCTGGTTTTTTCTTGGGGAGTTCATTGATAGCTTGTTCAATTTGTTTTTCTAAAAGGGGCTTATTTAAGGATTTTCTTTCCTCTTCTGTTAATCTAGGCAGTTTCTATTTTTGTAGATATTCATCCATTTCATTTAGATTGTCAAATTTATTGGCATATAGTTGAGTAAAATAGCTCCCAGTTATTGCTTTAATTTCCTCTTCATCGGTGGTTAGTTCACCCTTTTTATTTTTGATGCCAGTAATTTGGTTTTATTCTTTCTTTTTTAAATCAAATTAACCAAAGGTTTATCTATTTTATTGGTTTTAGAATATTAGATTTTTAAATGACATTTATATTTTATTTTATTCTTGTTATGTTTGTATTCTATTAGCATGGAAAACTGAGAGCTGACTCTAGTTATGGTCATGCTGGGAGATGAGCATGTGCCCATTATATCACTAGCCATGGAAAGGAAGCCAAAGGAAAACTTCAAAATGGGGGGAGGTTCCTTGCTTTCTGAAAGATCATTGAGACCTTTGTAGTTGTCAGCACTTCAAGAGTGCTTGGATGTAATCCCTGCCTGCTTTAACACTACTCAAAGCTCCCTCCATTTATTTTAGATAAAAACTTCACTCAAAACGGACTCCCAGCTCAGTAGCATTCATGGCTGAGTTGGCTTTGAGACAGAGGAGCCTGTGTTCCTAATTATCGCTGAATGCAAAGTTCTGGAGGTGAGTGGAGAGTTGGCAAGAGGCTAGCCAGGAGGAGCTGTCATTGGTGTTCAGTGGATTGTCAAAAAAAGGAAGATAATTAAATTAAGATCACCAGGTGCAGTATTGAAAAATAACCCTGGGTGCTAATTATACAGTTGGACTTCATTGCCCAGTGTTAACTGAAGGAATACCGGGACCGAGCACAGTGCTGTTTGAAATATATGAAAAGGCTACATTGATGGTTTTGAGTGAACCATTAGGGCCACCTGTTTGTGATGTCAATAGATTAGGTGTACACTTTTCATAAAGTACCCAGAATTTTCATGGAATGTTGTTGTCATGTAAGATAAGCTCATGTGTTTGCTTGTATGAAGAATGCATGAACAATCTTTTCCAAATCTGATGTGAGAAATTCTCTTATACACATGCATCTATACACACAGAAGCAAATGCATACATGCATGTAAAAATGTCCAATAATAGCCATTGTGTTTTCAAGTACCATGGATCTCATGACCATTGACATGTTAGGAGAAGTTTATTTTTGTTTTCCCTTTCTGGTAAAAATAATGAACTGGCATCTTTAGGACCCTAAGAAGCATCTGGGGAAACCAATGATTTGTCATGGAAAATCTTGTGCAGAGAATTATGAAAACAACTACTGCCACAGTGAAATCTAGGGATATTAATGCAGCCTTTGAAAGGTTCTCACCAGCAATCCATATTGTATTTATAATTTGTGGGCTGCCTAGCATTTCTATACTATACAAAGGGTGAGCCATGCTTCTTGCCCATTTGAGGAGTGATTTCCAGAATTGAATATTGTTGGATGAACTCTTCAGATCTATTCAGATACTGAATGACCAATAGTAAAAGGTACCAAAGGGAATGGTGACTGGCCAGAAGTTGGCAGGGGAGGAAAATGAAGCATTGCTGGGGCTGTCCATGTAAGGCACTCACCAGGAGAGTCCTATAATTTATTTATTTTTCATGTGACCCAGCATTTTTCAGATTTCTGCCCGTAGAATACCATCAGTGGGTTGTTACTCTTGCTGTTATAGGTAGCTAGGTGGCATGGTGAACCTGAATTCAAATCCAACCTCCAACACTGTGTGACTTAGGGTAAGTCTGTTTGATTCCGTTTCCTCAACTGTAAAATGAGGGTAATAATAGGACCTAACTCCCTGGGTAATTTTGAGGATAAAATGAGATAATATTTGTAAAGTGCTTATACAGCCAGTGCCTGGCCCATAGTAAGTGCTATATAGGTGTTAACTGTTGTTATAATAATAACAACAATTAAAATTATTATTGTAGTTGTTGTTCATTTTCATAGACAAGGAAGGTAGTTTTTTCTAGAGCCTAATGAGGAATGTGTTTTAGGAACAAGACTAGTCATTCTATTTTGTTTTAGTTTTGTTCTCCTGCAGTTGAACAATAGAAATACCACAGGCTTTAAAGAAGATTAAAACCTTGCTGTTTCCATGTAGTCAAGGAACATGAGATTTTAGGGCACTGTTGTTGAGAGTCAGAAAGGAAAGGGGCACAAAGATCTCACCAGAATGATATTGGTAGCTGAGCATTACTTCTCCTATTGACCATGAGTGTTTGCTTCACAAGTGTCAGAACTAAGGAAGGTTTGCTAAAAGTTTAACTGTTTCCATAACAGGAAACAAAATCAGATAATTTTGATTAAAATAAATGTACTATGGTTCAAGTTGATAATGGTTTAATAACAAGGAAACCAGAATTTTGGCTTGGAGCCTAGGACAACTAGGCCCACTACCAAAGACATTCTGACATACCCAGTTCTGAATTTGTATGGAGATAATTTTATATTCCTTCTCTTAACAGCCTTGGAAAAGGAATGTTGAAGGATCTTGGCATATGTTGTAATGAGATACGTTGCTCCCCAGAATGAGTTTTCCCTATTTTTTCTATCCATTTTCCTCACGTATGTATTCTTTCTTTCCATTACTACTAGTATGACAGTTTATTGGAAATGGAGATTCAATATCTTTCATAATGAAAAAGATCTAAGTGTGACCAATATCCATTTCCCTGAAGCCAGTGAAGCAGACACTTCATCTGCTTTAACTACTATGTATGAACTAATTATAGACCTTCCAAAGCTAGGTAATTGGAGGCAGGAGAATTTTAGAGGATTTCCTTATTTATGATATATTTTTACTCTGTTGCCTTATATCCAAATGACTCTCTACAGGTGAAACCTAATAGTTAAAACAAACTGTAAAATTATAGCATTTCAAAGAAAACTTCAGAAATATGTCAATGTAAACCAGAAAGGAACCTTAGAGAAAAATCTAGTCTAGGTTTTGAAATTGAAAGATAAGGAGGAGGCAGCTAAGTGGCACAGTGGATAAAGCACCAGCCCTGGATTCAGGTGGACTTGAGTTCAAATTCAGCCTCAGACATGACACTTACTAGCTATATCACCCTGGGCAAGTCACTTAATCCTCATTGTCCCACAAAAAAGAAAAAAAAGAAAAGGAAACAGACCCCCAGAGGTAAAGTAACTTGGCTAATGTCATACAAATTGTAAGTGATATAGTTATTTTTCAAACTAGGTCTTCTGACCTTAAATCCAGTAATATATTTCTTGAACTAGTGGTAGCATTTTGTTCTTCAGCAAATGTTTACCACACAAAGAGTAAAATGCAATGTGGTACAAAAATAGGAGTCCTGGGTTTGGAGTTAGAAGTTTTGGGTTCAAATCCTACTTCTCCCCTCCAGCCCAACATTGGGGAAATCACTTGACCTTTGGATCCTTTAGTTTCTATATTTATAAAATGAAGGGGGTTGGAATAATTGACCTCTAAGTACTCTTCAAGTTTTAAATCTCCATGATCCCCATGATTCCTAGACTACGATTTCAGATGTGTGGGAGTACAGAAAAGATTGCAACCTTTCTGGGACTTAGTAAAGGAGTCATGGGGAGTTCTCCATGTCACAGAGAGGTTCATTAACTTGTCCAGGGTCATATAGCCAGTAAAGTTGTCTGAGGGGGGACTTGAACCCAGGTCTTGCTTCTTCCCAGTCCAGTGATCTATCTCATATACCATGTTGTTTCTATCAAATCATAGCCCCAACTGGCACAGTGATATATAGTACATCTCTAATGCTAGTACAGATATTCACTTTTTCCATAACGTTGGCCCTATGATATATTTTTTAAGAGTTTATATACCTTTTATTTTTTGTGTGGAATAGAATTTTATTTTCCAAAATATATGTAAAAACAAGTTTTGACATCAATTTTTAAAAAACTTTGTGTTCCAACTTCTCTTCCTCCCTTCCCAAGCAATTCAAAATAAGTTATACATGAGTAGTCATGGAAAACATTCCCATATTAGACAGGTTGTGAGAGAAAACAGTTAAAAAACCAAAACTTCATATTAAGGAATTGTCAAAAATATTTTTTAAATGTGTTTACATCTACTTTCAGATACCATCAGTTCTTTCTCTGTAAATGGATTGCAATTTTCCTAAGTCCTTCAGGGTTATATTGGATAATTGTGTTGCTGAAAATAACCACATGCTTCCCAGCAGATCATCTTACACTATTGCTGTTGTTTTGTATACAGTACATTTCACTCTGCTTCAGTTCATGTAGGTCTTTCCAGGTTTTTCTGATAGTATCCTGTTCATCATAACCTGTATATAGCACCTTAAACTTGACAAAGAATTTTCTTCATAATAGCCCAGCAAAGTAGGTACCATAATGATCAATCATCATAACTATTCCCTTCCCATGATATTTACTCTATTTTCTATCTTCTTTTAACCTATTCCTCCTCAAAAGTGTTTTACTTCTGACTGTCCCCTCCCCACTCTGCACTCCCTTTTTTCACCCTTCCCTCCTTATCCTCTTCCCCTCCTACTTTCCTGTAGAGTTAAATAGATTACTCCTCCCAATTGGGCATGTGTGTTATTCCCTCCTGGAGCCCACTTTGATGATATTAAGGTCTTTGAGCTAATTCTGTTTTCTTAAATTCTTCTTCCTCTCTCCTTCCTCAATCTTCCCTATGAAATAAAGCAATTCAATATGTCATATTTGGGCAGTAATGCAGAATATCTTCACCTTCCTTGAAAGTGTTTTGCTTTTTTCCTGCTCTCTCCCCCAATCTGTCCTTCCTTCCTTCCCCTTTGTCTCCCTCCCCTCCCTCAGGGCAAAAATATATTACTATGCCTACTTGAGTATGCATATTAGTCCCTCTTTGAGCCAATTCTGATGATATTAAGGTTCACTCACTCCCCCACTCCTTCCCCCTCTTCCCCTCCCCTCCATAAGCCTTTTTCTTGTTTCCTTCATGTGAACTACCTCTACCCATACAATCTCTTCCCTTCCCCCTCCACCAGTCTATTCCTCCTACACCTCAATCCTATTTTAAAGATGTCATCATGGGTTAGTTAGGTGGCACAGTGGACAAAGCACCATCCCTGGACCCAGGAGGCCCCAAGCCCAAATCTGGCCCCAGACATAAGACACCCCACCCTGTTTGCCTCACAAAGAACAAAACATAAATGCTTCACAGATATCATCCCTTCATATTCAGTTCAGACCTGTTTCTTCTGTGAATTCCTTACTGAGAAAGTTCTTATGAGTTCGAAGTATTATCTTCCAATATAGGAATGTAAACAGTTTGATCTTTTAATATCCCTCATGAAGTCTTTTTCCTATTTACCTTTTTCTGCTTCTCCAGGGTCTTGTATTTGAAAATCAAATTTTCTATTCAGTTCAGGTCTTTTCATCACAAATGCCTGAAAGTCCTCTTTTTCATTGAAGTCCCATTTTTTCCTCTGAAAGATTATACACAGTTTTGCTGGGTACGTGATTCTTGGTTGTAGCCCAGGTCCTTTGCCCTCTGGAATATCATATTCCATGCCCTTCGGTCCTTTAATGTAGATTCTGCTAGATCTTGTTTTAGCCTTATTGGAGCTCCACAGTATTTGAATTCTTTTTTTTCTAGCTGCTTGCTTTTCTCCTTGACCTGGGAGCTCTGGAATTTGGCTATAATATTCCTGGAGGTTTTCCTTTTGGGATCTCTTTCAGGACATGATCGGTAGATTCTTTCAATTTCTATTTTAACTTCTGCTTCTAGAATATCAGGGCAATTTTCCCTGACAGTCTCTTGGAGGATGGTTTCTAAGCTCTTATTTTGGTCATGGGTTTCAGGTAGTTCAATGATTTTTAAATTATCTCTCCTGGATCTGTTTTCCAGGTCAGTTGTTTTTCCAAGGAGATATTTCATATCGCCCTCTATTTTTATATTCAGTTGGATTTGCTTTACTGTGTCTTGGTTTCACATAAAGTCACTAGCTTCCATTTGTTCAATCCTAATTCTTAGGCAATTATTTTCTTGAGAGAGCTTTTCTATTTCTTTTCCCATTTGGCTTTTCAAGCTGTTGACTTTTTTTGAATGATTCTCCTGCATTGCTCTCATTTCTCTTTTTATTCTTTCCTCCATCTCTCTAAATCTTCCTTCCATCTCTTGTACTTTCTCTTCAAAGTCCCTTTTTACTGCTTCAATGGCCTGAGACCAATTCATATTTTTCTTGGAAGGTTTGAATGTTGGAGCTTTGACTTTGTTATTATCTTCTTCTTCTGAAGGTGTATTGTGGTCTACCTTTCCCCCCAAATAATTTTTCTATGGTCTGCTGCTTTCTCTGCCTACTCATCTTGGCATGCTACTTCTTGGCTTTTAACTCCTTCTTAAAGTGTAGCGTTGCTTCCAGGACACACTGTTCAAGCTACAGAGTAGCCCAGGGGGTGATTGGACTTCTTCTCAGTCTGCCTGGCCTGTGAGTAACCATGGCCGCTTTCTCTTTGACCCAGAAACAGAAGTCTGATTGAACTCTGATTCTCTATGGTCAGAAGCTTGGCATGCCTGTGCCCCTCCCCTACTGGGCCACCACTGGTTGAGACTCAGGGCGCTTTGCCCCAACTCCAGCAGAGACTGCCTCCATTTTACCCCGGCCTACCACAGAACCCCCACGATCAGAGCCTCAGAAGCTGCTGCCACTGAAGACTCTGAGGCATTCTGGAAGCACTGTCTATTCCTGGCTTGGTCCAGACTGCATGCTGAGCTGTTCAGCCTGATCAGTAGGTGATCGCAATTGCCCTCTTCTGCTGAAAAAATAGTCTTATTCTGTTCTTATGTGCATTAGGCTGCTCTGTTTTTTGGTTTTTGGTTTTTGGTTTTTTTACCTCATTATTTGGTCTCCTCTGCCATCTTGGCTCTGCCCCTCCCAGATTTGGCCCTATGATATTTTGATGTATCTTTGTGGTAAGTTGGGTTTAGTGAAAATATTATATTTATAGACTGAGAATAAAATTTCTGTATATCCTCCACTCCAATTGTTAGTACACCCTCTGGAAAGTTCTTTGTTTTATTCTGTATATTATTATGTTTTCATGTTTGTATATGTGTTGTCTTCTACACTATGTCCCAGTAGAAGGTAAGCTCTTTAGAGACATTGTATACTTTATAAATATTTATTGAATTGGATAGAGTGGTATCTGATTGTGATGTTCATTTAGCTATCTTTTACATTGAACTAGAAATAAGATGGCCAGGGTGTCTGTCATTATCCCAGTCTTTTCTGTATGTTGAGACAATTTCCCCTTTTCTGTGCCAGTCTAGCTAGCCATTTATGCCTATATTTTAATTTAGTATTAATACCCTTAGTCCCTCACAAGATCCACTGCAGAAAGGAGAGAGGGAACCACAGAACATTGCAGGTAATGTAGAATAGCACTGGAGAGAAGCACCTGAAGTTTTCAATTTTTGTGATTTTTTTTTCTTCTCATATCTAATTCCCAATTCCAGAAACTTCAGTTGATGGCAGAGACTATAGCTATCCAAGTGTACGGTGAGGCTTCCCAGAAGAAATGATTCTTGAGTTTTACTCATTTATAGTAGTATCCTCTATTCCTTCAGATGATTTTTTAAGGCTGGCTAAGCCACATTTTTTTAACAATAGCTTGACTAGCAGGGGAAACCAGCCATTTTGTTTGATATAGTACATAGAAATAAGGAATGGGATTTGACATACCAAAATCTCAAAAGAAAGAAATGTGTCTTTTTGTGAAATGGAGGTAGTCAACTGACATTTGAAATTTTTTCAGTTTATTTAATTGATGATGCTCTCTAGCACAACCATCCTTTCCATTTCCTTTAAAGAAACTTCCCTGTATTGGTTTGCTCCTTGTTATTTGTCATGAATCTTTTGGGGGTTTGAACTTTCAGTGAAACTGTCACCCAATTGTGTAATATATTGCATACAATAAGTTCTCTGAATTTAGTTAGATTGATATATTTGTACATCAGTGCCTATAAATGTAGGTGAACATGCTGTTTTATGTGTGATGGAAAAATGCAGAAGGCATTAGTTGTTATGTTAAATCACCATTTTTATATGTATTTGCCAGGCTGTAACATCTGAATATTGAAAAAATAATCTCCTAAGCAAGAATGTGGTTAATTATGGAAGTAGGATTGAGTGGCAGCCAGTTGGCACAGTGGATAGAGTACCTGCCCTGGAGTCAGGAAGACTCATGTTCCTGAGTTCAAATCTGGCTTCAGACACTTACTATCTGTATGACCCTGGGCAAGACACTTAATCCTGTTTGCCTCAGTTTCCTCTTCTGTAAAATAAGCTGGAGAAGGAAATGGCAAACTAGTACAGTGTCTTTGCCAACAAAACCCCAGATGGGGTCACAAAGACACGACTGAAGTAAGTGAACAGGATGAATGGGAGCCATTTGTCCATCCTATCTATATCATAGGAAGAAAATGCATTTATTCAGCAAATATTTATTAAGTGCCTACTATGTGCAGTATACTATATTAAGCCATGTTGGTTAGTGGTGGTAGCAGCGAAGCAAGTAGTATTATCCCTATTCTTAAGAAGCTTACAATGAAGTAGGAATCATAAAATGCCTGGACATAAATCCATAAGACCTTACTGTATTTATGGATAAAGGAACAATTGAACTCCTGACCTGGACCCTAAAAGGGAGAAGAAATGTTATTCCAAAATAATTTAAACTGAAAGAATGAGAGTGAATTCCTACTATGATAATTATAGTGATTAGAATGAAATAACTCTCCTATTTTTGAAGAAGCAAATGAAGAAAGCCTTTTATTAGTGAATATTTGGGGATCTCTGGCTTGTAGAATCGCTGGTATTCAGCTCAGCTTTTTTTTTCTTGAAATGTATAAGGCAGCTGAAGTCCTAGGAATAATAACATCTCTTCCTTGGCTCCAAGAGCTGAAGTCATCATGGAAATCTAAAGAAAGCATTAAGATAGGATTGCCAACATGAACAAGTTCAAATATATGTGTGTGTGTGTGTGTGTGTGTGTGTGTGTGTGGTACAGTAGATAGTTGTCTGGGATTGGAGTTAGGAAGATTGGAGTTCAAATTCTGCCTCCAGAGACTTACCAAATTGTGTGACCCTGGACAAGTCACTTAGCTTTTTTCAGTCTGTTTCCTAATTTGTAAAATGAGGAGGTTTGGACGTGATGGTTTTTGTGGTCACTTTTACCTCCTCTTTTCTTTTCTTCTTTTTTCTTTTTTCTTTTTGTGGGACAATGAGGGTTAAATGACTTGCCCAGGGTCACACAGCTAGTAGATGTCAGGTGTCTGAGGCCAAATTTGAACTCAAGTCCTCTTGAATCCAGGGCTGGTGCTTTATCCACTGCACCATCTAGCTGTCCCATATTTTTTTCTCTTTTCCAAATATCCTTCCCACTCATCCTGCCCCAAGTTTTTGCCCCTGCCTCATTCCTGGAAATTACTCTGTGAGCCTACATGGCCCATGGAAGTTAAATAGAAAAGAGAAGGGACCCTTTCCTTTTCCCCTGTTCTAAGCTAGCAAAGCTGCTGAGTTATTTTAATATAGTGCACTGATTCATTAGCTAGAGCCTAGCAGGCATGCATCTCTAAGGCAAGACTGCCAAAATTCAGGCATGAAACTGTGGCACAAGGATGGCAGGCAGCCCTGCCAAAATGTATTTCCCATACCTTGCTGTCATAAAAAAGGGAGAAAAGGGGAACAAACTCTTCAGAAGGCTCCAAGCCTGACTCTCAGAGTGCCAGTAATAAAGTCACCCAACCTAATTTGAATGAATTGATTTATCCTCTTTGGCAGCCCTGATCATCTTGATCCCACGAGGTTGGCCTATAAATGGGAGGTAATCATGATGATATTCATATTCCACTGGATGTTCCTTGGCTAATTCAGTCCATTTTCCATGAGATTATCACTTCAGACAGCTGGTATTCAATTCCTAGTCTTGAATTTTTCATTTAACCCCAGATTTCAGTAGGCAAATCTGGTTCCTTTCTAAATGTAGGAAAGTGGTCCAGAAAAGGAAGGGTGGGGAGAACAATGTATTCTTTGACATGTTGCTGGTCCTATTCTGTCCAATAACTTGTCTGTCCTGGGAGAAGTAAAACATATACCCAAGTAAAGATATCACACAGTATAGTCAAGAAGCAATATTCATAAATAAATTCCTATATAATTCCAATTTGCAGTCTTACTTTTTAAAAAGAAAAACATGATAATATTCATGATTGCTAACATCTTTATACTAGCTAAGTCATAATTTCTCTGTATCTAACTCCCTCATACAGATAGATAGATAGATAGATAGATAGATAGATAGATAGATAGATAGATAGATAGATAGATAGATGATAAATAGATAAATAGGGCTGGCCAAAAGTCACAAAGGGTTCTGATGTTTTAATAACTCTTTGAAAATTATTTCCCTTTATTTACTGTATATATAGATAATATACATATTTATTTCATATATATACATATGTATACACTATATATGATGCTATGGTATTGAAAATTAAAAACAAAAAATAAATGAGCTATTAAATAGTGAAACCCCTTCGTGACTTTTAGCCCACCATGTACTGTCACAGACAAGTTGCAATCCTTCCTGGATTTCCATATACCTATATGATGCCTTAAGATTTGAAAAATTCTTATTACCTTATTCATTCCTTATAATAAACCAATTAAATAAGTATTACAGGTATTGTTGTTTCTATTTTACAGGTGAAGAAATAGGATTAGAGAAGTAAAGTGGTTTGCCCAGAGTCACAGCTATTAATCATCAGTGGTAGGATCTAAACTCAGACTTCTCTTGATAAATTCACTATACTACTACTCAGGAGAAACATGGGTTCATATCTCACCACTGGCACTTACTAGCTGTGTGGCATTGGGGAAATTAGATTCTCTGAGTTTATGAAACACAAATTTCCTTATAGGGCTTAAATGATTAATACAAATAAAATGCTTTGGTAATTAAAAGGTACCTTATAAAGGGTCATACATTATTATTATTATTATTGTTATTATTATTATTATTTTATTTTATTTTTATTATTACTACTACTACTACTACTCTTCCTCCTCCTCCTCCTCTTCTACTAAACTATGGTGAGCAAACTATCAGCACAGTTAGGTTTGTTGAACTGAACCCAGATCAACTCCATGAACTCTTTTTTTTTTTTTTGATAAGGCAATTGGGGTTAAGTGACATGCCCAGGGTCACACAGCTAGTAGGTTTCAAGTGTCTGAGGCTAGACTTGAACTCAGGTCCTCCTGAATCCAGGGCCAGTACTCTATCCACTGTGCCACCTAGCTGCTCCTCCATTAACTCTTAATGACCATTTCCATTCTCCAAAGAAAATATGTTAAGATGAAGACGACTGCTGTTCTAAAACTAGAGAGAGAGAGAGAGAGAGAGACAGAGAGAGACAGAGAGAGACAGAGACGGAGAGACAGAAAGACAAAGAGAGATAGAGACAGATAGAGAAAGAGAAAGACAGAGACAGAGAGAAAGCTTTTTTTGTGTTTCTCAAGACTCTCTTGTGCCCCATTCTTCCTCTTCTCTTGATATAAAGCACTAAGACTTTGCTTATGGTGCTTTCAACCTGACAATGAGATTTCACAACCAATTTCTCATTTGTTTTTTATGGAATTTTTATTCTAAAATTCATTGTAGGAGTTCCCCAGGGATCTATGTTCATCCTTATCCTGCCTAATATTTTTATCAGTGACTTGGATAAAGGCAGAGATGGCACGTTTCTCCACAGCTGAGATGGACAACACCAGCCTAGATGACAGTCAGGTTCCAAAGAGACCTCAACAGGCTGGATCACTGGGCTGAATCAAATCAGATGCAATATTCAAAGTACTATGTAAATGCTAACTACTGTTAAGAGGCTAACTACTATTAAGTAATAATAATAATAATAATGATAGCTAGTGGTTCTACATTTTAAATTCCGCACAGTGGTATAAAAATATTATCTGATTTGACCCCTGTAACAACCTAGGAAGTAGGTGCTGTGATTATTCCCATTTTAGAGATGAGGAAACTGAGACAGATTGTGATTAGGTTACTTGACTAGAGTAACCTAACTAGTAAATATCTGAGATAAGATTTTAACTCAGGTCTTCTCGACTCTAGACCCAGTACTCTATCCACTGTGCCTACAAAAGCTTACCCTTGGATTCAATGAATGAATTTCAAAAGTACAAGATAGAGGAGATTAGGTTATATAGTGGTTCACCTGAACAAGATCTGGGGCTTAGAGTTAACCACAAGTGATGCTGTTTGTTGTTTGTTTTTTTAAAGGCAATTCATTATAATTATTGATTGATCAGTTCATTATAAATGGCACAGAATACAAGATTAAGGTGATGGGAATCCTTCTGTAGTCTAGTGGCCAGATCACATTTGGCATGTTCTTTTCAGTTCTGGACGCTGCATTTTAGAAGGAATTTGATAAGACAGAGTATGTTGAAAGAACAACTAACAGATTAAGATTTTGCCATAAAATGATCAATTGAAGGAGATGGTGGGGTTTAGACAGGAGAAGAAAAGACTTGAAAGATTTGAGAGAAAGATCACAGCTATTTCCAGGGTTTTGGAGGAATATCATGTAATGGCAGGAATGCATTCATTCAGGTTATTCCCAAAGGATACAATCAGTACCAATGGGTGGACATTTCTAATAGGCACATTTAGTCTTGATGTAAGGAAAAAATCTTGACATTTATAGCTACACAAGGGTCAAATAAGGAACCCTGGGTAGTATTGGGTTTCCCCTCACAGATCTTCCTGGAAAGGCTTAGTGACCACTTGTCAAGTGTGTTCTAGAGGGGATGCTTGTCCAGGTGTGTGTGTGGGGGACGGGGGGTTAGGTGGCCACAGAGGTCCTCTCTAACCCTTATATTATATGATGCTTTATTTCTGAGATGAAGAGGGAGAGAATTCCAGGCATGGAGAACAGCCATTGAAAATCACGTTTGGGAAATAAGATGTGTGAGGAATAGCTAAGAGACCAGTGTCATCAGGATCACAGAATGTGTGGAGGAAATGAGGTAAAAGAAAAATAGAAAGGTAGGAAGGGGCCAAGGTGTATATTCCTTTCAATCCCAAACATAGGCGTTTCTATGTGATCCTGGAAGTAATAAGAAGTTACTAGAGTTTTTTATATAAGATGATATGGCCAAACCTGTGTTTAAGTAGATCGACTTGGGGGCAGCTAAGTGGCACAGTGGAGAAAGCACTGGCCCTGGATTAAGGAAGATCTGAGTTCAAATCTGGCCTCAGACACTTGACACTTACTAGCTGTGTGATCATGGGCAAGTAACTTAACCCCATTGCCCTGCCCCCTCTCTCCCCCCCCCCAAAAAAAGAAGATCAACTTGACAGGTGATGCAATATAGACTGGAGTGGAAAGAGATGAGGCAGGGAGATTAATTTTTAAAAATCTATTGTAATATAGGTCTGAGATGATAAAGGATTGCATCAGGATAGTGGCAGGGTCAGAGGAGAGAATGGAAAATATGGGAGACATATACTGAAGGAAGAATGGGCAATTAGGTGGGGTAGTGGATAGATTGCCTGGACTGGAGTCAGAAAGACTCATTTTCTTGAGTTCAAATCCAGCCTTGGACAATTATAAGCTGTGTGACCCTGGGCAAGTCACTTCATTCTGTTTGGCTAAGTTTCCTCATATGTAAAATAAGTTGGAGAAGGAAATGGCAAACCACTTCAGTATCTCTACTAAGAAAATCCCAAATAGGGTCACTAAGAGATGGACACAACTGAAAATGACTGAAGAACAAAAAGTGAAGGAAGAAATGACAGGACTTGATAGCTGATTGGATATGGAAGGTGAGCAATTGTGAGTGGTTCAGCAAGACACTGAGGCTGTAAGCCTGGTTAATTTGGGGTTATGGTGGTTGCCAACGCTGTAATAAGGAAGTTTGGATGTCAGGAGAGTTTGGAGGACTAATATGAGTTCACTTTTGGACATATTGGGTTTGAGATGTTTAATAGGCAATTGGAGACACAAGCCTGGAGATCAGGAATAGGTTATTGCTGAATAAATAGATTTGAGAATCATAAGCATAGAGATGATAATTGAATCAAAGGAGCTGATGCTCCCATTAGAGAATTTAAGCCAATTCACTTGATGAGACCAAGTGAAATAGGACAGAAGGAAAGGAGAAAAGGGCCCAGACCAGACACTTTACAGGCTGGACCATTTCTCCTTCCATAGATAGTCTTTGTCCTCAAGGTTGCAATTCTTCATTTTTCTATCCCCCTTTCTTTATATAAGACCCCACAAGGTCATTCTTTATAATTGAACGTTGAATACAACACAACAACAACAATAATATAACAATTACAACAAAAATATAACAATAATATAATAATATAACAACAACTATCATTTACATGATGCTTCAAAATTTGCAATGCATTTTACAGATGAGGAAACTGAGGCAGATAGGTTAAGTGACTTGCCCAGGGTCACACAGCTTATAATTGTCCAAGGCTGGATTTGAACTCAAGAAAATGAGTCTTTCTGACTCCAGTCCAGGCAATCTATCCACTACCCCACCTAATTGCCCCTTCTACTGAATAGCTTCACCTTGCCTCAAGAGTTTTCTTTGTATTTGATAATTCCTCTTGCCATATTTTCAATCCTTCCTGTTTTTTTGTTTTGGTTTGGTTTGGTTTTGCAGGGCAATGAGGGCTAAGTGACTTATCCAGGGTCACACAGCTAATAAGTGTCAAATGTCTGAAGCCATATTTGAACTCAGGTCCTCTTGAAGTCAGGGCTGGTGCTTTATCCACTAAGCCACCCAGCTGCCCCAATCCTTCCTGTTTTAACAGAAATTTGGTCATCCTCTATATGCCACCATCAAATCTGAGGATGTAGATAGAGTCATTTCAGCTCTTATCTCATAGCATGATCATAAAAGTCAATTTCCTTACATTTAAACACCTTTCTTTTATATGTGATCTCATCAATTTTCCTGCTCCACTTCCGTTTAATTTTTTTAATATATTTTTGCACGGAGATTTGGGGGTGGGGTGCAGGAAGGCATGTCCTGCTGATCTCTTAAATTGTGTTCTAAATACACATTATAAGGCTGCATTCTTACAGACTCATTCTAACCAAGTTTGTGGCTTCATAGGCTACTTTTTGGTTACTTCTAGCTCTATGTTTAACCTGAGGTGTAGTGAGAGATTCTCTTGTCATCATCCAGTCTGTCATATACAGCAAAGTATAACATCTTTAAATAAAACTTTCTCTTTCATGTTGCTTTTGTATTCCCACATCTGAGTTTTCTCCTCTGTTTACATCTACAAGCACACTTGTCCTAACCCAGAGCTCCTGTGTCTTGCAAGCTTTCGACAGTGTATTTATGGACTCCCATTCCTATATATGTCCTTTCCTCTTTTGACCAGAATGAAGAGCTTGAAACCCAGTCTCGTTGTATATAGTAAATTCCACTCCTTGTAGAGTCAGTCTTGTTCATTTTATTGAAATCACATTTAGTTTCTCATTTCTTAGAGCCTCACAAGTTCCATTTCTATGGTTTATGCTATTTGTGTTACATATTCCCCCTTGAAAATGTACTATTCTTATATTTGTGTGCTTATATTTAGTCTTTTAAGGCTTCCTTCCAACTCTTCCTTCTTTTTTCCTCTTTTGCCAGGGCTCTACTTTGTCTCCTTATCTCTATCTTACTTTCTCCTTACTATAGTCTTCCTCCTTTGGGGACCTGCCTTCTATGTGCAGGAGGTCTGTTTTTCTCAATTTCTTTGGCCTAGATTGAATATGCTTATCTCGACGCCCACTGTCTCCTTTTGTTTCACTGTAGACCTGAGGTGAAACTGTTTCTTCTGAAGTAACCACCTTCTTTCTTTCAATAGTCAGTAAACAATAAACACCTACCATGTTCTAGGCACTGTACTAAGCGCTGGGGTTACAGATACAAATAAAAAGAAAAACATCCCCTGCCCTCAAGGAGTTTATAATCTAATATGGGAAGAGGGAGAAGACAACAGGCAAAAAGGAAACAGAAGGACTGAGGTGTGGTGAAAGAGGAAGAAGGTACCCCATATGGACATATGATGGAGAAGTCCAAGGAAATCCAAAAGCAGTGCACTTGAGAGAGAGAGAGAAGGAGGGAGGGGAGAGAGAGAGAGAGAGAGAGAGAGAGAGAGAGAGAGAGAGAGAGAGAGAGAGAGAGGGAGAGAGAGAGGGAGGGAGAGAGGGAGGGAGGGGGAGGGAGGGAGGGAGGGGGAGGGAGGGAGGGAGGGAGGGAGAGGACTGTGCTGCTCCCTCCCTAAATGGAAGTGTTGGACCTTATGGCTCTGCCCTCCAGTCACAGGGGTCAGTCACAGGGGCCGGGGGTACTGATGAGATTTCCCCTAGAAAACATCTCCTTTCTTCCACATCTTCTCTGTTATTGTATCTCTTGCCATCCCTGTTGGTTTTATTTGCTTTCCTCCTCATTTTCCCCATCCTGATTTAAAGTCCATCCATCCCTGTTTTCCTTCCTGGTATGTTTCCAAAGTCTTCTTCTTGGGCTTTCTTCTTTTCTGCTAGCCACAACAGACACCCTACATTCTCTGAGCCAGATGTTCTGTTGTTTCTCTTCCTCTTTCATTCTGAGATCTTCAATCAGGCACAGCTGTAATTCCTTCTCTCTTTCCCTTCCCCGTCCCCCAGGAGGTACTGCTGTGCCCTCTTTTTCTATACCTAAAATACTTTTCATGACTATATATTGCATACAGATGGGTTTTAGCTACAGCGTGACTCTCTTGTACCAGAAGTGAAAAGTCTCTGGTAGTTGGAGTTCAGCTCCACTGAAATGCAGTGGAAAGGACCTTATATTTTGACCCAGACAACTTGAGTCACTGCTGTCTTGTTTGTTACCTCTGTGTCCTTGAGCAAATCCCATCATCTCTGTGACCCTGTATCATGAGATCATAAATTTAGAGCTGGGAAGGACTATGGAATCCAACTCCTTCGTTTTATGGATGAATGACTTTGCCAGGGTCATATACCTAGCAAGTATCTTGAGCAGAATTTGTGTTCAGATATTCCTGACTCCAAATCCAATGCTCTATCTCCTCTGCCATGCTTTTCTCATCCATAAAATAAGAGGCTCAGCTCAGATGATCTCTTAGGTTCTCTCTAGCTTTAGAAATCAAAATTTCTACTTCACCCTCTATTCCTTATCTAAAACTTAAAATATGCCAACTACTTTTACTAGAAATGTTAGTACATAAAAACACATTTGTATTCATCAGTTCCCATCTCTTCCATAATCTCTGCTTCATTCTTAATCACAGCTAGTTGAGTTCGTGGCCTTGGTCTGCTCAGTGGAATCACCACAATGTTCTCCTAGCAGTATTGCTCATTTTCTTCTGCTACAGTCTCCAAAGTAAATTCAGTTTCTCTAAAGGCTTGAAATTTACATTAAACATCATAACGTCTTGAGATCCAAATTACTTGCAAATATGTCCTTTGGGCTCATTCCAACTGAATTAATAATCAGCATCCCCGCCCCATGTTTTTTAGTGGGCAACTACTTTTCTCCTTTGTGGAGTGATTCTAAAAAACAAATATGTCTGTAATAGGGTCGTCTTGCTGTCCCCCCTCACACAATTCCCACCAGTTTTCTGAAGTTTCCCTTTCTTCTCTCTCCTTCTTCTGTAGACCATATGGAAAACAAAATAGACAAAACAACAATATTTTGCTTTTGTTCCCCTTTTTCCTTTCTATTTAACAACCTTTTCTTTATAAACTTTGCTTGTCCTATCCCAGTTCTACAACTTTTTGTGGATTGTTGTTGTTATTCAGCCATTTCTGTTGTGTCTGACTTATTGTGACCCCATTTGTGGTTTTCTTGACAAAGATTCTGGAGTGATTTACCATTTCCTTCTCTAGTTCATTTTATAGATGAGGAAACTGAGGCAAAAAGGGTTAAGCGAGTTACTCGGGGTTATAGAGCTAGAAAGTGTCTGAGGCCAGATGCTTCCTACATCCACACCTGATGTCATATCCATATCTGGAGTCAACAGGCTCTGGGTTCAAATGTGAAAGTGGTTTGAGTTGTCTCAGGAAGTAGCAGATTCCCCTTTCTTAAAGGATTTCAAGCGAAGTCTAGATCAGAGGTGTCCAACATAACTTGCCTGCAATATGTGAGTGCTGCCACAAGCAGATAAAAATTCAATTGGGAAATATTTAAGAAAATAAAAATACAATAAAACAAAGGAAACATTACATTTTAAAACTAAATCAATATGTGGCCTGCAGGGACCCTTATTTATGGATTGGTGCCTGCTCCTTTTTCTATGTGAGTTTAACCATGCTAGTCTAGATGATAACTTGTCAGATATGCTGAAGAGAGGATCCTTCTTAGATATGGGTTGAAAAATAGAGCTAGTGGGTCAGGTAGGTGATACAGTGGATAGAGCACCAGCTCTAGAGTCAGGGGGAGCTGAGTTCAAATCCAACCTCAGACATTTACTAGCTGTGTGACCCTGGGTAAGTCACTTAACCCTGATTGCCTCCAAAAAATGTGCCTACTGAGATCTCTTCCAATATGAAATCCTGTAATTTTGTGAATTAATGTCCATATTTGAAAGTTGAAGAAACTGAGATAGCAGCACAATATAGAGCAATGGATTTGAAATCAGAGGACCTGAGTTTGAATTCTGCTTCTTCTAATAAATACCTTTGTCACCTTGGGTTAATTATTGAACTGTTTTAGCCCTCAGTTTTCTTCTCTGGAAAATGAGAGCATTGGATTAGATGACCTCTAAGGTCCCTTCCATTTCTCAACCCTGTAATCTGTGATGATTTTTAGGAGACAGAGGATAAATGATTTGTCCATAATCATATTGGAATTTGAGATAAAAACCAGGCATATAACACACATACTCTGATTCCCAGCCCCCTTTTCTCTGTTTGGGTCCTGTGTTGGCAGGAATGAGAAGATCTTAGATGGTATTGGTAGGCTTGACATACTTCCTTGGGATTTAAAGTGGTACAAATACCAACAGTCAGTTGGGAAAGAACTCCTTTCCTCCACCTATTCCAACCCCTCTATCACCATGACCTTTGTGCCCATGCTTCCTGTCACAGTTTCTTCATAGTCCCTTTTCAGACACCAACTTTGTTTTAAGAACATAACATTTAGTGGCCATTAGTGTTCTGGGGATCATCCAGAGTCAAGGTTAGAAAAAAAAAGGTAGAGTAATTAAGTCTGGGAATTAAGGGTCATAGACATCAGTCTTGGAGAGAATTTAGAGACCATTTAACTCATTCTCCTTCTTTCATGAATAAGAAAATGGAAGACATCTGACATCATATGACTCGCTCATAGTACTAAAACTAGTAAGGAGAAGAGCAAGGGCTTGAACCCAGGGCCTCTGATTTAAATCTAGAAGGTACCTTAAAGGGGCTCTAGTCCTGACCTTTTCATTCGATATATCATCTATCCATTGACTCTAATATGGTATTAAAGCCTAGTGAGCTTTGACAATTAAAAAAAAAACTACCAGGCTACTTGCATAAGATATGATTCAGTCAATCAATCAATCAATAAACAAGCATTTATTAAAAACTTTCTCTGTGCCTGGCACTGTGCTAGGTACTGGCAATAGCCTTTGAAACTCTTTCTAGTTATGCAGTTCTGACAAAAGACAAAAAAGAAACATCTCCTGCCTTCAAGGACTTTATGTTCCATTGGGTAATAGTCAGTCCATAATATGTATTAAGCACCTGCTACATGTCAGGCACTGTATTAAACACTGGGCATACAAAAAGAGGCAAAGGATATTACCTGCCCTCAAGGAGTCCACAATCTAATGAAGACAAAAAACAAAGACAACAAGCAAGTATACATGCACAATTAAGCTGTATACACAATAAATAAGAAATAATAGAGAGAAGACACTAGAATTAAGAGAAGTTAGGAAAAGCTTCTGCCAAAAGGAAAACTTGGCCTTCCTCTGTCATTGCTATTGTTTTTATTGTTGTTGTTCATCCTTTGTTTTCCAAAAGGACCAGTGACATCAAGAGGGGGGTGTCTTGACTTGCAAGTGAATTGGATTTAAGTGAGGCAGAGCTGAACTTCCTCTGGTCAGTATGTGAAGGAAGCTGGGGAAGCCGGGAGGCATGAGGGATAGCCAGAGAAAATACCCAGAGCCAGGAGATGAAGTGTCTTGTTCTATGGAACAGCGAGGAGGCCAGGGTCACTGGATGAAAGAGTACATGGGGAGGAGTAAGGTGGAAGAAGACTGGAAAGGGAGGAGGTGGCTAGGCTATTAAGGGCTCTGAATGCCAGATAGAGAATTTTGTATCTCATCCTAGAGACTTGGACACTTAGAAGTGTGTATAAAAATAAAAGGATTGGGACGGGTGATTTCAATGAGCTAGGAAATTCCCAAGTAGACAAGTCACTCTCCCAATGCAGGTTGGCACTTCCTCCACAGCATGTGTTACTACTGGGTGTCTGGAGCTCGAGGAGTTTTAAATGGTTAGTCTGGTATTACACAGCTGGTATGTTTCAGAGTCAGTACTTGAACCCAGGACTTCTTAACTCCTGGGCCAGCTCTCTGTACACTATGCCATGTTATCTTTCATACACAAAATATGCAAATATATACAAAAGATATGCAAGGCACATACAAGGTAATTTAATCGAGAGGCACTAACAGCTGGTGGGTTCAGGAAAGGCCTCTTGTGAGAGATTGATTTTGCTCTGAACTTTCAAGGAAGCTAGAGATTCTCAGAGGTAGAGGTGAGGAAATAAGTATGTTCCATCTTAGAAAAATATTGAAAGGAGTTAACTTCATAGATAGCAGGAAATTTCCCCTAAGATTGACAAATTGCCAATCTTTCTCATTTGTGGTTATCTTGATATCTCTCTCTCTTTTGTTCTCAGAGACATTCGCTAATATTTTTTTTTACAGGGGAGCAGGGAGTTGAGATCTAGGGAAAGATTTTGCTTTCTGGAACATACGATGTAGCTTTCCTCATTTTTAAGTTATTACAATTAATTTTCTCTCTTTTGTTCTCCCTCCCCCTCCCAACCAAGAAAACAACTTATATAACCATTTGTCATGGAAAACTTAAAATATTTTTTGCAAAGGAATCATATGCAGTGATTAAGGGTAAGAAGACAAGAGTCTAGCCTCAGGAATGGAAGAAATTCATGTCCCGTTTTCATCTATTGCTTGGTCTCGTGTGAGTTTGTATGCATGTGTGCATGGGTGGGTGAACTTTCCAAATTGCAAATTGCCCTGAAAATGAAGATGAGAATTAAGAACGAAGGCAAGAAGCTTAAATGATTGTTGGCGGATGTTTGTTTCAATGAGCTTTTTCTAAGTCAATCTACCCTCCCTTTAGTGCAGGGCCAGAGACCGCAGATTAAGTTGATTAAGGGAGGAGGAATCAGTGATTATCCAAAGACCACCAAAAGAATCGTCCTCCTTCTCAGTTGACATCATGGCAAAAGAATAATGGCTATTACCAACAATAAAGTGGTAATTAGAATGGATGGCATGTTCCACTGGGCCCGAATGAATATTCTGTATATTCTGCAAATTTATGTAAGCAGAGCCAAATCCAACTAAGAAGACCAAGTCATGACTTCATAACATGTGTCAGACCTTGTATGTGAGACAAAGGGCAGATGATTACCTTGAGTCTTTCTCTTAATTCCTTTAGCTTCTGTGATCTGTGCCACCCTTCTCGACACTTTTCTCTCTCTGTTGTGACTCTAAGCTCCTTTAAGAGCAGCATTATGTCTTTTTACTTCTTTTCTATCCCATATATCATAGTACTAGGCACAAAGTAACCTCAATAAATACTTGACTTTTAAGTTTCCTTCCCATTATAACTTTCACAAGCACATGGAGGGACAAGTGATTCCCAGCGGCTGAGTTTAGATATGTTATTCCAGAGTATGAAGGTGCAAATACAACTTCAGACTTGGGAGGGGCCTCAGAAACAACACAGTCCAACTCATACCTGAGTAAGAATCTCCTCTACCTTCTATCCACATGGTTGTCCAGCTTTTGCTTCAAAGCTTCTTGTGAGAGCGATTCTCTTGCCTCCCAAGGCAGCTCATGACATGCACAAAGATATAACAAGCTCCCTGAAATGGAATTAACTTTGCTCGGGGACAAGCATGACAAAAACCAACAGTAAACAACAGCAATGTTTTTATTCTATAACACTTGAACTCAGGCCAGATTTAAACTATAGCAAGGGAGAGATGGAGTTGACCTTATGGAGAGCAGATTGAACCAAAGGGATCTTTGCCTGGGATCACAACTGAGTCTTTTTTTTTTTTAAATCTCCACACCTAGATGCATTAAGAGCTAAAACATGCCCTATGGTTTCATGATCCAATAACTCACTCAAAGTAATTTTATAACCTATAAACATCATAAAACTCTATATAAATGAGCTGTTTTCATCATCATCATGATCAAACTTATTATTCTGATCTTTTTCAGTGGGGTATAGATGGAAATGATGTTGCCACAAGTTATTTTGCTGCTATTGTTCTTTTGTATTTCATTTTCTTTTATCCTATGGTCGATTAAATATTAATCATTATTCCCATGTAAGTGTACATTAATGTCATTATTGTTGCTGTTATTGTTGTTACTGCCTATCTGTCTTTCAGAGGAGAATGTAATGAAAACCAGTTTGGGCAAATTCAGCTGCTTGGTTGACATGATAAGAGTTTAAATGGAAGGCTATTAACTTTGTGTTTCCTTGAGCATTTTCTTTAAATTTCTTTCACTGCCACGATTTCAGAGGTTGCATGTTACAGTCACTCTTTGCTGGAGCAGTGTACACTTTCCATTATTCTCCCCACCCAGCCATTGGAAAGGCAATGTCACAGGAGGTATATGACAGCATTGGTCCTGTCAGACTTAAATTCTTCCAAAATCTTGGATTTTAGTGATTGTCTCAACCCTCAGGTGAGGGAAGCAGAAGGTACTAATCACTGTTTAGAGGTTCATGGGGGATCAAGGGACAAAGTTTTCTGTAAGCTGCAGTTGCTCAGCCTCCATATTTTTGAGCCATACTGAGAGTGAATGTGTCTATCCTTCACAGTATTAGTGACATGTCCTGACAAAGTGAGTGTGCCTTATGAACATAGGAGTTGAGGTCTATAAATGGAGATGTGCCTGGAAACCAAAGGGTAATGATTTTGTAGAAAAATATACTTGTCCCGTCAAGTTTGATTACCAACTCTATCTGTCAAGACAAGGGTCTCACACTCCTTGGATAACGTCTCTCAGTTAGCATGAAATGTTCTCAGACACAAGCCTTTCACTTACAGTTTCCTCATGAATCTTCATTCTGAATGACAAGTGTGAGTGTCAAATGCGTGCAAACCTTTTCCTAAGGGAAAAAAAAATAATACACACATTTGGGTCTGTGTCTCAATCAATTGTTCAGGTCCCTATTTGTCATTTGATGAGCACTCCAAGGCATTCTCTTGTTCCCTCTGTGCCAGTAGAAGCCAAGTCCCCCGAAATTCAAAGGGGAAAGAAACTACTTCAACCTCTCACCTAAGTTTTCTTTTTCTTTTTCTTTCTTTTTTTTTTTTTTTAACAAACCTGACCCTAGACCATTACTCCAAGAGAAGAACTACTGACTCCTAACTAGTGATGGCAGGCAGCAGCTAAGCATTTTATCCCCAACATATTTCTAAATGGTTTCACTTGGATCCATTGAGGGAACTGGGAAACTTTGAAGGGAGGCAGGAAGGACAGGGTACAATAGCTGTCCCTAAATGAAGGGCTTTCACATAGACAAAAAGATAAACTTGATTTGAGAAGGAAAAACTCTGGTTATTAGGGTATAAGTTTCTTAGAGGTAAATTTAGGTGACTAGTGTAAGGAAAAACTTCCTAACAGTAACCTACCCTTTAATGGAATAAACTGCCTTTAGGGGTTAATAGTTTCTTTTCCCTGGACCTCCTTAAACAAAAACTCATTTGTCAAATATGTTATAGAAGGAATTATTTTTCAGATATGAGTTAGACTGGATTGCCTCGAATAGCCTTTCTGATGTTGAGATTCTGTGATTTTGAAACAATATCTACTAGTCTTTTGACGTTAGATGGGTTTTGTGATGAGATAAGTAGAACAATAAGTGTCCCCAGGAGCCAATTGCTTATATAGGTGACATGTGGTAAATTGTGCGAGGTACCATTTAGCACCTAGGAAGAAGAAATTGACATTATCCTTAGTTAGCTAAGAGTTAGTCTACCTAGCATAAAGGAATATTTAGGGGGCAGCTAGATGGTATAGTGGATAAAGCACTGGCCCTAGATTCAGGAGGACCTGAGTTCAAATCTGGCCTCAGACACTTGACACTTACTAGCTGTGTGGCCCTGGGCAAGTCACTTAACCCTCATTGTCTTAAAAAAAAAAGGAATGTTTACCTCTCAACAGATAGTTTACTTGTTCTAGTTGATTATTATAGTTTTATATATATATATATATTTTTTTTAAAATCCAGATCAGATAGTAACTGCCTATGATAAATCATTCTTTTAAAATTAAAACAACAAATTAGGAAAACACAAACACCACCAACCTTGAACTGAAAACACCACGACCTTGAATTTTTCTAATCCCTTGGTTGGAACTGAAACACAATGAACATCAGCATCCTGTTATGCCCATTCTCCTAGCACTCACCAGCATAGACCAAATGACTTGTATGGCCTTTCGAAGGGCGAGTTTTTCAGCTTGATGGAGTGTAGTGGTTTTTTGTTTTGTTTGTTTTTTGATACTGATTCCATGGGCTCATATAGTATGTAAAAACCTTAAAGTTGTGTCAAGTGATGGTAATTAGCACTAAAAAACCTGTCCCATGGGGAAGTCCTATATGACTCCCTTTCAGTTTTGCTCTCATTCTCCCACTCAGAATATCATCTGCTCTTCTAATCTAGATAGGGGAAAAAATCCTGTCTGAAGAGACCCTTGTGTAGCATTTGTTAGTACTGTATAAATGGACCTGAAATTGGAATGGAATTTGTCCCCTAAGGGTAGTTGCATAAAAAACCGCATTATCATTAGCAGAAAATATTAGTTATCTCATACACATGTCGGTGGGCTAGGAAGTGCTGTATGTGTATTTCAATCAGACTCAAAGGAATGAATGTTTTCAGGATCATTTTAACTTCATTTCAAAATTAATCTCATTCCTTGTCATGTTTCATACACTCTTAATGTGTAAACTTTCAGCTATTAAATCATCCACTATTTTTGCTTATAAATAAAGCATCTTCAAGCTGCATTGCTTTCTCAGTGTATGAATGATTTGTTTTTAATCATAACCAGTTAGATTCTTGCCAAATGAATGAAATATTTTTTTTTGAGGGGGGGAGAGAAATATCTTGAAACCTGGCCCTCAAAAAGAGATAAAATACTATTTGGGAATCAGAGGAATTGGAAAGAAAGCAGTGTACTAATCCAGAGAGCCAAGACATGTTTTTGAGAAACCAAAAAATTTGTCAAAAACAGACACTTTAAAGAATATTGTACAATACTCACAAATCATACTTTGTTTTCATTTTAGGAAAAAACGCCTTGATTTTTTCCTCTTTGGTTTATTGGCTGTGGGTCAACCAAATTTTACCTTGATATTAAACATTTTGTGTCTAATAGTGGCCATCTAGGCTAAGGATGTGGGGGGAGGGAGGGGTAGGAGAGGAAGAAAAAAAGGAAAAAAAATGTTACATGATAATTCTTATATATTTAAAAGGAAGAACAAGTTGTACATAAAAGATTTTTCAGTTTCAAGTACAATCATCTTTTTTTTTCTATTCTACCATGTTATGGAAATGTTTACTTTATTTCTTAAGCTCAGAATCAAATAAATAAATGAATCGAGTTAATAAATAAATTAAACAAAGTAATATTGGATGAAATTGTTAAAGTGGGCAGCTAGGTGGCATATTGGATAAAGCACCAGCCCTGGATTCAGGAGGACCTGAGTTCAAATCTGGCCTCCTCAGACACTTGACAGTGACTAGGTGTGTGACCCTGAGCAAGTCATTTAACCCTCATTGCCCTGCCCCCCCCAAATTGTTAAAGTGTAGCCTTCAGTGAAGTCTATGAGACCATTTGCATAACTTAATATTTTTTACAAGAAGCATTTGTTTCCCCTCTATCCCATCTCTTTAAATGAAAAGATAAAGAAATAAAATTATTTTAACAAATATACATAGTCAAGCAAAATAAACTCATGTTGTCTCATGATGTGTCTCTATTTATTTATTATTCATCGCTGTTAAGGCTAAAATTCTAGCTAGTCTGTCTAAAATATCTAATGAGTGGTCACCAATAAATTATAAGCTTTAGCAAGAGTTAGACTTTTAAGCATTTATTAAGGAGAATAAGAATTTGGTAAAGAGAGAGAGAGAGAGAGAGAGAGAGAGAGAGAGAGAGAGAAAGGCCTAGATTCCTATATATTAAAGGGAGAGCCCATTTCTAGCTGCCTTCTCTACCAGCGTCCCCAGGAAAAAAAAACTGAGTCAGAGCCCCCAGCTCTTCCTTCTTCCTCCCACTAGTAAACATCACTTCCTGACGCCAAAGAAAAGACGCATGTTCTTGCCCTCAAAGACCTTCCTTTCATGGCGGAACTTTTCTACTGTAAGTCTCCAGCAGGTGGCGTCATTCCAATCGTTACATCACCTTCTTTCAGGAGGTAGATAACATTCTTCACCTTTAGTCCTCTGTACTCAAGGTGAATCATTGCATTGATCAGAATTTTTAAGTCTTTCAAAGTTCTTTATCTTTACAATGTTGTTACAGTATAAGCTTTTCTTCTGGTTTTGCTCACTGCTCTCTATATCAATTCATACAAGTCTTCTTAAGTTTCTCTGAAATTATTCCATTTATCATTTCTTACAGCTAAGTATTACTCCAATATAACATTCATATACTTTAGTAATTGGTTCAGCCATTCTCCAATTGATAGGTACTACCTAGTTTCCAGCTTTTCACCCCTACCAAAAGAGCTGCTATAAATATATTTGTACATGTGAGTTCTTTTCCTCTTTGGAATATAGGACAAATAATGTTATTATTAGGTCAAACAAGACTGTATTCACAGTTTAGTAACATCTAGGGCATAGTTCCAAAATGATTTTCAGAATGGCTGTATCAATTCATAGCCCCACTACCAATAGGAAATTAAAGTGCCTCTAACATTTGTCATTTTCTTTTCTGCCAGCTTTGTCAATCTTATGGATGAGAAGTGGATATAATTTCTAAAAGCAAAAAATTGCAGGCCTTTCTTCCTCCGCACCAGTAGAATATAAGCTTGTTTTAGGGAAAAAATGAATTTTGTTTTTGTATTATCAGTGCCTTGCACAATGTAAATACTATTAAGCATTTATGAAAATATTTGCTGAATTGAGGTATAAGCTTATCTTGGTAGTATCTTCACCAATGGTACAAAACTCCATATTTTAGACAGCAGGAATATTTTAAAGGTTTTTGCTATTGTTGTTTTTAATCAGAAGGGACAATACATGCCAATTCAGAATAATGCAACAAGGTAAAGTAAGTATAAGTACAAAAATATATATATACATATGAATATATGTGAATACACATATACATGTATATACATATCCATAGCCACCCATACATATATGTGTGCTTATTTTCTATAAGTATATATTACATATACACACATATAAATGTACCTAGTCCAACTTGGCCATCTCACATTTGGGATGAATCTGTGTTGGTTCTCTGGACCAAGTTCACTGGTCCATTTTTAGGTTTCTTTTTCTTTTCCTTTTTTTTTTTAGACTTTTATTTTCCAAATTACATGTAAAAGCAAATTTTGACCCCAATTAAAAAAAAAACAACTTTGTTTTGGGGGCAGCTAGGTGGCACAGTGGATAAAGCATTGATCCTGGATTCAGGAAGACCTGAGCTCAAATCTGGCCTCAGACACTTGACACTTACTAGCTGTGTGACCCTGGGCAAGTCACTTAACCCTCATTGCCCCACAAAAAAACAAAAACAAAAACAAAAACAAAAAACCTTTGTGTTTCAACTTCTCTTCCTCCCTCCCCTCCCACACCCACCTCAAGAACTCAAACAATTCAACATAAATTATACATGAGAAGTCATGGAAAACAATTCTACATTATCTAGGTTATGAGAGAAAACAGATAAAAACAAAACTTCAGATTAAGGAATTGTCAAAAAAAAAAATGTGGTTCAGTCTGTTTTCAGATACTATCAGTTCCTTCTCTGTAGATGGACTGTAACTTTCATAAGTTCTTCAGAGTTATATTGGATCATTGCCTTGCTGAAAATAATCACCTGCTTCCCAGCAGATCATCTTACACTAATGCTGTTATTTTGTATATGGTACATTTCTCTCTGCTTCAGTTCATGTGGGTCTTTCCAGGTTTTTCTGGTAGCATCCTGTTCATCATAATTTTTATATAGTACCTTGAACTTGACAGAGAATTTTCTACACAATAGCCCAGCAGAGTAGGTACCATATGTTTTGACATTGTGGTCAATCATCTTAACTATTTCCCTCCATCGCATTCCCTTCCAATGATATTTATTCTATTGTCTATCTTATTTTGCCCTAATCCTCCTCAAAAGTATTTTGCTACTGACTGCCCCCTCCCCCGCCCTACCCTCCCTTCATTCCCCCTTCCCTCCTTATCCTCTTCCCCTCCTACTTTCCTGTAGGGTTAAATAGATTACTCTTCCCAATTGTGTGTTATTCCCTCCCTGAGCCCACTCTGATGAGGTTAAGGCCTTTGAGCTAATTCTGTTTCTAAATTTTTCTTCCTCCCTCCCTCCTCAACTCTCCCTATGAAATCAAGCAATTCAATATATGTCATACATGTGGTATTATGCAGAACATCTTTACCTTCCTTGAAAGTGTTTTGCTTTTTATAGCTCCCTCCCCCAAACTTCCCTTCCCTCCTTCCCCTCTTCTCCCCCCCCCCATCTCCTTCTCCTCCCACTTTTCCTCAGGGAAAAATATATTACTATACCCACTTGAGTATGTATATTATTCTCTCTTTGAGCCAATTCTGATGGTAGTGAGGTTCACTCACTCCCCCTCTCCTTCCCCCGCTTCCCCTCCCCTCCATAGGCTTTTTTCTTGTTTCCTTCATGTGAGCTAACTCTCCTCTCCCCGCTCCCCCCTCCCCCCTCCCCCAGTCTATTCCTCCTTCCCCTCACCCCTGTTTTAAAGATGTCATTATGGGTTAGCTAGGTGGCACAGTGGACAAAGCACCAGCTCTGGGCCCAGGAGGCCTAGAGCCCAAATGCAGCCCCAGACACCAGACAACCCACCCTGTTTGCTCCACAAAGGACAAGGATACACAAAAAATAAATGCTTTACAAATACCATCCCTTCATATTCAGTTCAAACCTGTGTCCTCTGTGTATTCCTTACTGAAAAAGTTCTTATGAGTTCAAAGTATTATTTTCTTATGTATGACTGTAAACAGTTTAACCTTTTAATGCCCCTCATGATTTCTTTTTCCTGTTTACCTTTTTATGATTCTCCAGGGTCTTGTATTTGAAAGTCAAATTTTCTATTCAGTTCAGGTCTTTTCATCACAAATGCCTGAAAGTACTCTTTTTCATTGAAGTCCCATTTTTTCCTCTGAAAGATTATACACAGTTTTGCTGGGTACATGATTCTTGGTTATAGTCCCAGGTCCTTTGCCCTCTGGAATATCATATTCTATGCCCTCCAGTCCTGTAATGTAGAAGCTTCTATATCTTGCTTTATCCTTATTGGAGCTCCACAGTATTGGAATTACTTTTTTCTAACTTCTTGCAATATTTTCTCCTTGACCTGGGAGTTCTGGAATTTGGCTATAATATTCCTGGAAGTTTTCCTTTTGGGATCTCTTTCAGGAGGTGATTGGTAGATTCTTTCAATTTCTATTTTAGCTTCTGCTTCTAGAATATCAGGACATTTTTCCTTCACAATCTCTTGGAAGATGGTGTCTAAGATCTTGTTTTGGTCATGGTTTTCAGGTAGTCCAATGATTTTCAAATTATCTCTCCTGGATTTATTTTCCAGGTCAGCTGTTTTTTCCAAGGAGATATTCACATTGCCCTCTATTTTTTCATTGAATTGGATTTCCTTTACCATGTCTTGATTTCTCATAAGGTCACTAGCTTCCATTTGTTCAATCCTAATTCTTAGGCAATTATTTTCCTTTTTTCTTTCTTTCTTTTTTTTTTTTGGTGAGGCAATTGGGGTTAAGTGACTTGCCCAGGGTCACACAGCTAGTAAGTGTTAAGTGTCTGAGGCCGGATTTGAACTCAGGTCCTCCTGAATCCAGGGCCAGTGCTCTATCCACTGCGCCACCTAGCTGCCCTGCAATTATTTTCATCAGACAGTTTTTTTTATCTCCTTTTCCATTTGACTTTTCAAACTGTTGACTTTTTTTCTCATGACTTTGCTGCATTGCTCTCATTTCTCTTTCTATTCTTTCCTCCCTCTCTGCATAGCTTCCTTCTATCTCTCCTACTTTCTTTTCAAAGTCCCTTTTGAGAGCCTCCATGGCCTGAGACCAGTTCATATTTTTCTTGGAAGCTTTGGATGTAGGGGCCCTGTGGTTGATTTCCTCATCTGATGGTGCCCCTTGATCTTCCTTGTTGCTGAAGAAGCTTTCTATAATTCTGAACTTTCTTTGCTTCTTCATCTTTTACTTGACTTTAAACTCTCCCCTGGGGAGCCCTGTTTTTTGGTTCCACTACTGTTCCCAGCTTCAGAGAGTCCCAGGTGCTTTGGTTTGAGGGAGGGCAGGTTTTACTCTCGCCTGGCCTATTCTCTGGTCAGAAGATAACCTCAAGACTACTTACTAAACCAACCAACCAGCAAAGCTTTCTGTGATGTGGTTCTTAGCTTCAACGAGCCTGTACCCCTCCCCCACCTGGGCCTCCTGCTGCTCAGGATTTCTTTCTGGTTCCCCAATGGGGTGGGACAGCCAAATTCCTCCCTAATCCTGCTGATACCCCTGAACTTCCCACCCTGGCCAGCGGTTCAGCCCTCTCACCCGACTGCAGGCTCAGTTCTAGAAGACAATAGTGCTGTAGCTGATTCAGAGGCTCTGAGGTAAATTCTTCTAGTGTCTTGGATGGGGTCTCTGTTGGTGTGACCATGGGGTTTGCCTTTACTTGTAGTCCAGCATGCCCCCCTGCAATCTATCTACAGCTAGAGAATAATCTTACCCCATATTTTTGTGTGTTTTTCTGCTCCATGGGTTCTTTTATTGCTGTTTTTGGGGTCATTGTATCAGGAGCTCTGTGCATTTAATGTCTTTCCTCTGCCATCTTGGCTCCACCCCTAGGTTTATTTTTATCAAGTAAGAAGTCTCTTATCAGGCTTGTATTATTACATGTACTCTTGTCATCACTTTATCTAACTAGATATTTAATTTTACTTTCCTCCCCACAGGAGAAATGAGGAATACCATCAGGCATGATAACATGAATCCCATGGTTTGTTTGATTATCATTTCAAAACCCTAGCTCATTACTTTTTAAAAAAAATAAATGATAGAGGCTTGGAAACATTCCTAAGGACCAGAAAAGGACCATAATTCTTCTTCAGTTTTTAAAAAGCTAAAAAAGCTGACTAGAAATTATAGACTGGCCAACTTAATACCCATAACCAGGCAGAATATGAAAATAAATAATCAAGCCTAATTCTTGTTGGTCCTGACAGACAGGACTAAGAGGAAAAAACAGTAAATAGCCTTCTTGGCTCCAGTAGTAAACTAAACTAAACCATCACATTGGGTCCAACCTCCTGATGATGAGGGTAGGGGACTGTCTGAGCAAAGGCACAGCATGGAAGATGGAAAACTGAGTTCTGGGAATAGCAAGCAGTCCAGTTTGGTTGGCATCAGAGCAGGTTTTAGTGGAATTGAAAACTAATCACAAAGACATTAAGTCCAGCTGTGCCTATGAGGTGACTTACTAATTTAATCTGAGAAATAGACTTTGGACTGAAGGAATTGCTGAATATAACACCACGGGGTCAGTGTCTGAGATCTAAAAGTACTTTCCTATATGGATGAAGAAAAAAATATTTTGTGATACCTGGGCTTGAAGCAATGGTAGCAGCTCACAGCTGGGAGACAACTTAGTTAGAAATGAGTCCATGATTTTCATTGTGCAGATTAGAAAATTGAGGTGTGGGGAGTTTAACAGAAATTTTCCCTGTGGCTTTACTCTTGGTTATTGCCAACCCTAAAACTAGAACTCATGTCCCTTGGCTCCCAATCCAGCATTCTTGTTATAATTCCACATTGCCCTCCCTTGATCACTTGAATTTTCAAGGATGCTTTCACAGAAAATAATTTGTTGGCAGTTCCCTAAAAAAGTACCATAGAGATCATTGTCAGTGATGGAGTAATTCAGGGTTGTTTGGATCAATGATATGACCCACTCCGGTATTTGTTATGGTCTCTGGACTCTGTATTTATGAGCGTAAAGATATGAGAACAATTTATTATCTGTGTACCATTGGTGGTATAACCAGAAATGAAAACACAGATCAAAATTAGCAGTCTTATCACATAATTTTAAAAGCTGTGGGAGTGATGATCAGGAAACAGATACTTTCTTTTCTAAAAAAAAGTTACTTAGGATTTTAAGGAGATGTCTTTATTTAACCATAATACTCTCTTTTTTTCTTCCACAATCCTCCCACTCTTACTTTTATTACTTTCAGTCATTGAATATTCATTCATTCAATATGTTTACAGCACCTACTAATGTGGATATTTGTTGAGTCAATTTCAGCCTGAAATAAAGTAAATACACTTGGTTAGCTAAAGCACTGAGTGAAAAGGAGAGAAAGCTAGAAACTTTAGGGTTCATTCCCCATGGGAAACAATTCACTTTGCTTTTTCAAGTCCGATTTCACCGAGACCCTGGTATTACAAATGTGTGCCACTACTTAGAAGGAAGACTAAACCAGAGGATATGAATGAATGACTGTTCAAATCAGTTAGTGCTGATGGAAAAGCCACTCAAGACCTATGACCTAACTATGCTAGATCAGTCATATCAGCCAATGTGTTCAATTTTACAACCAAATATTAAGCATACACTATGTGCAAAAGAATACAGAGACAAAAATATAACAGTCTTTGAAAAGATAACTTAATGTTATCATGGTCAATCTGAATTTTTAGTTGAGTGTCCTGGAAACCAAAGTGACAAGATATCTTTAAGAAAGTCAGGAGAGGGGCAGCTAGGTGGCGCAGTGGATAAAGCACTGGCCCTGGAGTCAGGAGTACCTGAGTTCAAATCCGGCCTCAGACACTTAACACTTACTAGCTGTGTGACCCTGGGCAAGTCACTTAACCCCAATTGCCTCACTTAAAAAAAGCAACAAAAAAATAAAAGAAAAAAAAGAAAGTCAGGAGAACCTTATTAGAGGAGTTCACTGGTTGCTGATGCTGTGTTTCTGCAATAGACGTTTCTCCACTCCCTTCCTAAGTGCATGTGATTTTTTTAGGAAAAGTGACCCATTTTTAGTTAGGTGCCATTTCATGGGTACTGCTCACAAGTTTGGCCTCTTAGTGAAATGTACAGAAGTGTAATTGAAAAAAAAAGGATAATTTTGGTTTGGCCACAATGGTGAAAATAAAATTTCAACTGCATAGGAATGATTACGCCTTTAAAATGGGTATTTGTTCAATATTTTCATTGAAAACTATCCCAGGCATAAATACAATAATTCCTGGTAGCAGATCTGGCTTTGGTGCTGTTTCCAACAGGTTTGTTTTATTTTATTTTATTTTTTTAAGAAAAATACAGAACCCTGGAGAAGTATGTGAAAAATTTTTTATTTCACTTCTACTGCAGAAGATGATTGAAAGGTGTGACTGCCAAGTCTAATGGGGCTTTACATACTGGACAGTATCATGGAAGGTATTTTATTGTGAAGAAAGCTTTGTGTTAAATAATGAAAAGGGTTTAAAACATAAATTTGGAAATATATTCATGCTTTGATCAGTGAACCATTTCTTTTGCTTCATGGGTCGGAAAACATCAGAGACAATAAGTAGAGTTTTGAAAAGGCCCATCTGAAAATAATCTGATTTTGAACCACCTTGTGGAACCTGCTAAAGTCTAGTGACTATATTTTTCTGTCTTTTTTTGAGTTGCTTTGAAAACATTTTAAAAATTCATTTCTGAGGTGCCTATAGCTCTTTAAGTCCAGAGCAGACAGAGTCAAAGCATTTGATATTTTAACTCATTGTCTAACAGTCTTTTAAAATATACACAAAAATGTAATGTTATACAACCTTTTTCTAAATTTCAGAAGGTGTTGAATTCTGGGGAAAACTCAGTCTTTGAAAATCCAGATCAGCGTCCTCAGTGCTCATATAGAAGAGTGGCTATGGAATCACAGAAACTAATCAAAGAGAGATTTAGGTTTCTATGGAGTCAGAGCTTAAACCACTCTGTTCTTACAGGCTTATGTGTGCAAGCTTCTACATACACAAATGAGAAGTTAATTTTAGGATCATTTCCCAAAGGATCTGCGATGTAAAGTACTTCCTAGATTTCCAATGATTCCTGAGATCCTGCTACTGGTGTCCTGGCAAATGTTTAACAACTGGCCCTCTAAATACACATACACACATACACATACTTACATACATATCTACACATATATACATGCATGCACAAAGGGGTGTGTGTGTGTGTGTGTGTGTGTACTTAAAGTTAAACTGCATATTAACATTTTCTCCATTACCTTTTTTTGGTGGGGCAGGGCAGTGAGGTTTAAATGACTCACCCAAGGTTACACAGCTAGTAAGTGTCAAGTGCATGAGGCCAAATTTGAATTCAAGTCCTCCTAAATCTAGGGGCTGGTGCTTTATCAACCGTATCACCTAGCTGCCCCCTCTCCATCAGTTTCTTAAGATTATTCCAGGGGATGGGGGCAACTAGGTGTTGCAGTACATAGAACACCGGACCTAGATTCAGAAGGAGCTGAGTTCAAATCCGGCCTCAGACACTTGACACTTACTAGCTGTGTGACTCTGGGCAAGTCACTTAACCCCTACTGCCCCACAAAAAAACAAAAACAGAGAAAAAAAGACTAGACCAGGGGTGACAAACTCAAATAGAAATGGAATCTGATAAACTTACACTAGGATCCCTGAATGTTGCATATTGATGTCAATAACCACTACAGTGGGGGCAGCTGGATGGCGCAGTGGATAGAGCACCGGCCCTGGATTTGGGAGGACCTGAGTTCAAATCCGGCCTCAGACCCTTAACACTTACTAGCTGTGTGACCCTAGGCAAATCACTTAACCCCAATTCCCCCCGCCCACACACACACACAAACAAAAACAAAAATAATATTACAGTGGATAGGGCACTGGGCCTGCAGTTAGGAAGACCTAAGTTAGAACTGAGTAAGACACTTACTAGCTGTGTGACCCTGGGCAAGTCACTTAACCCTGTTTGTCTCAGTTTTCTCATGGATAAAATGAGCTGGAGAAGGAAATGGCAAACCACTCCAGTATCTCTGCCAAGAAAATCCCAAAGGGGGTCACAAAGAGTTGAACAGACTAAAATGACTTGAATAAAAACCACATTTTAACATTATCTGTTTTATTATATTTTGGGGGGTGAAATATTTCACCATTATATTTTAATCTAGCTACAGTATGAGAACCACCATGTCTGATCTAGACAATCAATGAAATATAATAAGTTATACCCTAATTTGTAGCATTTGTCAATTTTTAAGGTGCCAATGCTTATACTGAAAATTTCACAGTTGGCTCTCTGAAAATTTCATGATTGACTCTTTAGCCATTTCAACCGGGCTTCAGCTTACCCCGGCTAGTATCACACTAGCATTTCCAACCCATGCAGCATAATAAACGGTTCACTGATTAATGCATGAATATATTTCCAAATTCATGTTTTAAACCCTTTCATCATTTAACACAAAGCTTTCTCCACAATAAAATACCCCTCCAGTATGGAAAGCTCCATTAGACTTGGCATTTGCTGGGTTTGAGATGCTATATGCTTTGGTGGATAGAATTCTGAATTCATAATTAGGAAGAACTGGGTCCAGAAGCTTGCTGTATGACCATGGGCCAGGGGAGTACGCATTTATAAAGCACTTATCATGTGCCAGTGACTGTGCTAAGTGCTTTAAACAAACATCTCATTTGATCCATAACTAACTCCTGGTACCTACTTTAAAGTTTATTGTGAACCCAAAATGAAATGGTGTGTGCAAAAAGGGTTTGTAGATTGTGAAGCACTACCTCAATTTTATATATATATCTATGTATATGTATATGTATGTGTATGTGTATGTGTATGTATGCATGCATATATATGTATGTGTATGTAAACATGCCTATATGTGTATATACATGCATATATATGTATATATGTATGTGTGTGGTTTTCTGTTTTGTGGTGATATCTCCTCATACCGCATGTGAAATGTGGGAACTGGGAATGGCTTGGGAAAAGGCTTAGATCTTATATGATGAAGAGTTTTGTGTCAGGATCCATGTGTAGGAAGCCAGATGTACATTGCATTAGGTGCCCTCAGGGAAAGTGGTGGGCCTAAAATGCTTAAGGCCAGTTTTAACTAAAGAGCCAACAGTGGAGGCTTGTAAGGGACATGCCTTCAGCCGCAATTTCTGGTAGGTCTAGAGGAAAGAAATAGTCTCTATTTGGTCCTTTGTGAAGGACAAATGAGCTGGTGGTGTGTGAAAAGTGTGAAAGCACTTTGAACAGCATACGGTGCTACCTAACCAGACCTTATCAGTGTCAAATGTTTAACATTCTTTTAACTTCCAAATCTGGTGTTCCTATGGAGTTGCCCCCATTTTCTGGCCTGCTCCAGTCAAGAAAGGCAGAGAAGATTCTGGCCCTGGTGACCCAAACTACCTCAGAAAAGCTGAAGAATCTGAGGCAAGCCACCTTTTGTTTTTTGGAGTGGGGAAGAAGGCTTTCCAGGATTTAGAAAACAACTTCAGGAAAAATTCAATGGGACTGGGGAGTGCGGGTGGAGAGGGCAGATCTCCCAGGAGGCCATATGAATCACCCAACTGTACTATATCAGTTGTCTTGTTACTCTGCTGATCAATTTCAGACGTGAAGAACACTAACCTTCAAACAATAAGTAATAGTAAAAGTAATCATTTAAATGTGCCATTTTTTTTAGTCTTCTGTTCTATGCTTTTTCTTTTACCCTGCTGTCTCAATTAATGAATATCCAAAGGAAGGAAAGAGTTTTCAGTATTATTCAGCTGGATTTGAGTGGGCTTCAGCAATGAGTATGTGAAAAAAAGAGTTTGCTTAAATGGGAATATTTGTAATTCGAGAGAATAGAATATACTGGGGACCATGTATATCCAATCTTGATTTTGTGATTTAGGAGTTAAGTAAAAGCCACCATTTTGCATTCTGTCTTTGAGTACTTATTCTTTGAGGCATTGCTGAGTACCCATCCCATGGCCAATACTCTACAAGACACTATGAAGAACAGAAAAGAATTAGCTAATTTAGGTGGTCCTTACCTAAACATTGAATGAAGAAAGCTGATTAAGACAGTTCCCCTCAAGACTCAGAATGAGAGGGATTGGATTCAAAAGGAGTTAATTAATTGTTATGCTTGAGCTAAATAGGGATGACAAAGTAGAGCTGACCTATGAAATGGGAGGAAAAAAAAAAGCTATGTCTGGTTTTTTTTGTTTGTTTGTTTTTTGTTTTTTGTAGGGCAATGGGGGTTAAGTGACTTACCTAGGGTCACACAGCTAATAAGTGTTAAGTTTCTGAGGCCAGATTTGAACTCAGGTACTCCTGAATCCAGAGCCAGTGCTTTATCCACTGTGCCATCTAGCTGCCCCTATGTCTGTTTTTGAAGTAAATTTGGTGCAGCTTCCAGAAATATGAAAAATCAAATGGGGACCACAGAAAATAAGACAGCAGGTTCTGCTTGTATCTAGGGGGCCCACCTGGGAGGAGAAATTATTTAAAAACAAAAACCAATTTAAGCTTGAGGTATGGAAACAAAACAAAACTTGGTAACATTTGGACCTATCTGAAAGGGGTATGGGCTGCCTCAGAAAGCAGTGGCTTCCCCCTCCCTGGAAGTTAATGAACAGTGGCTAGATGACTATCTGTCAGGTATGTTGTAGTAGGGATTCTTTTCTTAGGTATGTGAGTTGGACATTCTATGAAGTCTCGTCAAGTCTTGAGAGTCTGTGATCCTAAGACATGATAGAATACTAGAATGGTAGAACTGGAAAAAGGGGGTTGCTAGCAAATATTTGACAAGATTTAACTGTTGTTAAATGTATGCAGGACACGCCATTCACATTTCCCTGGCATTATTGACATTTTCTCCATCAGTTCCAGGAGTAGACAGTCAGCAGAGCAGATAAAGCCCTGATTTGTTTGCCATTTTCCAAGGTATAAAGGCTCATACTAAAATTTTAAAGATCAACTCTTTGGGAAAAGGTAGTGCCAGTTTGAGCTGGCTTTGGGACACCCCTAACTGGAAGGTCCACTAGAGATCATTTAATTCAACTCTTTCATTTAATATGAAGCCTAGAAAGTGGAAGTAGTTTGCTCGAGACAGTTTATGGTGGTAAGATATAGGATTTGGTGTAGAACTTAGTCTCCTAAGTGTATTAGGAAGGCCAGTGTTTTTTCTCACTATGCCAACATTTTCTAAATTGTGTTCAATGGATCTCTATTGTACAGTACTCATAAATAGTCCTAAGGGCTCTGTGGGACAATATTTATACTAGCACTATTTTTCCCTTTAAAATATTCAGTAAGAAATTACATGTGTGTGCATATATACATATAACATATATATGTATAGTACATAGAAACACTCGATATAAATAGAATTATTTGCTCTGATAATTGACTTAATTTTCTCTGTTGTGCTCCAAAAAGTCCCAGTCCCCTCCTCCCTAGGGTATTCCATAACCCCAAGCTTCCTAAATCTATAATTATTGATTCTATCAGTATATTTCATAGGATCAAAAATTTACGTCTTAGAAGGGACCTTAGAGGTCATTTAATTCAACTTCCTCATTTTACAGATGAAGAAATTGAAGCTCTGAGAAGTTACTTGACTTGGCCAAGGTCACACAAGTACCAAGGAGCAGAGCTGAGATTTGAACCCAGGTTTTCCAATTCCAAATCTAGTTTTCTTTCCACTATACCAAATGGCCTTCCCTCTGAGTTCTATGGCTAAAGAGGTTTGAGAAATGCTGTACTATTCAATTCTATCCTGCCTCTGGGCAGCAATATGGAGGAACATTAATTATCTGAAAATTCTGAGCAAAACTGAATATATAACTTTTGGACTTGACACGTGGAAAGGCTCCTTCTAGAGTCTGAAATGAAAGGGAATGTACTGGACGTGATCCTGAGCTGTGAGCAGGAAGTGGCATAGGATGGATTTGTGGGTGAGCCACTAAGTAATAGTGATCACAACCCAATTCAACTCAACATTCTGGTGGCAGAAGGAAAACCAAAGACATTCATCACATAGTTATTCAATTATAGAAAAGGGAGCTATGATAAAACATGGGCGTTTGTAGGAAAATCGCTGCAAAGAAAAGTTTGAAAAGCAAATAGTGTTGAAGAACTCTGGAGAGTATTTAGAATATTTTTTTGGAAGCCAGGAACAATAGACACCAGGGATTAAAAACAAGGCAATTGAAGAACAAACAAACCAAAAAATAAACAACAACAACAAAAGAAAAAAACTCCCCACCTGGCTGACAGAATTTAGAATATTACAGAAATTAAGACATCCCTGAAAAAGGGATCTATCATATGTACCAGTAGGAAAAAAATGTGTGCCTGTCTATATGTACATGTTTATATGCACATGTATACATTATTAAGAAAGATTTTGAAAAGGAAATCGTACCCTGCTTACATAAAATTTTGAACATCACCCCTTCTGAAAGAATAATACAATCATTAATAATTACTAATGTTTGCATGGTATCTTCTACATGTCAGGCACTATGCTAAATACTTTACAAATATTATCTCATTTGATTGTCATAGCAACCCTGCTAGGTAGGTGCAGCTATTATCTCCATTGTACATATGAGGAAGTTGAGGCAGAGGCCAAGTGAACTGCCCAAGGTCACACAGCTAATAAGTGTCCAAGGCTGGATTTGAACTCCAGTCTTTCTGACTCCAAGTCCACTGTTGTGAGAAGATATGATACAGAAAGACTATGAAAGGGTAGGAAGCTGCAGTGATCAAACACTTGGTGAGGGTGTGGACAGGTCTCATGGATCAACTAATATAGAACAACAGATATGATTTTAGCTCATAAAAGCAACAACAATGACTTTGTCCCGGGAGGGGGATAAGATTTGTGAACTAAGCAATGTGGGGAGCTCCTAATGAGGAATTGCTTCTACCAGTACAGCAGATAGTTGTAGAGAATTGCTGGGGAACTAAGAGATTAAGTAATTTTCCCAGGATCACAATTCAAGTATATATCAGAGGTAGATTTTGAATTCAAGTCTTCCCAACCCTACAGTCAGTTCTCTAACCTCTATTTCATCCTGACTTTCAGAGGTTATGAGTTGAGTGAATGTAAAATTTCCTTGTTCATCAACCACGAGATATTCTTTGAGGCTTAAAAGAAATAACTTCAGGCCAAATGGAAGAATATATTCCTTTTTCCTATTGGCAATGAATATGAAAATGGTTATTTTGAAAGGTAATAAAATATTTCCAACATAAAAATAGGGTTTTTTAAAAAAAAAGTTGAAATGACAATGGGAAATGTATTTATGATAGATCACTGAAGGAAGCCAGGATGTTTGGAATACAATGGACCTTTGGCTTTTGAGTTTGGTGCAAGAGGGAACATGCCACTAAATGTTCCTTGATTTTTACTATTGAAGGGTGAGTGAGTGCTTGGCTGGAAGGACCAGCATGGAAGCTCATGTTCTCTTTTGTTTGCATGATGGTGTCTTCAGTGTGTTCCAGGCTTTTTTAGTTAATTGGTCCACTTCATGCCCCCACGTGAAATGATTGGTTAATCCTTCCATGGGAAGCATATGTATAGTTTTTTAATAGATATAAAGGAAATTAATTCTTTCAAAGAGAATGTACATATCTTTCTCAATAGATATAGAAGAAATTAATTCTCCCAAGCAGAATGTACAAATAATTTCTTAATAGATAGGAAGGAAATTAATTTGGTCTTAGAGGGTCATTGGGGGGTAATTGGTCCTTTCCTGTGCATGAATTCCCTACATACCACGAAGTGGTCTCATGAGTCGATGGGAATCCATCCCGGGGATTGCAACTGAAAATTGCTTCCCCACCAAGCACCTAAATTATCTTTTTTTTTCCCTTCCAAATTCCTTTTTTTTTTCAGTGGAGAATGTGGTTTTAGTTAGAAAAGTGACTCCAAAAAATGACACCACATTGAATTTCTGTAACATGTTCCTTCCGAACCCCACGGGTGTCATGTTAGCTGACTAGCCAAAGAGAAAAAAATAGCCAATAGCCAGGAAATGGCAAGATACTTTTGTATTTTCCCTTGGGCTCTGTTGAGCAAACTGCAGACTTCCTGCTGATTCTGGTGGCTTTCAAATGTACCTAGCAGCAAAGACTTTGATTTTTCAGGTAGCTACAACTTCTGGCAGGTGGGAATGTCTTGTTTTGACTGGTTAATGAAGCAAGTTTGATGTGGAAGTCAGCAAAAGAGAACAAAAGAACAACAATAGGGTGTCGCTTTTAGAACACTTCATCTTCTAAAAGCTCTGGCCACCTTTCAGCTGGTTTGAATAATGTGGGCTCTACTTAAAATAAGTGAAAACTCATATGTTCCAGTTTACCAGTCTCCTCATATATTCAAGCTTTCATAAATCTCTAACAGACTCATCACTCCAGCTCAGTGAAAAAGAGGTTTAATTTGGTGAATGCTTCCAAAATACTGTTTTATTTTTACACGTTAAGCAGCATACCCTAGGTTCGTATTAGAAACTCTTTGTGCCTGAGAACATTAAGCCCCAACTAAAATGTCACCTTCTACAGGGAGTCTTCCCTAACCCCTTTTAATTCCAGTGCTTTCTCTCTTTTAATTATTTCCCACTTATTCCTTTGAATACATCTGTTTGCATGTTGTCTTCCCCATTAGACAGTAAGCTCCTTGAGGACAGGGACTTATTTTTTGCTGTTTTTTTTTCTATCACCAGCACTTAGCACAGTGCCTGACACATAGTAGGCACATAATAAATATTTATTGAATGAATGAAGGAATGAAAAATATTTCCTTTTTTCTCTTTAAAATGCCTTTTTATTTTCTAATAGACACATACATGGAACTAACCATCTCCTTTTCTGCAACTCTATGGGGAAGCTTCCCTTGGATGTTAAACCTTGTTATTAGAAGGTATAGTATTTGGTTCAAATTCCCAACCCCAGTAACTTGGGAGTTTAGAGTATTTTGGCCTGAGAATTTTGCCTTTTGCTATTTATGTTCAAATTCATCCAATGTGTCTTTCCTTTAAACCTAATGAAATTATGGCCTAATGAAATTATACAAGCAGAGGGAGTAACCCAGACAAAGAGAAGAGAGACAAGTTGGGGTGCAAGAGTGAGCCACAAGTTCATGGAAAAATGCTTTCAATAGGACAGGAATGAGGATATGGTAAAGGCAATTTGGACTATTTGATTTCCCTCATGGATGAAATGTCAAATTAAAATAAAAAACAAAATGAATACAAATATACACACAGAACCTCTGCAGCTAACATAGCTTGACTAGCATATTTTGAACTAACTCTCAGCACAGGATATAGATTGGTTACGTTGGACATTGCCTAGACTTAATCTCTAGCAAGAAGAGGGGGAAAAAAAGGCATCTTTTGCTCACAGCCCAGAATCACACATGCTTCCCCACGTGTAAAATAACAGCTTGCAAACCATTATCTGATTGGCTCACAGCCATTAAACTCCTAGTGACCTGCCAGTTGATAATATTTCGCATGTTGCCTTCCCTCGACATATCTCTGCTGAGCACACTGCATTGTTTTTAGAATAAATACAAAAGATAAACAATCAGAATTGGAAACAGCAGCCAGGACTGAAGGAGGAGGAGGAACAAATTTGGCACTCGCTATCAGCAAATGCCATCTTTGGTCTGGCCACTGCCAGTAGATGCCCAGTATGATAGTCCTCCTCCTCTGCTCTCCCTCCAACGCTTCTGCCTTCCATGGACAAAAATTAATGCCAAGCCCTTCCTTTTCTGCCATGCCCCCAAGAATCAGTGGGGAGCACCCCAAAGCAGCTATTTGTATGAGAATGGATCTGTGATCCCAAGATTGAAACAAACAATTAGACTTAAACAAAACTGAGCCTTGGCTAGTTACGACCTTTGAACAAAGAAGCAAACTAAGAAAGAAAATGTTGCTGAGACCATAGTTCTTCAATATTCATGGTCATTAGGACAATGGATAGTAGGGATCAAAGTGAAGAAGATGTTACTGGTTGAGAAGACTTCTTTAATTCAGGTTCAAGGCTGGATATACGATTTTCATTTGAGTTTCCATAACAATGTCCTGGAAAGCTGGGGAAAAAGTAGAGTATGCCACATAAGGCAGCATGGTGTCCTGCATATAGAGCTAGCCTAAGATCCAGGAAGACCTGGGTTCAAGACCTGGCTCTGACACAAACTGAATATTGGTTTGCATCAGGTTTCTATGATACCCTTGTCTCTCGATTCTCTTTCTACCTGTCTGTCTACTTCTTTTCAGGCACCTTTGCCATATCTTCATCCAGGTTGCACCTGCTAATAGTGGGTATCCTTCAAGGCTCTGTCCTAGACTTCTTCCTCTTCCCTTACTATCCTATTTTATATAATGATCTCATTAGTTCCCATGAATTTAGTTATCATCTCTATGCAGATGACTCTCAGATCTAGTTCTCTATTCCTAATTTCTCTTTTGAGCTCTAGTCTCACATACGACTCCTGCCTATTGGACATCTCTAATTTGATGTCCCATAGACCTATTTAACTTAGCATATCCACAACAGAATTCTTATCTTTTCTCTTGTAGAGCTATTGTTGGCCTGCTTTGGGAGAGGGAGTTTCCTCATCAAAATGCTTCAGGCCCAGCACTCTATCCACTGTGCCACCCAGGTGATTCCATGTTATTTCCCCTATTCATTCTACATTCCAACCAAACTGGCCTCCTTGCCTCTCCTGGTCTATGGCATTCTGCCAATCTCTGTATGAAACTGTTCCTCCTCATCTCTGCCTCTTAGAACCTCCAGCTTCATTCAAGGCTTCAATGCCTCTAGTGATCTACAGAAATGTTCACATTTCAGTATAAATTGCTCTGTGTGCACAAAGACACCTAGGTGGTTCGGTAGACAGGGTACTGGGCCTGAAGTAAAAAAGACCTGGGTTCAAATCCAGCCTCAATGCTCCCTAGCTGTGTGACCCTCAGCAAATCATTTAATCTCGGTTTCTGTTTCCTTAACGGTAAAATGGGGATAATAATAGCATCTACTTCCCATAGTTATTGTGAGGAACAAATGAAGTAATACTGGTAAAAAACACTCCTGGATCATAGTAAGTATTTAATAAATACTAGTTTCCTCATTTCTTTACTTGCTCGTGTAGCTATTGCTTCTACACTTGTTCTCTACTTAAAACCCACTAACAAACAATTCATGTAAAATTTGGCATTTTTCAGGGAGATGGTTTTAAGCCCATTATAACTCTATCCTCAAATCCTTATTTATGGTCTTTCACAAATACAAGCAAGTATGATTTCCAAATGAAAGAGTCAGCTGATCAAAACATCTTATTAATCAATTGATTTAGCATAGTCCTTCAACACCCCATGCCTGGACTCTTTCACTAGCCTTCTGAAGGCCGGTATCTCTGTCTTATGTCTGTATCTACTCCAGTCAATCCTCCATTCAGTTGCCAACTTAATCTTCGAAAGTATAGGTTTGACCACGTCACCTCTCTTGCCCCAGAAGTTTTGAGGCATGAGGTATGGCCCTAGAGCCAGAATATCTTAGTTCAGATCTCATATTTGACACGTTTGACCTTGGACAAGTAACTTAAGCTTCCTAAGCATAAGTAAACCCAAATGAAAGTGAAGTATAATCCAGAGGAACTTCAAGGTTCTCTCTTGCTCTGGAGTTATGATTCTTACCTGTGATTCTCTCATAGGGATCATTTGGTGAGGAAACTCCCACTACCAAATCAGAGCAGAAGTAGTTCCACTATTTATGACCATAAAAGAATGCCAGGCACTGAGAGGTTAAACAGGTAATGAGTATTAGAGGTGGGTCACCCTGCTAACATACATACATACATACATACACACACACACACATATATATATATATATCAACAAGTACCAACCAACTGTTCTGGAAAACTGTCTTGAACTACACTCAAAAGACTCTAAAACCCTGCACACCCTTTGACCCAGCAATACCACTACCGGGTCTGTATCCCAAAATAGATCAAAGGAAAAGGAAAAGAACCAATGTGTGGAAAAATATTGATAGCAGCTCTTTCTTTGATGGCAAAGTAGATATTAAGAGGATGGTCATCAATTGGAGAATGGCTGAGCAAGTTGTAGTATATGAGTTGATGGGGTACTATTGTGCTATAAGAAATGACAGGGTGAGTGGTTTCAGAAAAAAAGACATGGCAAGACTTATATGAACTGATACAAAGTGAAGTGTGGAGAAGCACAAGATCATTGTGCACAGTAATAATAATGTTGTAATAACCAACTGTGAAAGACTTGGCTACTCTGAGCAATACAATGATCTAAGACAGTTCCAAAGGACTTATGATGAAAATATGCTATCTACCTCCAGAGAGAGAGAGAGAGAACTAGTGAACTCTGTTGCAAATTGAGGTATAATTTTCTCACTTTTTTTTTTTGCTTTTTTCTGATATGACTAATGTAGAAATGTGTTTTGCATGATTTCACATATATAATTCATTGATACCATTTTTCTTGCTGGGGGAGGGGTGGAAGAGAAGGAGAGAATTTGGAACTCAAAATTTTAAAAGAAAAGAATATTAAAAAATGAACAGATGATTGTTTAAAAAAGAAAATAACAAAGAGAAAAGTAAAATCAGATCAAATAAGATAATATTTGTAAAAGGTGCTTGGCATAGCACCTGGCATACAGTAGGTGCTACATAAATCTTTATTCCTTTCTTCCTTCATCCTTCTAAATAGGAAAAAAAATAATGTACATTTCAACAAAATTTCTGAAAGCAATTGCCCAGCACCTCTCTGAATCCATTTGTGTAAAATTCCTTTGACTTTAGCTCATTGTAAACATAATGGTAGTCAGTGTCTATGCTGTACTTATTCTGTTGTTCTTACTGGATGCAATGTCTTAGAAGACTTCTGACCTGAAATTATCTACATTAAGACTTTTAAGACTCATAGGTCTCTTGTGACTCAACCTAACAAAAGTACAGTCAGTTCTGCTATAACATGTGTTTTGAAAATATGAATTTGTTCCAATTCGATGGCTATATTAGGGAATATTTTGATTGTAAGGTCAATTTTGAGCTTGCTTCTGCCAGATTTCTTCCCAGAGAAACAGTGCAGAAAAGCAGAGAAGCAGGAAACTGCTACTCTGCTCCCCCTCAAACCCCCCCACCTTCATAATAACTTATAAATTACAACCCACTTCCGCAATCAAACTTCAGGTCTTTATCAAGATAAAATCTACTGTGATGGACTATATTCTTCTCACCAATGCAATGGTACAGAAGAGTTCCAGGGAACTCATGATAGAAGAGGATCTCCAAATCCAAGAAAAAAAAAAGAACTGTGGAGTATAGATGCTGATTGAACCACACTATTTCTTTTGTTTTGGGTGCTATTATTTTTTTTTTCTATTTTGAGATTTTGCATTACTGCTCTGATTTTTTCTCTTATAACAGGATTGATGCAGAAATAGGATTAATGTTATTATGTGTATATATATGTGTGTGTATAGATATATATGTATATGTATATAGATATATAGATATAACCTATATCAGATTACCTGCTGTCTAGGGGAGGGGGGAGGGAGGAGAAGGAGAAAAATCTGAAATTGTAAAGCTTTTGTATAAACAAAAGTTGAGAACTATCTTTACATGTAACGGAAAAAATAAAATACCTTATATGTAAAAAAATATTTGTTGGAACAATAAATCATAACATTTCCAAGTTAAAAAAAAAAAGATAAAATGCTGTGTTTCTTGTAGATCGTCTTGTACAGTAGGAGCTGTGAGTAGAGAAAGGCTGGTCCATATGCCCTCTGGTCTGGAGGCCCAGAATTGCAGCCTACCCTCCTTGCTCCTGGAGCCTGGAGCTTAGGCCAAGCATACACTATGTATACAACTGTGCTACCGTTTTGGTTAGGTTCTTTTTTGTGTGTAATCCTATCAAAGTTTTTGAGCATTTCCCCTATTTTGTATAAGGTAGTGCTTTTTGAGAAATACCTTTGTCAAGTTATATAGCAGGCCTGACTGTATATAGATGATAAAAATCTTTCCTTTGGGGAATACCCCAGTTAGATCCCATTCCTAAGTGCTACCAAGCCAGTGTTTCAAAATAATGGGGAACAACATGTCAGGCTTCTTTGGGGAAGGGGAAAATTAATATGAAGCTGCTAAAATCTACACTGCCAATGAGCTGAAAGTCTTGGTATTGATACTCTGAACAACACCAGCAGATCTTGAATGACATTTTCCAAAGTGGGAAGCTGTATTAACATTGCCCCAATGGAGCTGTATTAACAAGTTTTAGGCAGGCAGGCAAAAAGCATTTGCCCATTGTTTGCTATGTGCCAGGCATTGTCCTAATCAGTAAGGATACAATCCTTCCCCTCAAGCAACTTACTTTCTTTTTAAAAATTTTTTAAATTCAATAAATGTTTTTATTTATAGTTTGGGGTTCCAATTTTTATCCCTCTTTCCCTCCCACTTCTCCCTCTCCCTGAGGTGGCAATCAATCAGATATGGGTTATCCATGTGTGATTATGTAAAACATTAATATATTTGTCATTTTGTATGCAAAAACTTGATTAAAAGAAAAAGAATGAAAGAATGAAAAATACCATGCTTCAGTCTGTTCTACCAATATCAGTTCTTTCTTTGGAGGTGGATAGTATGCTTCATCATTAGTCCTTTGGGATTGTCTTCGATCACTGTGTTATTGAGAATAGTCAAATCATTCACAGTTCTTCATCAAACAATATTGCTGTCTCTGTGCACAATGGAACTTACTTTCTAATGGGAAAAGACACAAACACAAATGGTAGCTGAAAGTGGGGGATAGGGCAGTAGAGAAGCAGAAGGAGGCTCTTGGGGGAATGATGAGAAAGGCTGAAAACCCAGAGTCAGGAGAAACCTCAAAATTGGATGCCCTGAGATCCTTCACAAAATGGAGGTCCCAGGAGTTCAGTATTGATAGAAAGGGGCCAACATGTCAGAGGGATAGTCTAGGAAGAGGAGGCTGCAGGCACTGAGGAAGGATCCAAGGTGAGACTGCAACTGAGCCCTGGTGACAAAATTTGGAGAGGTAGGAATGGGGCCTGTGAGTGCAGTCAAATGCCAGTTGTCTCCTGGGCCACATTATTGGTGTCATTGAGCCCAGCTATGCTTCTGCTTCCAAACAGTGGAAAATTTTACCATTCCATTTGCCTTCATGACCAGGAGTCTTTGTACTGGATAGCCAATATCTTTTGATTACTTTCAGTAGAATTCTATTTCTGTTTGCTCAATGTAGCAAAACTTTAATAAAGAGACCAGGGACCTTTCTCACTTGGTCTCCTTATAGCAGATGAGACAGAAATGAGTGTTGCAAATATGCAATTTTATTTTTCCAAAGAAAAACCTTGACCAAAAGTCCAGGTTTCATAAGAAAATACTTAAGAAAAATTCTGTGGGAATGAAACTTCAAAGCTTGGGGAGTACAAGGGTAGCAAAGGGGGCTCTGGTCTTTTTGGTAGTTCATCTGGAGTTTCATTAAAAAAAAAAAAACAACAACAAACAAACAACCATGGTGGGCCAGTGCTGAAAGTGATAAATAATGAGAGGTAATAAAGTTCAGAGATCTCTAAGCCACATGTGTACGTGGCTAGCTTGGCAATGTGCATGTGATATATTCCAAATGCAGGTCGTAATTACCAGTTTCGGAGACAGACCCTTGAAAAGGAAGTGAAACCTTATTAAGGAGATATTGCAACATATTTTCTTTGTGTCTCTGATAACATCTTGGCGTTCAGTCAAGCAATACTCTAGGAAATCCCAAATTTCCTTAAAGTCTGCTCTCAAGTGGGTAATAAAGACTTGATGGAGACATAATCTCTAAAGATTTGAAAGAGAACAGTCTATCTCCACCTTTATATGGTGACTGCAGGAAGTAGTTTCAGGTACTTAAACAGGCTGGCATGAGTGATATAAGGATTTCCCTTGACTCTCCTTTCAACGACAACAACAAAAAATCAAAATTAAAATTCCAGAAATCCAGATGCTTTGATTGCAGTCTATTATATGTCTCCAGGGAGGTTGTCTGCCTTTACTAATGATGTCAGGATTTGGATCTGAGCCCCAGGGGCTGACAATATCAGAATTTAGTTAGTCCCTTCTCCAATATCCCCAGGTGTGAAGAAACCGCGGATTGTAAATACATTGCTTGCCCATATATACTAAGTCCATTATGAAGAACACATAAAAGTCCTCTTACTCTTGATGAATATATTCTATGACAATGGTTCATGAAGTATGTTCAGGGGAAATTGTATAGTACTTACACTTTCAATCGCATGCTGAAGTTGAATCTCCTGGGAATTCGATTAAATTTATACCCCCACTCTCTGAGGCCATAAAGAAAAAGAACTTAAGAATCCACTGTTCTGTGAGGACACTAATTAATGTTTACCTCTCAATTCAATTCAATTGAACGAGTATTTATTAAATTCTTGTTTTGTGCAAGGTATTTTGCCAAGTGCTAAGGATATGAAAAGGTGGCAGCTCAATGGATAGAGTGTAAGATTCTTAAAGATGGGCACCATCTTATTTTTGTGTTTGCATACCCAGCATTTAGTACAATGCCTGTCACATAATTTGAATTGAATCGAAGTGCATTACTACTCAACTTTAACATTTTGCAGTTCTGTGATGCTGCTGCCAATGTATCAAGCTTTTAGAGGGATGATGGTTTGGTTGGGGGAGAGAGAAGTCACCCATTTCCATTGTCTTTAGTCAACAGGTATTGATTGAGTACTTAAAGTGTGCTTGGCAATGTGGTGGATACAAAGAAGTAACACAAGAACAAATCATATGTTATCTATTACTGTTATTGCAAGAATCAAAATCATGGGTTTATTGTAAGGAAATCTCTCTTTAAAGTACTATATAAATGTAGTTTACTATAAAAAATGATGAGCAGGAAGCTATCAGAAAAACCCGGAGAGACCTGTATGAGCTGTTGCAAGGTAAAATGTACTGTATACATAATAACAGCAATATTGCAAGATGATCTGCTGTGAATGACTTGGTTATTTTCAGCAATGCAATGATCCAAGACAACTCTGAAGGTCTTATGGAAAATGCAGTCCATCTACACAGAGAGAGAGAGAGAGCTAATGGTGTCTGAATACAGATTGAAGCACATTTTTTTTTTAGTTCCTTTATCTGAAGTTTTGTTTTTGTCTCTTCTCTTTCACAACCTAGCTAATGTGGAAATGTTTTGCATGACTGCTCGTATATTGATTATATTGAATTGCTTGAGTTCTTTGGGGGAGTAGGGAGGGAGGAAGAGAATTTGGAACACAAAGTTTAAAAAAATTGATGTCAAAATTTGTATTTACATGTAATTTGGGAAAAATAAAATTCTAAATAAAAAAAGAACAAATCATACTCCCTGCCCTTCAGGATCTAGATGAGGAAACCAGACTTATTTATATGAAACCACTAAAAACTACAAGAGTAGATATTAAAATACAAGTACTCGTATAAAATAGATTGTAAATGCCTTAGGAATTCAAGGAAGGGAAGATTCACTGCGTAAAAGCAGTCTGAGAAGGCTTAAACCTTTATAGAAATGTAGGATTTCATTAGGTGAGAGAGGAAAGAAAAGAAAAGGGTATTTTAATAATGGAGCCAACACCAACATGGAGGTGATAACAAACCATTGCTTACTCATTTTGGTTTCATTTCTGGAGATGAATTCACAAAGACTTTGCCTCTGTGAGCCTTTTGCAAAATGTGTAGAACTGAAAGGGGGAAGTAGGGAATCCTGGTGAATGGGAGGCTTGTATCCCTGCTGAAGTGCTAGAGGGTAGAGAAATGAATGAATCAAACCTGGGGTGTAAGGATCAAAGTCTTGGGTATGCAGCTATGAGAGGCAGTGGGTAGAGATGGAGTACCCAAGGCAGCCTAGGAATGGTCTTCTATTAAAATCCAAAATACCATTTTACTTTCCAACTTTGGACAAGTGATTTCATCTCTCTCTGAATCTTTGGTGTCCCATTGTAATCCAGAGAGAAATTCTGTGGATATGCCACCTGTAGTTCAAGTAAGAATATTTGTCAAAGGGTTTTGAACTCTTTGAAGGCAGGCTTTATTTCAACAAGGAGTATTATTCTAGCATTTGGGAAGGAATCTTTTATTTCTTTCATTTGGTTTTGAAAACCCTACTTGTCTTCCACCTACTGGAGCTAATTAAAAAGAAAGCAATACAGGACAGAAAAAGTTAAATTGAGTAGACTCTCTTTCCTCAGGGAAAACACCTTGCACATTGCCCCAAGGATCAATAGAGTCTGACTCCATAAGCCTGAATGAGATTGGAGATTTGGAGAAGTCCTTCCCATCTTTTGCTTTACCTCCTAGTTGTCTGGGTACCCATCCAAAAAAATCTGTCGAGTCCCAAAGGCATAGGAAAATGCTAATGTACTCGAGAGAAATGAACACATATTAATGTAAGCAAATAAAAACACTCCTAGGAAGATAGGTTAACTATAATAAGCTGAATAAGGCAATAAATACAATGCATGATTCCAGAGTTGGGTGAACTGAGTTTTAGTTTCGCTCTAACTCATATGACCTTCATGGAGTTGTTTAATGTCTCCGTACCCCAGTTCCCTTCTCTGTAAAAAGAGCAAAGTAATATTACTTATTTCATAGGCTATATACTGATGATGAGCGAGATGGCTTTAAAATATGTATATATGTGTGTGTGTGTATATGTATATACATGTATATACTGAGATGGTGAGTGAGCGGGCTTTACATATGTATACATATACATGTAGATACATATACATATGTACATGTGTGTGTATATATTTAAAGCCCTCTCACCATCAACATGTATCTTATTAAATAATATACATATTAAATGTATATGTGTGTCTATATATTTATGTATATATGTGTATATATATATATCAGCATGTATACACACATTTGAGAGTCCTAAGATGAAAGATAATGACATAAAAATATCCCTAACCAACATACTTTTACAAGATTTTGCATCATCAATGTGCTATAATTAAATCTGAGTGTAAAGGCATGAAATCCCATAGTAACATTACTGGATCGATTACCTGTCTGTTCCTATGGAAGTGAGTGTAATGTTTCACCTAGCAGAAATTTTTTTAAAAAATTGGTTAGGCAGTATATGACGGCATAGTATATAAATCCCAGCTCAAAGAGAGTTCCAAGTAAGATCTATTATTTGCTTTGTAGAGTTGGCAATGTGGTATGGTAGAAAGATCATTGAATTTGGACACAAAAGTCCTGAGTTTTAGTTCTGTTCTACCATTTCTGTTTGTGTCATCTTAGACAAGTGACAACTTATCTTCAGCTTCATCTCTAAAATGGGCATAATGATACTTGTATTATATACATCACAGGGTTGTTATGAGTCTCAAATGAGACTACATTTGTGAAAATACTTTATAATTGTTATATATTATTATCATTATTTTAACACAATTCTTGAACTTTATGCCATTATTTTCTTCTCATATAACGGAGCACTAGTTGTCAGCCCTGTTTGGATATGGAGAAGACAAAAACTTATTTTGTCTTCTTTTCCCCTTTGGGGGCTTTTGGATATCAAACTTGCTTCTTGGTGTAGAAGGGGCACTTAAATTGTGCTCGGGTATGCCGGGGCCAGCAGTTGATTGATTGTTAAATTTTCAGTGTAAGTATTTCCACCTCAAAAAGTGGCAAAAGCTATAAATTAGGGCTTGATTTATTGTTTTGCTAATTGTATAGACTTAAGAAATTGATGGAGAAAAATGTTCATTCAGATTAAGCTTAAAAGTATGTCCTGCATACATTTGCCTCCATTGATTGTTAAACAATTCTCAGAACTGGTTTTTAAACATTTACTAGCATGCTCCTGATTATGCTTAACCATTTATTGATTTCATAAGGCTTTCTGTCCCTATCTCTCTGCCTTGCTAAGATCTAGACTGTAAACGCTTCAACATGTTGTGGCTTTATCTTCTTGGGCTATGTGGCTGCTTTGGGCCATATCTGAGGTTTGGGTGTGTCAAGATCATAGAGGTGAATGGGACCTTAAAGATTATCATGACCAATCTTCCTCATTTTATAGAAAAAGGTCATCAAGGCTCAGCGATATAAAGTAGCTTGACCACTGGTACTTAGGAAATAAGAATTAAAATTTGAATTCAGGTTTTATGACTCCAAATCTTGGTGCCTGATTATGGGCCACTTCTGTTTCTTTCAAATAACATCCTTGGTCAGTTACACAGGTTCCCTTTCTCTCTCTCCCTCCTCTCCCAACATGAATAATTGCCGGCCTCAATAAACATTAGATAATAATAGTTACTTCGATTATCTATAACAATAAGAATAGCCACCCAGTAAAGGCAAGGATCATTCAAAACAACATCTATACAAAAATTATTTCTCTTTCTCTCTGAAATGAAATGTGTCATTAGAAGGTTTGCTTTCTAAATGGTGTTGATCTTAGAATAATGCTAGAAATAATCCGTATTTCTCAAATATACATAGAGAGACAGTGGGTCATGGGGTAAAAATCATGCCATTTAAAAAAATCTGTGGGTAATACACCTATGGATAATTATGTGTTACTTTATGGGCCTTCAAAATAAGCTTCTTTATAAACAGAGAGTACATACAGAAATTTCATTACTGTTTTGAGTATTTCTTGAGCTCTGACCTATTGATCGAAGTATACTTTGCCTGCCTTCAAGTCCCAGCTAAAATCTCAATTTCTATGAGAATTCTTTCCTCATTCTCCTTAGTGATAGTACCTTCCCTCTGTTCATTATCTCCAACTGATCCTATATCAATCTTGTTTGTACATAGTTCTTTGCATGTTATCTTCCCCTTAACTGTGAGGTTGTTGAGAGCAGGACTCTTTCTTTCCTCCCTTCTTCCCTTTTTTCCCTCTTTCTTTCCTTCCTTCCTTCCTTCTTTTCTCTTTCTCTCCCTTCCCTTCCCCTTCCTTTCTTCTTTATCTTCCTTTCTATCCCTCAAGCTTAGCACAATGCTTGACACATCATAGGTGCTTTAAAAATGCTTGTTGACTAACTGACTTCCTACAGCAGCAAATTTCACTTGAAGATGGTAATTAAAAAGTTGTCTTCTGGAAGAGTTAATAGATTGTTTGGCCCCAGAGGGCAGTATGAGAAGCAATAAGTGAAAAGTTTAAAAAGGCATATTTTGGCTTGATTTAAAGAAAAATTTCTTAATGAGTCAAGCTAGTCCAAAATGGAATGGGCTAGAGGCTATGAGTTTTCTCTTATGGGGGCTCTTAAGCAGAAATTGCATGGCCATGTGCAGGATTCTTTTTGGACATGGGTCAGCAGCTATGTTCTCATCTACACTGGATTTCTGGGTTTCTATTTAAAAAATAGGTTCAAAGAAACTAAGTGATTTCTTGAAGGTTACAAAACAAGCAAGGAGGCTTATGTCCAGGTTGTCTGACAGGTAATCCAGTACTTTTTCCATCCAGAGCAAGGAGATAATAGCTTCCATTCTAAGTTAAAGTGAATGTGTGAGACAGAGTTCTTGCTGGTTAAATCTGTTTTAGAGATAGAGAGAGAAGAAGAAAGCTTCAGAAATGAGTGGGGAATTGGTGCAACTCACAAACCTTTCATATTGTAAAGGTGGAAAATATCATGAAAATAATATCACTGGGAGTAGCTAGGTGGCACAGTGGATGAAAGCACCAGCCCTGGATTCAGGAGGACCCGAGTTCAAACATGGCCTCAGGCACTTGACCCTTAATAGTTGTGTAACCCTGGGCAAGTCACTTAACCCTCATTGCCCTGCCCCCCAAAGAAAAGAAAGAAAGAAAGGAAAGGAAAAGAACAGCACTGAGGGGTAGGAGAAAATAAAGATTGAAGGCAAAAACCTCACAGTTCTAAATAAATGTTGAGCGATGTTATCGTTGGAGAAGCAGAGGGACATGAATCTGCTGCTGAAGAGCTGTCAGCGCATTCTTCTCTGAGTCAGCAGTTGAGTTGCTTTTCTTAGCCAGAAGATGATGTTTAGTTTTATTGATGAAAAATTAGCAAATGCTAGTGAGAGTTTGGGGTAGCTAGGTGGCACAGTGGATAGAGTACTGGGCCTGTAGTCAGGAAGAAAACTCCTCTTCCTGAGTTCAAATCTGAACTCATATAATTACTAGCTGTGTGACCCTGAGCAAGTCACTTAACTCTGCCTCAGTTTCCTCATCAGTAAAATGAGCTGGAGATGGAAATGACAAACCACTCTACTGTCTTTGCCAAGAAAACCCCAAATGGAGTCACAAGAAGTCCGATATGACTGAAAATGACTGAACAACAATGGTAAGAGTTTGCAGTTAGACTGGAGTTGAAGAAGACTTGTTTGGGTGCTTAAAGAGTTTGGAGGAGAGCAAGTCACTGAAAAGCAGGACTTCAGCTTGCCTTGTCTTCTCATAAGCACTAGACTTTAGGTTGGAAAACATAAGTTTGATCCTTGGTTTTATCACGTGCAAGTTCTATGTGACTTTGGACAGATCACTTAATTTCTCTTCATCTCTAAAAGGAATGTGCTGTACGAGATGACCTCTAAGGACCCTGACAGCTTTCATGGTCTCTGATTCTGTGCACAGGGGTGAGATGCTCCTTTAGGAATAGGGACATTCCCTAGGATTAAAATTCTCCAGGGAAGTCAGCCTAAGAGAAAAGGCAAATTCTCAAGAACAAAATTCAGAAGACAGAGAGACAATTTCTAAGAGGGGGTTGGGCTGTCATGTTGGTGGAGAGAATAATAGATTTTGTTTGTGTTTTTTGGTTTTGGTTTTGGTTTTTTGGTTTTTTTGCGGGGCAATGAGGGTTAAGTGACTTGCCCAGGGTCACACAGTTAGTACACGTCAAGTGTTTGAGGTCAGATTTGAACTCAGGTCCCTCCTGAATCCAGGGCCGATGCTTTATCTACTGCATCACCTAGCTGCCCCAAGAATAATAGATTTTTTTCTACCTGATTCAAGAAGGCAGATGTAGGAGCAGTGGGAGGCTGGGGCAGGGGGCAGTGTAAAGAGGGAAGTTTAAGCTCATTGTCAGGAAAAACTCCATGTCCAAGAGCTGCCCAAGGATAGAAAGATCTGACTTGGGGTGGGGGGCGGGTAATGAGTCCTCCTCTGGGTATCTTCAAGCAAAGACCAGATGACCATTTATCAGCTATAATGTGGAAGGGCTTCTTCAGGTATAGGTTGGACTAGATCACATTTGAAGTCCCTTTCAATTCTAAGATTCCATAATTCTACAAATGATCTCAAAACACTAAAACTGGTTAGCACTTGATACTCTTAAGGAAGATTTCTCAGGCTTGAAGGGCAATGCATATACTGCAATGACAAATGAATCACGTCTGCCAGGCATATAGGCATGGTAAGACTTAAAAATAAAAGTACTTCTTGTAACAACTTTGTAATATTACCAACTACCTGCTATTGTTCATAGTAATGGTCCAGAGAAATTATTCAACCTGTGATTATATCTGAATCCATGTAGATAATGTGCCAAGTAATAATGGGCTTCTGCTATATTTGGAATTGTTTCTAATGTATCCTGAAAATATAGCATTTTAGAGCAGTAAAAACACTGGATGTGTGGTCAAGAGAGACTTGGGTTTGCTTCCAGACTTATTGGCTATGTAACCATAAGCAAGTAGTTTCATTTCACATAATCTCAATTTCTTCATCTACAAAATGGAGACAAGAGTTGTAGTACCTAACTCGCTGGTTATTGTGAAGATCAAATAACATCACAGCAGATAGATAATGAAGTAGATAGAGCATTGGACTTAGCGAAAGATCTCTGTTCAAATCTATCCTCAGACAATTACTGTTTTTGTGAACCTGGGCAAGTCGCTTAAGCTCTGCCTCAATTTCCTCATCTGTAAATAATGAAGATGACACAGATCATAATATTGAGGATTGTAATAGCTCCTACTTCACAGGGCTATTATGAGAGTAAAATGAGATATTATTTGTAAAGTGCTTTACAAATCTTAAAAGCTATATAAATGGTTGCTATAAATATAAATATATATATATAACTTTTTAAATATTAAGGCACCATATATAATATAAAACTGCCAACTAATCATAAAAATAATCACAAGGAACTCGACTTTATAGGACTGGGGCAGTCACATTAACTTAAGACAAGTTCAGTCCTGCTATGGAGTTTGGTCCCTGGTCTTTGAGGGCTACAGTGGGGGGGGTGGGGAAGAGAGCTCTATTTGTAGGCTCTCTTTCCATTCAAAAAGCCAGCTGGATGATGTGACATTAGGTGTGACCCAAGCCTTGCTCTTCACCACTGAGCATGTATTAGTGAGAGTTGGCTGCCTTTCTGTCTCTTGTATGACTGGTTATTGGTGAGGGCTGACTGCCTTTCTGAACCCTTCCATGACTCTGGTGAGGGGCTGAGCCCCTATGAAGCCTGGGGACCCAACATGCTCTTGTTTCTCCGATGGATGTCAGATGCTACAGGCAGCTAAGTTTCTAGTTATCTCCCTTCCTCCATTTGTCCTTCCTTTCCTCACACCCTCCCCTGATCATAAAAGCAGAAATGCCTGCTTGTGGTAAACAGCATGATAAGGGGTGCTTGTAAAATCTATGGGAGATGCATACCATAATTAGGGCATTAGTAAATATAGCTGAGGCTTTAAAAAAAGTTTGTGGGATAATGTCCCCTCTAGAAGAACCAGCTAAATGGGAAACACCCCAGAGATCTTTTTAATGGTTTGAGCTCAAGGAGGAACTTTCAGGGCTATTTTTTCTGCTTTTGGGGATTTTCTTTCTGTATTTGTGTTGACTCAAACATTGTTAGTCTTCCAGAATCTCATTTGTTGTTATTCGTAACAACACTGCAATTGTTAAAGCCTGGGCTAGGGGAAAGAGGAGAGCTCAGGGAAAGAGAGATCTTAAGTCTTAGAGCCTCCTGAAAGGACTATAGCAATTATTGCAATCATCTCATTTTGAAGATGAGTAAACCAAAGCCCAGGAAATTATAAATTGTTGTTGTTATTGTTTAGTCTTTTTCAGTCGTTCCAGGCTCTTTGTGACCACTTTTGGGGGTTTTCTTAGCAAAGATGCTAGAGTGGTTTGCTGTTTCCTTCTCTGGTTCATTTTATAGATGAAGAAACTGAGGCAAACATGATTAAGTGACTGATCTATTTTTTTTTAATTTTATTTATTTATTTTTGGGTGGGCAATGAGGATTAAGTGACTTGCCCAGAGTCACACAGCTAGTAAGTGTCAAGTGTCTGAGGCTGGATTTGAACTCAGGTCCTCCTGAATCCAGGGCTGGTGCTTTACCCACTGTACCACCTAGCTGCCCCTAAGTGACTTGTCTAGGGTCAAATAGCTTGCAAGTGTTTGACGCCAAATTTGAAGACAATAAGCCTGAAACTCTATCTACTGTGCCACCTAGCTGCCCTAGATTATCCTGGCACATAAGAATAATGGAGATCAGGAATAGAGCCTAGCTCTCTTAATGCCTAGTCCAGGGGAATTCCTACCATACCATGATCTGGCTAGATGACCACTAAGATCTCATTGAATTTTCAAATTCTATGATTTTAGCTCTGTGGACTTGGACAAGGCACTTAACCTCTCAGTGACTTGGCATATTTTGCTCTTCTTTTGGTTCAAACCTGTGATTTCATTGAATCAATGAACAGGGAATGATAAGGAAACTCCATACACCAAAGCAAATCTGCATCTGCCTTGCCATTTAGATTTGTAGGGAGGTGTCTGAGACACTACAAGGTGAAATCACTTCTCACTGTCACAAAATCAGTATATATGAGAGGAGAGACTTGAACTCAGATCTTGCTTTAGCTCTTTCCAATCACCATGTTACACTGCCTCTCAATACATGCATCTGTAAAGTGGTATTAATAACACCCATACCTTCTTGCAAAGATTGTAGAATACTAGATGTTCCTTTAAATTCTATTGAACATGGACAAGGTCTCCTTAAAATTTCCCTGTAGCATGGGGAAAGTGCTTAGCATATAAGGCATACTTAATAAATGCTGCTGACAGACCCACTCATCTTGATCTCCTTCTCCCTCCCTCCATCCCTCCCTCCATCTCTCTCTCTCTCTCTCTCTCTGTCTCCTATCCTATCCTATCCTATCCTATCCTATCCTATCCTATCCTATCCTATCCTATCCTATCCTATCCTATCCTATCCTATCCTATCCTATCCTATCCTATCCTATCCTATCCTATCCTATCCTATCCTATCCTATCATGTAGTAGGAAATCCACTGGACTAAGTATACCTACATCCATACACATATATACATACACCCATACACACATATATGCATACATACATGTATGTATATGCCTAATATCCAAACTTGCTTATATGTGTATATATACACACATGCATATATATACATACATACATACATACATACATATATATATATATGTATACACACACAGAAATATGGATACATTTGGTTGTTTGGGGCCTTAATAAAAGGAATATATTAAAAAGTATTTTAACAATTATTTCTTCACAATTTCAAGCATCTAGTATTTTGCCAAGGTCCAGGCTCTGCCAATAAAGATCACAGCTCTTCTGTGCCTCATTAAATGGCCCTAATGAGTAAACACAGTCAGAAAATTTAATCAGTGTGTGGCCAACCTGATGATGAGTGTTCATGTACTGAAAAGGTAGGCTGGTCCTTGGAGAAGAGTCTAACAGAAGTTCCCTATTTAAAACTTGTCCAGATTTGTAGAACTTGCTAGAAATTACAATCCACTGGCATAGCCTTTGACATCCCAAGGTCACATCTCTACCATAAAGAAGCAGCAGAGGAGGATTTCCATCCAGAATGTTTTATTATTTTTGTTGCTTCATTAACTTTAAAATTTAGCACTTGATTTGGAACGAAAGGCTTCATATCAGAAGGTATGATTTTTATACTTTGGTATAAAAAAATTAGCTCTCAAATCCAAGGTAAGGGCAATTACAGAGAAACTGGCTTGATAAAGATGAGGTGGGGGGAGTCTTAGTGCACTGTGAGCTCAGTCTGGAAAAATGTGATATGGCATTTAGCAAGGCTTATTTGATAAAGAGATGTGTAGCTTCCAGAAATAAAAAGATGATTGTTCAATTTAATTCAATAAACCTTTTTAAGCACCTAATATGTGCTGTCACTATGCTAAGCACTTGTTCCATTGTAGTTATCTTTGGTCAGACTACATTTGAAGCCCTGGGTTTTGCTCTGGGCACCATGATTTAGGAAGGGTATTGGCAAACTGGAGAGCATCCAATGGAAGGTTGATGAAGGGCCTTGCATCTACTTCTTTTTTTTTTTTTTTGTGGGGCAGTGAGGGTTAAGTGACTTGCCCAGGGTCACACAGCTAGTAAGTGTCAAGTTTCTGAGGCCGAATTTGAACTCAGGTATTCCTGAATCCAGGGCCCGTGCTTCATCCACTGTGCCACCTGGTTGCCCCCTGGGAATGCTTTTTCAAGCACAGGTCTCTCCCATCTCTCTGATTCTATGATCCTCTGAATTTCTTTTTCCCAAACCTACTTTTCCTGCTTGGTTGGGGTTTAAAGGAAGTGCATTAAGAAGGAAAGGAATGTTCTTCCTCTTAAGCATTTGAGGAGGGCAAACAAACCCTTCTGCTCAGCTAAAGCACAGACTGAGGTCATGCTTGATTAGGTTGGGTGGTTACCACATCCTTTTTTTTTTTTATCATCATTGTCCAAAGAGAAATTGGAATTTGGGTTTTAGAGTTGTATCCTTAAAAACAAGATTTTTCTGCTGACATTCCTATACCTTTAAGTGTACTAACTATCAGTCCAGAGACCTCATAGAATGAGAAGACTGAGCACCTAGAAACTGGAGCTGGCAAGAACCTTAGAGATCATAAAGTTCAAACCCCTCATCTTACAAATGATGAAACTGGGGGCAGCTTGGTAGCATAGTGGATAAAGCACTGGCCTTGGATTCAGGAGGACCTGAGTTCAAATCCGGCCTCAGAAACTTGACACTTACTAGCTGTGTGACCCTGGGCAAGTCACTTAACCCCCATTGCCCTACAAAAAATAAATTAAAAAACAAAAGAACAAAAACAAATGATGAAACTGAGACCTGGACATGATAAGTGACTTGCTCAAAGTCACACAGGTGCTAAGTGTGAGATCTGAGGTTCTAATATGGATTTTCTATGGGCAGATCCAATGCTTGGTCCATGGCACCTTGCCGCTGCTCTTCATGCATGCCTTTGCTTACCTTGCACTAAATATGCCTCTTCCTGGTGTGTCTAATTCCCTATAAATATTGGGGAAGGTTAGGCACTCTTCAAATGATTATAGTTTGGGAGCTGGAAGGGAGCTGGAAGGGACTTGTCAGGGGCCCATAAAAATCAACTGATTTTTATAGGTGAGAAACCCGAGACTCAGAGAAAGTAGGGAAATTGGCCAATGTCTGTAGATCTTAGTATCATCCATCTTAGCCGGAAGGGGTCTCAGGGGCCATCTGGTCTGACCTGCCCACTTTATAGATGGGGAAACTGGGGTACACGGATCTTAAGTGACTCGCCCAAGGCTGAGTGGAGAGTGATCCCTTGAGGTAGGTTTTGAACTAGAGTTCTCTGCTTTCCATTATATTATGCCCCCCTCCCTCCCTTGCTTCCTTCCCAATCCCTTCTGAGATGTTCTAAGGCTAAGACAAAAAGTGCTTTTTTGTCTTCTTTAGGAATTCTGGCTAAGTCATTTCCCTCTCCTCCTTACCCTACTCCTCCTCTAGGCATTACTGTATTCCCTGTGCACTGGCACCTATGGGCATCATCCACCCATTTGTCATCCTTCATGGGCATAATTAAAATGCCTTCATAAAGGAAGAGGCTAACATTGCAAAGGGCTCAACTGTCTCAAAGGTTGAAGCAGCAATGTAATACTTGGAATAGAATTACTGTTCCTGTGCCCGACCTCTTCCTCATGTTGTGCAACGTTTGTGTGTTTGTGTGTACTCTGTCTGAGGCGCTCCAGTCACGCTGCCGTCGCCGCAGCCCAGGGCTTGTCAGCAGCTTCACGCCGAGGGCCACTTTCCATGTGTTTATGAGTTGGCTGTGAAATTCCGCTATGGGCTTAAATTTGATAAATGACTTTTCAGTTTGGAAGTTTCTCCATCCCCCCTCCCGACTCAAATTCTATTGAAATTGCATATTTTTCAAAAATCCTTTTTGGGTAAGGGATGGGGATGGAGGCAGACAGTATGTAAGTGAGGAAGGTCCTACTTTTGTTTGGCAATTAGTTCAAGCAGAGAAAATAAACCCTCCTCTCTGAGAAAAGCAAAGAATGAGTTGTGATCTATTAAAATGTGCAGATTCCACATCATTTTTTGAGTATGGAGATCCAAACAAAAATCTGAATTTTGCTTATGGGGATGTACCAGTCTCCACTACATAGGGTGATCACATGAGGTAGTATACGTGAAGTAGGCACTTTGTAGCCATTGGGTGCCACCTACATATAAACTATTGTCCTTTAGACTCCTCTTCAATTTAGTTCAATGCAACAGGCATTTCTTAGGCATCTACTGTGGGTACTGTGGCAAGCCCTGGAGATACAAAGACAAAAACGAAGCAAGTCTTGTCCTCAGGGAGTTTACAGTCTTCTGGGGTGATACAACATAGGCATGGATGAATGAATATATGTACAAGATAATTCAATGTAATTTCCAAAAGGAAATATCAGAAAGGGCCTAGTGGAGGAGGTGATGCTGAAACTGTGACTTAAAGTAAACTAGAATTCCCAAGAGGTGGAAGTAAGGAGGAATGATATGAACATACGTCTTGAAACCATAAGGGAATTACTTGTTATAGTTCAGTTCTGTCCAACTCTTTCTGACCCTATGGGCCATAGTGGGTAGGTAGGTGGTACAGTGGGTAGAGCACTGACCCTGGAGTTGGGAGGACCTGAATTAAAATATGACCTCAGGCATTAGCTGTGTGACCTTCGGCAAGTCACTTAACCCAATTGTCTTAAACATCTGGGGCCATCTCCAGTTGTCCAGATGTATATTTTGCCACTGGACCCAAATGACTCTGGAGGAGAGAAGTTGGTGACTTTGCACATCCCTCCCTAATTTAAATCGAATTTACTGCAAGTCATGATATCACCCTGACAAACAACAACAACTTGTCCAACTCTTCTTCTTCTTTTTTTTTTTTTTTGCAGGGCAATGGGGGTTAAGTGACTTGCCCAGGGTCACACAGCTAGTAAGTGTCAAGTGTCTGAGGCCAGATTTGAAATCAGGTCCTCCTGAATCCAGGGCCAGTGCTTACCCACTGCGCCACCTAGCTGCCCCATGTCCAACTCTTCTTGACCCCATGGACCATAGTACTCCAGGCCCTTCTATCTTCCACTATCTCCCAACATCTATCCAAGCTCATGTTTGTTGCTTCTGTGACACTATCTATCCATCTTGTCCTCTGTCATGTCCTTCTCCTTTTGCCTTCAGTCTTTCCCAGCATCATGGTCTTTTCCAATGAGTCCTGTCTATATTTCTCCAATCTTGTCAGTTTTATCAGATGTTCTTTATCCTGCTGTCATTGTGACTATTTCTTACTGTCTTTCTACACCTCACTGTCTCTTGCCTCTCCCAGCCAGCTGCTTATAATGTTACTGAAGTCTAGGAAATTAGCTTAGCAGCCTTTTCAGGACTTTGCTATTCAATATATATTGAAAAGAATAAGACTGACATTAAGTTAGAGTGAGGGGACCTGGAAGGATTCACTCTTTATAAAGTACATAACTCTGGTTCAGGGACATGATAGTGGTTATTTAAGGACAAAGAACTCACCTATTTGTGGATTTGGGGCCATATTTCAGAGGAGGATAAATGGAGTATTACTGTACTAGACTGTGATTTTATCTTTTGCCAACAAAGAAAAAGCTTCAAGAATGTTTGCTACCTCACCTATTATGATTATATAAAGCACATAATGTCAATCCATTTCTTTTGCACTAACTTTGTGACAAACTCTGTGCTAGACACTGGGGACACTAAAACAAAATTGAAACTTGCTGCCCTCAGAGAGCTTCTTTTCTATCAGGAGAAACAACATGTACACATATGATCATATACAAGGTAAATACCAGATAATTTCAAGCCATTGCTAAAGCAATCAAGAAAGGCCCCCTTGTAGTGATGATTAAGCTAAGCTGTGAAGGAAGCTCAGATTTGTTAAAAGGTGGATGAGAGGGGCAGCTAGTGGGCACAGTGGATAAAGTACCAGTCCTGGACTCAGGAGGACCTGAGTTCAATTTCGGCCTCAAACACTTGCCCCTTCTAGCTGTGTGACCCTCTGGGCAAGTCATTTAACCCTCATTGCCCCACCAAAAAAAAAAAAAAAGGTGGATGTGAGGAAGGAGTGCATTCCTGGTATGAAGGAGAAGATGGAGTTTGTCTCCAGAGCTATTGTGAGTATCAATTAATAAAATAGATATGATAATATCTATTACAAAGTATGAAACACAATAAAATAGATTAGAGAGGCCTGTTTATAGCAGGGTTTTGGTTTTTTTTTTGGATTTTTTTTTTTTTTTTGGTGAGGCAATTGGGGTTAAGTGACTTGCCCAAGGTCACACAGCTAGTAAGTGTTAAGTGTCCAAGGCCGGATTTGAACTCAGGTACTCCTGACTCCAGGGCCGGTGCTCTATCCACTGCGCCATTTAGCTGCCCCTATAGCAGGGTTTTTGAGGGGGAGAAGGGGAGTTTGGACATTGTCATGGACTTCAAACTCAAAAGGAGTCAATGGCATAATATGGCAGCCAAGAAAATTCGGGTAATGTTGGGCTTCATTGAAAGAGGAATGGCTTCCAGAAACAAGGATAGGATTGTTCCTTTGTTCTCACTGGTCTGCACTTCTCTTTGTGGGAGGCTTTCTTGTGAGACCTTAGTATATAACCCATTTAAACGCTTCTCTTTTCTCCCAAACCTAACTTTGAAAAGGAAACACAAGAATATTTTCTTTGAATAATTTTCCCCAATGGGTAAAATCCAGATCTACTGAAGGTTTGGTGAAAGTAGTTGAAGAAGCATGAACTATTTCAAGTAAATCCTCTTTGAAATAAGTAAATGGAAGATCCAGCTGTTTATAACTCTTAAGCTGCTCTGATGAGAAAAATGGAATGACTGCAGATAGGGAAAACAGCCCAAAGTAGGTATGGAAGACTTACATCAACTGGGCTCACTCATCAGCCTTCCTTGTCCTACTGATTCCTGTCTGTATTCTTGGCTCAGGCTTTCTCCCATTCTTTAAATAGACTTCTCCACTGTAGAAACCCCATTTTTCTTCTCAAAGCCCATCTCATGGGTAGTCTCCACCATGAAGCCTTCCTAGGACTCACATTAGCTACAAGTTCTCATTGCACTTTTTTTTTTTTGCGGGGCATTGGGGGTTAAGTGACTTGCCCAGGGTCACATAGCTAGTAAGTATCAAGTGTCTGAGGCTGTATTTGAACTCAGGTACTCCTGAATCCAAAGCCAGTGCTTTATCCACTGCACCACCTAGCCGTGCCCCCTCTCATTGCACTTTTGATACCTCCTTTGCACTTATAGCATCTTCTCTTAAACTGCACTTACTTGTATGTATCTTTTTAACCCCCCCCCCATTGAATGGTAAACTACTTGAGAGCAATAATTATGTATTTGTCTATCTTTGTATTCCCAGGATGTAACATAGTACTTTACCTGCAATAAGTACTTACTAGATGTTGAATTCATTGAATTGGATTCATTGCTGAAACACTATCTCTGGCTTTAATGGTTTCCTGTTGCCTCTATAAATTCCTTTGTTTGTCTTTCACAATCTGGCTCCAACCCATCCTCCCAGGCTGATTACCCATTACTCCCCCTCACATATGTCCCAGCCAAACTGCCTACTTACTATTGGCTCTTTGAGACATTCTATCTCCCAACTCCTCATCTTTATATAGGTTGGCCCCCATGGAATGCTCTCCCTCCTCACTTCTTGGAAATCTATGCTCCCTTCTACCCTTGACTTGAGAACAACATCCTTCCAGGGGCCTTTACTGATTTACCTAATTGTTCATTTTTCTTCACTTCTCCTATCTCTGAAATGATGCTGTGTTTATTCTTCTCTGTACGTGTTGGTCCCTCTCCTACTCTACCTCCTCACTCCTAAGGAGAAAACAAGTTCTTTGAAGGAAGGGAATGGTTCATTTTTATCTTTGTATTTATGGCCGCAAGGCACAAAGTAGGGCTTTAAAAAGTTTGATGAATTGAATTGAAATACTCCCCTCTCCTTTTAAGGGTCATTTACACACACACGGGGACAGATATAATACACATAAATGCAGTTTGTTCATCTCAATTTTACCTAAATTCAGAGAAGGTGAATTTTCTCTTTGGGACTGATCCCCCACACAAAAGAAACGTGTATGTGAGTGGGTAGAGGACAAGAATTGGGGCAGGTCTCTGTATGCGGTGACTTTTTTTTCCTGGTGTTGAGGTTCATTGAGAGCTGTCTTTGAAGGAGTGCTGATCTGCTAAATAAATAATGCCCCTGGCCAGCAGAATCTATATACAGTTCATGAGAAAGGGTTATAAATCTCCACTAATAGGAAAACGGAGAGTGCATTTGCTCCATCTTTATTTCAGGCCAGCCCATAAAAAGCATCTTCAGTGTTGCTGATTATGAGATCGTCATCTGATTTAAAGTTATGTCACCCTTAAAGCAGGGAGCATTTCCTCAAAATAAATCTCTCATTTTCAGCCTGGGCTTCAGGGAGATAGCATGTCAGTGTAGCGTAGAAGAAGGGTGAGGTGCATTGGACGTGTGATTATTTAGGATGGAGGGCAGGTAAGTCCTATAGGATTGTGTACTTGAAAGAAGAGATTTAGAGCCTGTGTTAATAGTATTTCAGGCATGAGGCAAGTAGGGGGGCAGGGAAAGACTTGGGAGGGCAGCGTTTTGCTTCTCCTTTTTATACCCCTGAATTGGCCCTCATCACTTTTCTTTCCCGCTGCTCATCCCATACTTGGGGAACCCACACCTTTAGCTCTTAGTCTAACATGTCATGTTTTCAGTTGGGGCTGTTTGCTTAGAGGTGCAAAAGAATGACTCTGGCTTTAAATTTTTGTTTAATCAGATAGAAGAGAGAAAGAGGAAAATCTGAGAAAATAGAAAATGGAAATAAAAGTTTTCTCTACCAACCTACCTAATTGGCAGTTATAGACTATCCTTCCCATTTTTCCCCTTCTCACCATTCACACAGCCACCAGGCACTTCAATCCTTCATCACCTTTCACCCATACTATTCTAAGAGTTTTCTAATTGGATTCCAATCTTTAATCTCTTTCCTCTGCAATCCAACTTCCAAAATAATTTTCAAAAGCATAAGTTTCCTGCTCAGTAACTTTCAGCGGCTTTCTATTTTGTCTAGGATAAAGTATAAGCTCTTTAGCATGGCACTTAAAGCCCTTCATAATCTGGCCTCAGTTTCCCATTATTGGATTATTGCATATTGCTCCTCTTCATGTGTTTTATCTTCCAGCCAAACTGATCTACTGATTGATTCCAGAACAAGATGCATCATCTCCCACCTCGAGGCTAAGATGTCCCATCTCCCATCTCCCATCTCCCATCTCCCATCTCCCATCCCTATTTTAATAGGTTGTCTTCCGTTTCTAGAACATACTTATTCCTTGCCTTCACCTCTCAGAATCCTTAACTTCCTTTAAGGCTCAACTCCTGTGCTTTCTTATCCCCTTGATTATTACTGCTCTCTTCTTCTCCTTCAAGGAAGTCCCTTCTATTAAAATGTAAGTTCCTTGGAAACCCTTAAATGGTTTTGTTTCTATTTTACAGCCCTAAGGACAGACAAAGCACATGGCACATGTAGCCACTTCCATTAATGTTTGTTGGATTGAACTGAGTTAGATTCTTACAACCTAAGCAGTTTATTTAGGGCATACTCTCAAGAGAGCTTTGTACGAGCAAATCTGCAAATCCATTGGTGAGAGAGAGACCCTGAAAACATTTGCCTTCAAAATAGCAATTTATACTTTCACCTGTTCTAATCCTCCCTAAGACTTTTCTGAGTTTGATACCATAGGCCAAGCCCTGCTCCAGAAGGAATCTCCTAGCTGTCCTTGCTTTCCCTTCTCTGTACTGTTCCATCCTTGCCTGTTCTCTGGATTATTTACATTCAATAAACATTTCTTAAATCAGCAAATCAACATTAATTAAGGGCCTACAATCTGCCAGGTAGACACTGTGCTACGTATTAGGGATACAAAAAAAGGCAAAAGAAAATCCTCGTTCTCAAGGAGCTGACCAAACAATGGTTCAGAAATGGTGGCTTCATGAAAGCTGAGGCCATTTTAGAGGTTTGGCATGATGAGTCATGCTCACTGTCTGAATTTTAGGAGGAAGCCCTATAGCTCTAACAGGCTTCACCTGTCCATTTGCATCCATGGGCCAGAAGGAAAGAGGGGCCCCTGGTGGGCACTGGCACCATTTTCCTCTGGAAGCCTTCTCCCTTATGCACTACTAGTAGAAAATGTAGCTGGTCTATTTTTTTCAGCCTGAGTTTGGAGCATTTGCTTCCTTATTTTTTGCATATTTTTCCCCAAAGGAGAAGATTGAAGATAGTAGTCCCATTGACTAGGGTTCTTTACTAGATCTGTTGTTTGATCTTAGGCAAAGAGCTTAACCATTAAATGGAAAGGGTTTCCCTCATCCTGTGTAGCTCCAGATGTGTGCAATCTTCACAGAATCTTGTATGTTTTAGGGAACTCAGTTACCATCTAGTCCAACCCATATTTATATATTGCCTTTGAATACTGATGAAAACAAATGATATGAGATGATTTCATAACCTCTTCCTTAAAAAACACAAATGGAATAGGTGATATGGAATATTGTCAGTTGGATTTTAAGAATCTATACCAAGTTGGTACACATGGGTTCTACTTTACTTGCCTCCTTCTTTTCCTCCTCTTCTTTCTACTTTTCTTCCTCTTCCTTGTCCTTGTCCTCCTTTTTCTCCTTCTTTCTCTGTGTCTCTGTACCACTCTCTCTGGGCCCCTTTATCCCATTCTCTCTCTCTCTCTCTCCTCCCCCCTCCAAGTTACTTAAACTCCTAGTGCCTCAGTTTCCTCATCTAACCAAAAGAAGAAGTTGTACTCAGCGGTCTGTAAGGTGGCTTCTGGCTCTAAATGTGATGTTATAATCCTGTGATTATTGTCAGTTCAGTTCAGTAATTCTATAAACATTTACAGAGCACCTACTATGTGCTGGCTAGCTTGGCAGGTGCCAGGATATAGAGATGAAAACACAGCACAGCCTCTGTCTTTAAAGAACTTAAAATCTAATGGGAGAGGGCTGTGTGGCCCTGGGCAAGTCACTTAACCCTCATTGCTCTGCAAAAAAAAATCTAATTGGAGAGAATAGACACAAGTATTACACAAGATGGAGGACATGAAAGGCAAGGAAAACACTCATTCAGAGTGTGATCAGAAGACTTAAGAAGAAAAGAATATTTTCAGAGTGGTAGAAGCTAAGGGGTAGATAGAAGAAAGTTTCCTGAAGGATGTAATATCTGAAATAGACCTTGAAGGAAGAGAAGGAATTGATTAGCCTGTGATAAGAAGAAAGTATATTTTCATCCTTTCCAGCCTGGAGGAGGCTAAGAACAAGATCAGATTTTTGTTGTTCATTCAACTCTTCGTGATCCCCATGGACCATAGCATGCCAGCCTCTTCCCCACTATCTCTCAAAGTCTGTCCAAGGATGAGAGTAGGCATCAACTAGTATTCCATTGTGGCTGAAAAATGAAATGCATGCAAAGGCATATGGGAAGGTAGATAGGAAGAATTAGATTGGAATGGACCTTAAATGCCAGGCTGTGGATTTTACATTTTATAAAGATATTGGATTATTCGCTATAAATCCCTTTGGGGCAAAACCATTATTTCTTTTCATCTCTGTTTTGTAAGTACCTATAACAATACCTTGTTCTTGGTTGGGACTTAATAAATATTGGTTGAATTGAATGGGAAGCTACAGAGATATTGAGTAGGATGGTGACAGTGTCCACTTTGTACTGTATTCTAAGGATTGTTTTGGCAACTGGGTGCAGAATATATTGAAGAAGGGAAAGTTGAGAGGCAAAGTGTGGAAAAATTGGATATAATAAATAAATAGTTTGGGCCAAAGGTAATAAGGGCAGGAACCGGGGTGATGGCAGGAAGAGAAGGATAAGGATAAATGTAAGAGACATTGGAAGTAGACTAAAGGCATTGTTCCAGTATTATTGTGTAGAATTGTGAAAAGAATGAATTCCATTCAGTCAGATAGGTAGTTATGTACTAGTTGGCCTAAAAATAGGCACATTGACTAGATTATTCTTTCCCCATTCCAACAGGGTTGAAGGCATAAGCAAGGTTTATCTCCATACCTTCCAATATCAGGAACTTTATTATCATAAGACATGTAATGAATATGAGGAGCATTAACTATTTAGAATAATGATGATAATAATTCATATGTTTAGAGCACTTTAAAGTCTGCAATGAGTTATCCTCACAACCAATAACCATGTGAATTAGATTGCATTAGATCACTTTCTCCTAAATGGATAGAGTATGGGCTTGGACTCGCCATGAGTTCAAATCCTTAGGCACTTTCTAGAAGGCAGCTAAGTGGTACAAAGGATGGAATGCCAGACCTACAGGAAGACCCATATTCATATCTGGCCTCAGACACTTACTAAGCATTCGATCCTGGGCATGTCACTTAACCCTTTTTGTATCAGTTTCCTCATCTGTAAAAGAAGCTGGAGAAGGAAATGCAAACTATTCCAAGAGCTTTGTGGTGCAAACACCAAATGGGGTCATGAGGAGTTGGACATGACTGAAAAATGACTGCACAACAACAAAGATCCTAGGCAAGTCATGTACCCACCTTGGTTCCTGTGAAAGGAGGATGAAAACAGCACCTACCTCCCAGAGTTGTAAAATAAAATGAAAGTTGCCTTAAAATAATCCTAAACTTCCCATCTATCTATGATGGTTCCAAAGTCATCTTGACTACAAGTACATGTAGGACGAACTAGATTATTTTTATAGACCCTTTTCAGAGCTGCAAATGTTTTTTGTTGTTCTCCAGTTTCTACTTTGGGTGGGCTAAGGTCACAGCTGTCAAACCAAGGTGTTAAAAAGAATCACCTTACTAAAAAAAGCAGTTGTACCTCAGCAAGGAATGATCATAGATAAAGGTCAACAAAATTTAGGATGTATCTACACACATACATAGACACAAGCTGAAAAAGTAATTGAGAGGGAAAGAAAATGGTTCAGTTGAAGCAACTTGTTATTTTGGAAACCATCAATAATTTATTATCAGTTATTAACTGGTTGCTTTAATTCAGCCACTTTGTTTTCTTTGAATAAACAAACAGCCTCTACGGGCATCTTGAAAAACAGAGTAAAAAGTTTTGAAGTTTTTAAAAGGAGTCATCAAAAAGGGCAGAAAAGATGTGTAGAAATTTTAAGATGGTGTAGATGTGTATGTATGTGTGTATTTGTGTGTGAGACATGTGCCAGCTGATACCCACTCATTCTATGGAAGACAGACTTGAAAAGCCAGCTGTTTCGAGTGGTCTTTGAATTTTCCAATTATCTACTCATTCCTGCCAGGTTCCTTAGCATCCATGTCATCTGCTGTTGAATCTGACTGCTCAGTTGAAAACCAGGTACACCACCTTCCCGGGGCTTCTCCTGTGATAAGGGATGATTTCCTAGCAAAAGCTCAGGGGATCAGAAATGGAGAAGGAGTAGAGACCTCAAATGTCATCTAATCAAAATTTCATTTATATGGAAAAGGCATCTGAGGCCCAGGGAAGATAAGTAATTTGCTCAAAATTACACAGGTAGGAAGAGGCAGGATTTGAACCTGGCCCCTCTGATTTCTGAGCCCATGATCTTTCTGTTGACTTTCGTTTAGTCAACACTTCCAATCTTTTCCTTACATGGTCCTTCTTAGCTGGGTTCCTTGCCCACACACACATACATCATAGGCTGACCCCTTTGTCAAAAGCTCAAATTTCCAGATGCCTTGTCTTGGCAACCAGCCAACATCAGTGACTTGGCTTTATGACATTGAGTAGGAGTTCTCTTTTGTGTTGTTTAAAATCTAAATGTGTGTTCTAATCTGCCCCCCACCCAGTCTTGGGGGTAAGCTGGCTAAAATCACTGATAAATTCAACAAGAGTTTAGGCTTTTAAAGATTTATTAATGGGGCAGCTAGATGGCACAGTGGATAGAGCCCCGGCCCTGGATTCAGGAGTACCTGAGTTCAAATCCGGCCACAGACACTTGACACTTAACTAGCTGTGTGACCCTGGGCAAGTCACTTAACCCCAATTACCCCACAAAAAAAAAAAAAAGATTTGTTAAAATATATATTATAAGTTAGTGAAGAGAGAGAGAGATTGAGAACAGATTCCTTATAGCATGGAAATCCTAGCTCAGATCTAATTTGGTATAGCCGGAGAGAAAGAAAGCAATTTCCTTTCATAGCAGCCCACGTGAAATATCTCACCACCAAGCTGGTGTCTGAACGACTAAGAGGCGGGCCCCCCCCCCCCGGCCCCCCCCCTTCTCCTTCTGCCACCAAGCCAATTTGGGATGAAAAGAGTTGATCCTCAATGGCTTCTCCCAGGAGCCATCTGTGAAACAGGAAGTAGGGCTGTCCTCACACACAGTTCCAAGCTAATTGGCTGGTAGCTTTGATTGACATGACTACAGGCAATTCTATAGACACTTCCGGGTGCCAAGTCACATGCTTTCTCCTCAGGGCAGAGCTCTGATTCTCACACTTTCTTGCAAGGCCATCTTAAAAAAGGACAACTGGGATTTCCCTTTTCCTCTGTAATCTAATGGATCTTTATTTAGACATTCGCTACAGTGATGCACCCCTCTCATTAATCACACATGCTCTCTCTAATATACTGTAAGCCTTCCTCATATTTTTTTCCTCGTGTTTATGTTAATCTGTGAATTTTCTCTACTCTCCTAATATAATTGCATTCTATGCAGTTCATAGCACAGAAAATTCCAAGATAAAGATTAATCTACCATCCTTCCCCACCCCAAACACTCATAAGAAAAAATAAATTGGCAAATAAAGTGAGGGTGAATCTTCAGTCATTATTTTGGTGTCTCTTAAATGATCAATTAATAAATATATAGAAAGTTATGCAGCTGTGGAAAATCTGCCAACTGCCTAGTCTGTTACTGCTTCAGCTAAAAAGGAGACTTGTTTGAGAGGACCTAGAGTGACCTAGTTCCTCTGCCCCAGTGTCAGGATGTGCTGGTGGGGTACAGTAAATTGCAAGAAATATGGGTAGTCCTAAAACTGGGTGGAAAAAAATGGAAAAAACAACAACAAAAAAAGAAATATGGGTAGTGTTTGTTCTGTAAACTTCCTTCTGATGATAGGCTTTATTGCTTTCCAAACAGGATCACCAGAGGCCTTGTCTGTGAAATGCTAAGTCATTATATTCTGTACTTCCTAGGACCATTTAATTTCACCCTGGATAGATGGATGGATGGATGGATGGATGGATGGATGGATGGATGGATGGATGGATGGATGGATGGATGGATGGATGGATGGATGGATGGATGGATGGATGGACAGATGGACAGATGGATGGATGGATGGATGAATGGACAGACATAGGCTAAAAAGATCAACAGATCAACAAAGCATTTATTAAGTGCTTACTATGTATTAGGCAACTGACATTTTCTATCCTAATACCCTTTTCCTGACTTCCCCCACCCCCCCAGTTTCTACTTCTTTCTTTGAGAACAGTATTGAAATCACTATTACCATTGCCTCTGGAAAATGCATGGTAATAAATTACTCTCTTGTTTCATTTACCATCTTTGTGACTTTCTAGGCAATAACTTCCTCACCTGTCCATTCTTCTCCTGTATATCGTCTACTCTTTTAGAATGTAAGCTCCTTGAGGCCAAGAGTTGTCTTGTTTATATAGATAGATAGATATAGATATTCATAGTGCTTGGCACCGGTAAGTGTCTAATAAATGCTTTTCATCTATTCATTCAAACAAGATCTAATAAGATGTAGACTTTCTGCAGGGTACACCCAGGAAGAGCACTTTAAGTTGGCTATGGCCTTGTATTGCTAAGTTGATTTCTTCATCTATTTGTCTTTAGTCATGACAGATGGTCAAAATCTTGGTTTTTGACACTAATTTTATTGACAGAGTCTGGGAATGGTAATGAGGTCAAATCCAAGAAAGCAATACTTTCTCTAACTAGGAAGATTATAAAATCCAAGACCTTCAAAAATCCTTCTTACAGTAGTTATAAATGTAAACTTTGTAGAAAAAACAAAAACAGTTTTTAATTTGAATAGGGCCATGCCTACACCTCATGAGGAGAATGTTTCAAAAATAGACAAAGCATTGGTGTTGGAGATGTTTGATGATGGAGCCATTACAATGAATATTTCAAATGACTTCTATGCCCTGTCCTGTAACGCATCCAGCAGTTGACATGTGCCCCTTTGTGGTTTTTCTCCTATAGTGACAATTTTTTCCTTTTGTAGTTTATAGTACAAGAGAGCAGGGAGCAATAGGACATATGTAGGGATCTTCTACTTTGTACATAAAAGGTGGGTTGCATGAGTTTTGTTAGAGCGTCTTGACTGGAAGCCAACCTCAGTGCAAAGATTTCAGTGGTTTTTGAAGAAGATACCGCAAAAATAATAACAAATGATAACAAAAGCAACAACAATAATAGCTAACATTTATATAGCACTTACTGCATGCCAGGCATAATGTGAAGTACTTTCTTATCTCATTTGATTGAATAGAGAGCTAGAGCTGTCCTTGTTTGTTAGCTATCCGTTATACAGGACATTTTCATAAAAGGAATCACACAACTCCTCTGTCCCAGTAAGTTACAGTACACAGAAGTGCTCCAGCTCTTCAGCATAGATTAGTTTCCACTGGATAGGGATGTTTGCCTCATGAGCAGACCAGAGGCAGTGTAGAGTGGAAGGCAGAGAGGATGCTAACTCATTAGGGAGGACTATATGAATTACACCAGAATTTACTGCTTCACTAGGAATTCACTTAGAGAATATTTTTTCCCCTAAGACTTTAGCCTAAAAAAGTTCATTTTGAATAGGTAACATTTCAATTGCTAAATGAGATGGATACCTCTGAGACTTTAGGCCTTTATTTTTAGACATTTCTGATTAATGACCTTATTGGAGAACTTGCCATTTGCTCAGAAGGAAGAAAGGTTAGAAATCTCTAATATTTACAGTTTAATATAGTGCCCACTGCCTTGTCCTTTCCCAGCATCCTCATTTCAAGTGCATATCGTTTGCATTGGCCTGCTATTTGTTCTTGGCTGATTACAAAGATAAATGATCTTTTCAACTGATGTGTGCTCAACTCTTTTCTTGAAGAAAAAAAATCAAATAAAAATATAATTAGAAGGTCAAGTACAGGTGGTCCTTTGCCTACAAATGCTTCATTTATTAAAACCTCATAAATCAGAATTAAAGCTCTTCTTCACTGCAACATGGATTCCCTCTTTTACATGTAAATCTTTTCCCAATAATAATATCTCTTCTGAAACTCTCTCCTCTGAAGTATGTGCGAGTCACCCTCCTCAGGCCCTGGATTTTCCTTCTACACAAGGGTTCTTAACCTGCATTCTACGAACTCTATGGGTGTGTGTGGGGGTGCACATGTATTTTATTTCGATAGCTATATTTCAGTATAATAGAACTCCTTTGCAATCCTATGTATTTTATGTATTTAAAATTATTACCCTGAAGCGGGGTCTATAGGTTTTCTGAAGGCAAAGCAAGGCATCGACTATTTACGAAGGGTTTATTATGTGCCAAGCACTGTGCTGAACCCAGGAAGTTTAAAAAAATGTAAAAAGCCCCACTCACCCCTCTCCATTAAAAAACAAAACAAAACAGTTCCTACTGTAAAGGAATTCAGAGTATATTAGGTAAGACTATACAGACAACTATGTACAAACAAAATACATGCAGGATAAATTAAAGGTCATTTCAGAAGAAAGGCCCCAAGATTAAGGAAGATTGGGAAACAATAGCTAACATTTATATAGCACTTACTGTGTGTCAGGCACTGTGCTAAGTGCTTTGCAATGATTACCTCATTTGACTCTCACAATAACCCTGAGAGGTAGGTGCTATTGTTATTCCCATCTTTTAGATGAGGAAACTTAAGTAGAGGTTAAGTAACTTGCCCAGGATCTCACAGCCTCTGAGACTAAATTTGAACTCAGAATTTGAACTTCTTGACTCTAAGCCCTGAGCTTTATCCATTGCCCCGTCCAGCTGCCTCAGGACTTTTTGTAGAAGATGAGCTTGAGCTGAGCCTTGAAAGAAATCAGGGAAACTAGAAGGTGGAAATGAAGAAGGAGAGAGTTGCAGGCATGGGGGACAGCCAGTGAAAATAATCAGTTGGGAGATGGAGTGTATCGTGTGAGAGACTGAAAAGAGGACAGTGCTAGTGGATTGAAGTGTGTGGAAGTGTGTGTGTGTGTGTGTGTGTGTGTGTGTGTGTGTGTGTGTGTGTGTGTGTGAATGTGTATGTGTATGTAGGGGGAGGGAGGACCAGGGTATAAGTTAGTAAAGGCAGGAAAGGGACAGGTTATGAAGGGTTTTAAAAGTCAAACAAATTGACCACTGTTCTTTACTGAGATTGGAGCCATACAATTTTCCAGAACTCAGAAAAACTCAGTCTCCATGGGTTGGAATTTGAGACTCACTTTTCCTATTTTAGCTGTTACACACTGGCTTATGGTATAATTGCTATATAACCCGTGCTTGTACCATTGCTGTGAGGCTGCTGAAAAAGCACTGAATGAATGTGGAATAAGAACACGTATTCAAATCCTAACTCTGTCACTTACCATCTGTGTGATGAGGTAGTCTCTTAACCTCTCTGGACTTTTGCCTTATCTGACAAATAAGGGTTTTGGACTAGATGACTTCTAAGTTTCCTTTCAGCTCTAATTATATGAATTAAACTAGACCGATGCATTCGGAGAGTAAGAAGGAAGGCATGACAACAACCACCATTTTGTGGACAGACTTGGAGAACCCCTTCCATACCAATTAGGCACTTTCTCAAGTGAAGTAGCATGAGATATGAACCCATGAATTAATGAATGAATGGATAAGAAGGCATTTATTAACTGCTTGCCGTATGCAGAGCACTGCTTCAAGCCCCGATGATACAAAGAGAAAAGGTAGTCCATACTCTGAAGAAACTCACATTTTAAAATGAGAAACAACATTCATAGAAAGTTTCAGCTGTAAGTCCAGTGGAAAGGTCCTGTGGTCCTTAAGATGCATCTGAAAAGCAGATAGTAATTTGACATCATTTCCCCTGATGAAATCATACCAGTTTCTGATGTTTGACATTTGACAATGAGACAAGGACTTGGATGGCAAGAACTTTCTTTTCTGGGATTCAGCAGATCTAGCTATATCACCTTAGAAGCAATTGCTGGGCCATTTCTCCATGGATAATGGCTATGAGGACTGTCGTGGAAGTGGAATCACTGGTCTGAGAAATGCTGCTTCTTTTGGAGTATGGTTTACCTTCCCTTTAGTGGCAGTTGGTGAGTAGTTGACGTTTGTGGTGGCAAGAAAGGCGTATCCCTTCTCTACAGGGATTATTCTCCTCAATGACGTCTATGGGGCCTAGTCTAGAAGCTGGACTGGTACTCTGGAGGGCACTGCTATTCCCAAAGTTCTTGGACAGGATCCAGGCTGTTTTCATAAGGGTTTCAAAAGAGGTAGTGATTGATTGAAGGAGTGATGGTCATTTGACCTGCCCAAGGCATGTCACCTATCCCTCCCTCAGGGCGTCTTACTAGAATTAAGATATCTTCTTTCCTCTTTAAGTTGCAGTTGATCAGCAGTTAGTCAGGGTGGCTGGCACTTCCACATAGATATCTTTCCCTGAGGATGACTGCATGGGGCTTAACTGGGAGGCATTGGCTTCCCAAAGTGTCCTGGGATATGTGGTGGTCAGGATGGTGGCACTGGTTTGACTTGCATAGCATATGCCATATTCCTCCTGTCTCTTCTCAAGGAAGCCTTTGCTGTTCAGCTAGTAGTAGAAGGCTCCTTGCCAATGAAATCTTGGCTGGTTGGAGTAATGAAACAAGGTTACTGAGATGTTGCTTAAGGGTACTGAAGGTTAGACATTGCATTTACATGGTTCCTACTTCCTTTTACAAATTTCTGTCTCAAGAGGATTGATCACACCTGCCAATCATCTTTTAGCCACTAGCCATTCTTAGAAAGAGGAATTCAGACCTGAGGAAGGAAAACTCAAAGTGATTTAACTGTTGTATCCTGGCTTAGTCTCTGGGGAATGGGAGTGTTTGGGGCATTTAAAAGACCACTAAATTAGCCACTTCTTTGTTTTTGTTGAGTTGTTTCAGTCATGTCCAACTCTCCATCACCCCATTTGGAGTTTTCTTGGCAAGGATACTGGAGTGATCTGCTTTTTCTTTCTCCAGCTCATTTTACAGATCAGGAAACTGAAGCAAGCAGGGTTGAATAACTTGCCCAGTATCACACATCTAGGAAGCATCTGAAGTTGGATTTGAACTCAGGTCCTCTTGACTTAAGGGCTGGTGCTCTATCCACTGTGCCACCTAGTGGCTATTAGCAACTTTATTTCCCAAAATATTCGTTTAAGCTATTGTGTTGATGTGCCGTCAGAGGGTAGTTGATGAGTACAGCTAAAATGCCATTGTTCCCTTGAAGCCTGTCCTGATCCCTAAAACTCATAATGTCCTCCCTCCCAAGCAACATTATCTTTAGTTACTTTGTATTTATATGTTTTTATCCACATTGTATTTTCACTTTACAATATATCACTTTACACTCTATGTATTTTTATATTTCCTTGATCTCTTTTTCATGAGAATGTAAGCTATTTGGGAGCAGGGATGCTTCATTCTTTGTGCCTGTACCCCCATTGCTTAGCACAGAGTAGTCATTTAATAAATACATGCTAATTGATTGGATGATTAGTGGATATAAATTGTCTTTTGTAGTAAATGGCATAACCAAAAACTTCCCAATTTGTAAGCAGATTCCCTATCGACAAGTTCGTACTATATTTCCCATTACTAATCATGTCAATACAGATATTCTTCTGAGACTCGGGCCCAGACCCTAATCAGTTATAGTGTTCTCTCTACAGCTAAAAATAATCCTTTATTTGTACTAGTGCTAGAAAGAAGACAGGGAGTCAGGAATGAGTCTCTAGTGATATCCATAATAATGAAGGATGGTAAAGGAAGAGAATAAAAGAAGAAGGGGTGAGAGGAGAGAGAGGAAGATGGGTCCTCTTGTCAGTAGGTCATGTGTTGTGAAATATTCTCCCTGATACGAAGATATATTTGCAATGAGTAACTAATTCCCCTTATGATTAATGGCATACAGTTGTAAGATAGCTGATAAGATTTGGGGGTACCCTCTGTGATAATGGAATAAAGCTAACCAACTGACTGACTTGTATCAGGTTTGAACAAATAACCTTGACTTCATAACTCCTATCCTTTCTCAGTCCTCCACAAGCTAGGGTGAAGAGATGGATTTAAAACAAGAGTTGCCCCACACTGAAAATAAAGTCTCTTGTTCCTAGAAATCTAAAGGCTAAGCTTGTGATATCCAAATGTCAAATTCTGACCCCTGCTGCTAAGTTATGTCCATTTCCATGGAGATTAATATAGACAAAGTGTCAGAGTATAGACAACAGGGCCACCTGCCAGAAATACCCATGTACACCTCAATATTAGGATCTGACAGAAGCTGAGAGAAGCAAGTTGGGGAAACTCTTTGTGGAACTAGGGTCTTTGTCGGCTATCTCTATATAGAACCTTGAAGCTGGATCCAGACCCACATCCCTTCACTGTCTGCCCTCACATTCTGTTTTTGACCCTGGTATTAACGATGCTTCTAGTCGCAATTTTCAGTCTTTAGCCCACTCAGTTCTGAAATCTCTATCCTGGTTAAGGATTATCTCAAGGTTGTTCCTTAACAATGGATTGGCTGGGGGCAGCTAGGTGGCGCAGTGGATAAAGCACTGGCCCTGGATTCAGGAGTGCCTGAGTTCAAATCTGGCCTCAGACACTTGACACTTACTAGCTATGTGACCCTGGGCAAGTCACTTAACCCCCATAGCCCTGGGGGGAAAAAAAAAAAGAATGAATTGGCCAAAGGGGGAAAAAAAAAGGAAGAATGGATTACCCGTATGGTAATGTTTTACATAATATACACACACATAACCTATTTCTAGTTGCTTGCCACCTCAAGGAGGAGGGAGGGGAGGGAGGGAGGGAATGAGAGAGGGATAATAATAATAATAATAACAATAACAATAATAATTAAAAGAATAATTTAAAAAATGGATTGGCCATCCTCTCCTGCTTTGCCTATTGGAATCCCTAGTTTTCTTCAAGACTCTGCCTGAGGGTAGTAGAATAGGTAGAGTGCTGGACCTAGAATTTAGAATAACTGGGTTTACCTCAGGCACTAACTAGCTGTGTGACCATGGACAAGTCGGTTCTCCAGACCCCAGATTCATTATCTATAAAATGCTTGGCCCATTTTAAACATTTAATATTTTTCCTCATTCATTTCATTCATTAAGTGGTTTGTACATAGTAATAGTAATAATAATAATAATAATAGTAATAATGGCTAGCATTTTCATAATAACCACTATGTTCCAGGTACTGTACTTAGTACTTTACAATTATCTCTTTCTATTATCCCCATCTCACAGCTGAGGAAACTGAGGCAAATGAAGGTGAAGTGATTTCTCTAGGATCACACAGGTAATAAATATATGAGACTGGATTTGAACTCAGGTTTTCCTGACTTCATGCCCAGTTTTCAATCTAGTGTCCCTCCCAGCACCCAGTAGGGACTTAATAAATGATTTTTTTTCCAGTTTAAATTGAGAACTTCCTTATCTTTGGAAATCCTTTCTTCTCCCTGGTAATGCATTGGAAACTACTTTCTGAAACATAGGCAATAAATTAAAGTGAATGAGGCTATATTGTACAGGTCCCTGGAGTCACCAAGGTAAAAGGCATTGAATTTGAAATACAAAGATCTAGGTTCAAATCTTCCTCTTTCCATTTCCTACTTATGTGACCTTGGACAAGTAGATTTCACTTTGTAAATTTCAGTCTCCTTATCTATTTAAAAAGATGAAGTTAGGTCCAATGGCCTTTGTGGGTCTCTCCCTGCTCCAAAACTATAATTCCCTCTCATCCTTTGAAAAATATGCTGCATGAAAGTCAGATTTCTTGGCAAACTAGTAGAATTCATTTCAGCTTCTGCTAAAGACTTTTAATATTCCACTGTCCTCTCTTATAAGTTCAAGGATACACTTGAGGGGTCTATTTTGTGGAAACACATAAACCTATAATCAAAAAAAAAAAAAAGGAAGCCCATTGAGTTTAGTGAGTCCCCAGTGTCTGGATAGTTCTGGATATTCAACTATAAAGATAAAAATGCTGGATTTTGAATAGATATCTGAGAGAGTTAGAAATAAAATTACCTTTTACTTCAAAAGGGTAAATTGAAGATATTGTTGTATGCACTTGAAAAGAAGCATGGCATAGTGGATAAAATGCCAGTCTTTTTTTTTTGTTGTTGTGGGCAATGAAGGTTAAGTGACTTGCTCAGGGTCACACAGCTAGTAAGTGTCAAGTGTCTGAGGCCAGATTTGAACTCAGGTCCTCCTGAATCCAGGGCCGGTACTTTTATCCACTGCTCCACCTAGCTGCCCCAAAATGCCAGTCTTAAAGTCAAGAAGGACCTGGGTTTCAGTCCAGCTTCTGACATATCCTAACTCTGTGACCCTGATCCAGTTACTTAAGCTCAGAGTGCCTTAGTTGTTGTTGTTCAGTCGTTTCAGTCATGTCGATTCTCCAGGACCCCAACTGAGGTCTTCTTGGTAAAGATACTGGAGTAGTTTGCCTTTTCCTAGCTGAGGAACTGAAGCAAACAGGGTTAATTGACTTGCCCAGGGTCATACAGCTAGTCTAAGGCCAGATATGAACCAAGAAGATGAATCTTCCTGATTCCACGCCCAGTGGTCTGGCTAGCTGCCTTCTGAGAGCCCTAGACCAAGGCTTCTTCAACTTTTTCCACTTGTAATCCTTTTGTGCCCAAGAAATTTTTACACAACCCTGGGTATATAGGTATAAAGGTATACTTAACCTTTTACTGTTGCAAAATTTTTCACAACTCCCACACTAAGTTACATGACTCCATATGAGGTTACAACCCACAGTTTAAGCTGGGCCCTAAACAACTCTCTAAAAATGTAAGGTGTGGAGCAAGTTTCCACACCTTTCCATACTGAAACATCATTATACTGAGCCAATAAAATCACAGGCCCAGCTAGGTCAAGCTGTGGATGGAGTCCTAGCCTTGAAATCAAGAAGACTCAAGTTCAAATCCTGCCTCAGACATTTACTAACTGTGTGACTTAACCTCTGTCTGCCTCAGTTTCCTCACCTGTAAAATGAGGACAATAATAACAACTACCTACTAGGTTTGTTTGAAGATCAAAAGAGATATTTGCACAGTACTTAGCACAGTGCCCAGCACACTGTCAGTACTATATCATTGCTCACTATTATTATGTAGGGAATGGGGAATGGAACACAAAGTCAGCTAATTCCCCAGTAAGATCAATTCTTCTCTGCCTCTGTAATAGGCAGCTGGACTTCTCTACCACCCACCATGCAATTTGTAGCTGCCAACCAATGGCTTTCTAGAATGCTTTTGATCACATCTAGAAAGCAAACACTGAACCAGGGCTATGGGGATTGTTTGACTACTGTGGCTTTCTTGATGTGAAACAACCTTGCAGAAAACAAGGCCCCTTGGCCCCTAGTTTACATTCTTACCCACCAGTAAAGACCACTAGCTTTTATTCAATATGCGCTTCTCATCCACATCTTAACGCTACATCGCTGATAGACACAACATCTTCTTAGCAAGATATGGCTTGGTCTTTTATTGAGCTTCCTGCCCCAGCCGTGGAAGGCAGGGGAGAGGAGAGGGGAGGTGGTTGAACTTGAAAAACTGCTCCAAGTCTAAATTGCAGTCCCCCTGCTAACAAAAAGTAGACTGGACTTGAAGTTTTTCCTGAAATTCTCCATTGTCTTTTCACCCAGAAGGGGAAAAAACATTTGAGCCTGTCATGTAGTCATTGCAACTGGACAACATCATTGTCACTCTCTCTAGCAAATGCATTGGGTCATGCTCCTCTGGCTCCGTGTGCTGCTTGATAAACACTTTTGAATTACTTTTGCTTTTGACTTCTTTTATTTCCTTGTAATGCTCCCAAGCAGCAACTTTGGCCCCTGACCTGCCAATAATAGTCATATCCAGGATTCAGATATGTTCATTTATTTTTCAGAGAACTCAATACTCATATGTCTCCTCCTCATTTGCCCTCACTTAGGCTGTGGTGACATGAAAATGAAACAAATGGTGCAGTCAGTTCATTAAGATTAATTAAAAAGCATTTATTAAGCACCTGCTATAGGAAACATAGGACAGCTATCTTGGTGGCACATTTGATGGAGTGCCAGGGTTGGAGTCCTGAAGACTCATCTTCCTGAGTTCAAATCTGGTCTCAGATAACTTAGTAGATGCGTGATCCTGGGCAAGTCACTTCACCCTGTTTGCCTCAGTTTCCTCATCTCTAAAGTGAACTAGAGAAGGAAATGGCAAAGCGTTCTAGAGTCTTTGCCAAGAAAACTCCAAACGGGGTCATGAAGAGTCAGTCACTACTCTAACAACTGAACAACAACAAAAATAAATAGGCAAGGTGCTATGTTTGCTGGGGGTATAAAGACAGAAACAAAAGTGTCCCTGCTTTCAAAGAATGCTCATTTTATTTGGAGAAGCAACACCTACACAGATGAGTAAGTACAAAATACATGCCAAGTGAAGACTAGGTCGTTTCAAGGAGAGGAAATTAGCAGCTAGGGGTGGGGATCAGGAAAGGTCTCATCTTGGAGGTTGTGTTTGAGCTGAGCTTTTAAGAAACCTGAAGGTTCCAAGAGGTAGAGATGAGGGAGAGTATTCCAGGCACAGACACAGGAGATAGAAAGTTGCAAGTAAAGTGGCAAGAAGGTGACTGCCTGGAACATAAGATGGCGTGAAGGATGGGGAGAGTAATAAGCCTTTGAAGCAAGGATGAAGCCTGTTTGTGAAGAGCTTTAAATGCCAAAGAGAAGCATTTGTACTTGATCCTAGAAGTAACAGGGAGCCGCTGGACTTTATTGAGCAGAGAAGTGGTCTAGATGCACCTGAACTTCAGGACTGAAAAGCACTAGTCAATTAAAGAAAGACCAATCAGTCATACTCATTGACTTGTCGAATGTTAGAGGTGTATGCGACCGTATGGTCATCTAAATCAATCCCCTTATTTTATAGAATAGTCTACTTGCTTCACTAAGTTGACCAGTGTGAACAAGGTACGTGATATGCACAGTAATAATAGTTGTGGGTCAGCTAGGTGGCACAGTGGATAAAACATGGGCCCTGGATTCAGGAGGACCTGAGTTCAAATCTGACTTCAGACACTTGACATTTACTAGCTATGTGACCCTGGGCAAGTCACTTAACCCTCATTGCCCTACAAAATAAATAAATAATAATAACAACAATAATAATAATCGGTAGTTATAGAACCTACTATGTGCTAAGCACTTTACAACCTCAAAATAACCCTTTGGAGGGATTTGCTTGTATTATCCCCATTTTACAATTGAAGAAACTGAGGCAAACAACCTTGATCAAGGTCACATGGCTAGTAAGAGTCTGAGATTCTCTTGAGATTGAAGTCTACCTACTCCAGGCTCAAAGCTCTATCCACTGTGACCCCCAGGAAAGAAAGGAAATGTGGTCAAAATAGATATAGGCCCAGAAAAAATGAATGGGTTTGAATGATGCCAGGCCTGCTTAATGTAGTGGCTCTGTGAATCAAGCATATGCTTAGACATAGGAGCACAGGACCACAAGACACCTTGCATAGGTTTATTCCTTCTGGACAAATAATTAGACATAATATTTGGTACTTTTATGCCCTTGACTTGAAACATGGTAGCCTGGGGACTGTTAGGCAGAATATTAGAGCTTGGTTATCTAGTCTGCACTATCTGAGCAAAGCTCCTCTGATGCCAAATGTGTTCCAAAAATCTAATGTCACACACATATGTAAGGTCCCTTCTTAACAAAGGGCATTATTTTTTTAAATCATAAAAGTATTTTATTCTTTTCCAGTTACATGTAGAGATAGTTCCAACATTTGTTTTCATAAGATTTTTAGTTCCAAATTTTTCTCCTTCCCTCCCTTCCCTCTCCCCTCCCCAAGACAGAAAGCAATCTGATAGAGGTTATATATGTACAATCACATTAAACATATTTCTGTGTTAGTCATGTTGTGAAAGAAGAATCAGAACAAAAGGGGAAAAACCTCAAAAACAAGCAAAAAAAGTAGAAACAGTACGGTTCAATCTGCGTTCAGAATCCACAGTTCTTTTTTTTTCCATCATGAGTTCTTTAGAATTGTCTTGGATCATTGTATTGCTGAGAAGAGCTAAATCTATCATAGTTGATTATTGCACAATGTTGCTATCACCATGTACGGTGTTCTCCTGGTTCTGCTCACTTTAGTCTCTCCAGGTTTTTTTTGAAATCTGCCTGCATATCATTTCTTACAGCACAATAGTATTCCATCACATTCATACACCACAACTTGTTCAGCCATTCCCCAAATGATGGGCATTCCTTCAATTTCCAATTCTTTGCCATCACAAAGAGAGCTGCTAGAAATATTTTTGTACATTTGGGTCCTTTCCCCTTTTAATGATCTCTTTGGGATACAGACTTAGTAGTGGTATTCCTGGGTCAAAAAGTATGCACAGTCCCATAGCAAAGGGCATTATTTTCTACTCTTCCATTTGCCTTCTCCTTTGAGAGTAGATCACTCTTTATCTAAAGCAACTGTGCAGTTACTCCTGAAGGTAGGACTGATTCTGATTTTCTGCTACAATTCAGTTTCATACCATGTGCCTCTAGCAATATTTCAGGCAAGATTGTGACATTCTGCTTGGGTCAAGCCATTTGTGAGATTGCTGTTATAAGCTTTTGAGTTGGAATGTTTCATGCTTCTGACCCTTCTCCTGACCTAGAGAAGGGTGTTTTCCTTCCTCCTGGAAACAGCAGAACATCATTTTTTAAAAATCCTGGCTCTATTCCAGACATGCTTTGTGACCTTAGTGAAGTCCTTTAACCTTTGGAACCCTCTGTCTCCCCATTTCTGTAAGAGAAGTAATTATAGCCATCCATTTCACAACTAAGTGCCAGACCAACATTGAGTATTCTATAAATATCCTATTTTTTCCAGATGTAGAAACCAATATAACAGAAAGTACGATAGCTTAAGATACTCACTTGGTGACTGACTATTGGACCTAAAATTAGAATAAGCCCATTTTATTTCAAGTCCACACCTCAGCCAAGAGGAACATTCTGCCTTTCTTAAAACCCCCAAAAAATCAATTTTTAAAGCTTGATTTATTTGGTAGATGAAATCCCAGAAAATATCTAGAAAGGAAAGGGGATTGTGATGACAGCACAAAGAATGCACTTTTAGAACTAATTTTTAGAGGGCAGCTGAGAATGAGTTTCAGGAGCTTTTTAATTAAACATTAAATGCACGAGAGATTGAGAGCAAGCAGCTTAACTGTAAAGTTAATATTTGTAGATAAAAGCCATGTAAAAGTCTAGAAATCTGGGCTTCTTATTAGGCATGATATAATTGCAATATGCTAGTCACCTAACAGAAAAAAGTAAATGATATTAATTCTTGATATATGATTTGTCTTTAGGTAAGTACTAATTATAATTTGGGCATGTGAAGGTCTCTTGGTGATGGAGGGGGTTTTCTGTGGTGTTTTCATGTGCCTTTAGAATGTGAATTCCTCTTAACCCTCATTGCGCCACAAAAAAAAAAAAAAAGGAATGTGAATTCCTTGGGGGCTTTACCTTTTACCTTTCTTTTTTGGTCTCCCCAGGGTTTAGTAACATGCTTGGTACAAAGCAGGTACTTAGTAAATACTTGATGACTTGTCTAGAAGCAATATTAGGGGTTCACCACTTTGATTTAGTAACAGTTTGACAATTCGGTAGCATTGACTCTAAAATCAGAGTACCTGTGTTCAAATCTTACTTCTGTCATTTATGTTGTTGTTTAGTCATTCAGTTGTGTCTGACTCTTTGTGACTCCATGGACCATACCATCTGTGGCATTTTCCTTGCAAAGATACTGGAGTGGTTTCCCATTTCTTTCTCTAGGAGGTTAAGGAAAAAAAGAGATTAAGGGACTTTCCCAGAGTCACACAGCTAGTAAGTGTCAGAGGCTAAATTTGAATTTGGGTCTTGCTGACTTCAGACCCAGTACTCTATCCACTGAATCATCTAGCTGCTTCTCTGCTATTTATAGTCTATTAACAATAGTAGTATATTGTATATATTCATTTATAAATCATGTATACATTCATTCTGTATATCCTATGTGCACGTAGATAGATCAATTGATAGATAGGTAGGTACACTATTTATAGCCTGACTTCTCTGGGATTCTCAATAATCCTGCGGGTCCCTCCTGCTCTATATCCTATGATAATTTATGGACTAATTTCATATCTTTGAGCCTACGGTTTCCTTTGGCATCTGCTAATGAGCTATTGCCTGTTTCTGCTGCCTCCCTGAATCATTGCCCAGGGCTAGTGGTTAGGACCCTGGGATGTTGAATCATGTCCGAAGCCCCTTTGTGTCCCTGGGGCATCACACAGTGCCCAGCACATAGCAGACTTTCAATAAATGCATGTTGTGGATAATAATGGTTATTCATCTTCTCAAAATCCCTCATCAAGTCCAAAATCTTATTGCTGTTGTTGTGTTTTTTTCTTTTCCCTTCAGAGATAGGCATTAATTTTACTCCCTGAGATGGCGTTCAGTTGCTAACACTTGTGCCAATAGCTAATTGTGCTTTGAAGAGAAAAGGAGTCTTTTTTAATGTGTTTCTACTCACATTTTGAATAGAGATGGGTACAATCCAATTCAATCCAACAAGTATTTATTGAATGCACCTACAACATGTTCAACACTGCATTGAATACCAGGGAAATACAATTAAATGACCTCATCCATGTCTTCCAGTAGCTTAGGGTCCTATGGAAGAGACAGTGTTGGTGATGCACATGGGGTAGGTTCTGACCAGGTGTCTAGGAGAGGCGGCTTCGGGCTGATTTGGCAAAAGAGTTCAAAGCATATTCCCACTGAATGAGACACCCAGGGTCAAAAACAGAACAGTGGAAAGGTCAGGATCTACCACCTAGTTTATATAATGCTCAGCCCACCATAATGCCCAGACGACTTGATGCTACCATTTAAAAACACTTTTTAATTCTGTATTTCTCCTTGCCTTTGGCCAAATATTTCACCAATTTGTCAGGCAGAAAGAATTTAAATCTATTTCATTTGAGACTCTTTGAACTCATTCCTCCTTTGAAGCCATTTTTGGTTACACTATTGCTATGCATTCTTTAAAGCAAACCCTACCTTCTTTTCCCTCCTCCCCTATCCCAACACATGTATGCTGTGGTTATTTGGCTACCTGAACCATTGCTTGAACCTTGCTAGATTTTGTAGGACCAAAACCATAACTACTGGAACCCTGATGGGAGATTGTTGCTGAAGAAGCTTTTGATAGGAACAAAGGAGAGCCCAACACCATTTGGTAGCTTCCTGCTTTAAATAATATAATTAATTTTTAGTTTGCTGACTATATGATGAGCTCAATTAATTCCTTCTGCTAAAGGAGTAAAGTGCCATTAGTGCCCTTTAAATTTTAGCACTCCAGGTCAGATTCCTGGCAACCCGACCCTAGTTACAGCTCTGAGTAGGAACAACCAGGTTTTTTTCCTGAAAACTTTTTTTGGGGTAGGACAAGGGAGAAGAAAATGATGTGGGTGTAAAACAAGCTAAGATGCTATTTATTTTTTGTTTAAACCTTCATATTAATTCATTAAACATATATGCAAATCATCTTGCTAGAAGCTATGGGGAAAACAGGCACAATACAAAAATGCTGCTAATACTTTGTACTTTTATATTGCTCTCCTATTTACAAAGTGCTTTCACATGCATTATCTCATTTAACATACAGACCATGAACACAAAGAACCTGTATCTTGTTGGAAGAATACAGTCATGTATAAAGAAATTTAAAAACTTGAAACAATATGTAATTAATGTCAAATTAATAGTTTAAACAACTAAATTCAATTCAACAAATATTCAGTAAGCACTTGCTATGTGTAAGGTGAGGCAACTAGGTGGGGCAATGGATAGAGCCCTGGGCCTGGAGTCAAGAAGATTTAAGCTCAAATTTGGCCTTAGACACCTACTAACTATGTGACCCTGGGCAAGTCACTTAAACCCTATTTGCCTCAGTGCCTCATCTGCAAAATGGGCATACACTGGAGAAAGAAATGGCAAACCACCCCAGTATCTCTGTCCAAGGGTTCATGTAGTCAGACACAACTGAACGACTGAACAACAACACATAAGGCCCTCTGCCAGACAATGCTGATACAAAGACAAAGACGAAAGGGTCTCTCTCAGGGGTTTACACTCTGCTAGGTAGGTATAACATGGTAAGATTTCGAACTGCCCCTTTTCTCTCTGCGTGTATGTGTATATGACCTTGGACAAGTAACTTTACTTTTTCTGGACCTCAGTTTCCTTATCTGTAAAATGAGATCATTGGACTAGATCATCTCTAAGGATCCTTCCAGATTCACGACCCTATATATGCAAATAAGTAAATTAAATATAATTCAAGGTGAGAGACAGCAATGGGGGACAAGGAAAAAAGTTTTCTTTAAAAGGTTACACCTGAACTGAGCCTTGAAAAGATCCAGAGGTGGAGGAGAAGAGGAAATGCACTTCAGACATTGAAGCAGTATGGGCTGGAAAGGTCAAGGAAAGCTTTTTGCAAAGGTCTACCTGTAACTTCTCTCAGTTTCTCCTGGATTTCTAGTGTGATGAAACCTCAGGCATCCTGATGTCAGATACCTCAACCAATCACACCATCTTCCTATGCCCTAATAGTTTACCCAAGGCAGGCAATCTAATGGTAGTAACCACCTTCCTTCTGTGGTGGCCAACTTCTCCTGGGGATGGAAGAAGTTCTAGGAGTGCAGAACCTTCTTGCTATAAGAACATAAAGACAAACATTAATCCTCCCACTTCCCCAGTCCTAGGCTTGGATTTGCCCAGGGTCATAGAACTAGTAAGTGTCTAAGGTGAGACCACGAAGGTCATGTCATACTAGACCCAGTGCTAGTAATAGTAAGTAATAGTAATAGCAGGGGTTGGAGGTGGGGGAGGGAGCAAGAATTTACTAAACACCTACTATATTCTAGACACTGACAATAGTAACTAACGTTTATCTAGCATTCTAAGATCTGCAAGTGCTTTATATCTGTAATCTCATTTGCTTTCATCACTATACTAGATCCTTCTCATAAGAAGGGATCTCAGATTCAGGACTGGAAGGAGGAACCGCAGATGCCACCCAGTCCAGCCTCCTCATTTTATAGAGGAGAACTGAGACTTAGGAAAGTTAAATGATTTGACCAAGTTCCTACAAACAAAGCTTTATTGGATTTGTTTTGCTTGGCCCCTGTGGGAATAACTGAACTAGAAACTAGGATAGAAGTTGAGGGGTGTGATACTGTGAGAAAAATGTTTCTGACAACCAAAATTGCCCAAATATACAATGGCTTTTTCAAAAAGTACTGGGTTCCTCCTCTTTGTGGATCTCCAAGGAGGGAATGGATTGACTACTTATTTTAGAATGTTAGGGAAATTTAGGGAATTTTAGAAAGATTCCTGTCCAGGTAAATGTTGCATCAAATGGCCTCTGAGCTCCCTTCGAGATTTGAAAATCTGCAATTGTATGAGAGTGCAAGTGACTGGGGTTCCTGCCCTTGGCTTTCTGATTAGGATCGAAAGTGTATTTTGAGAGTCATCCTAGACTTCTACACAGAGAAAAGCCAGCTACTCCATCCCTGGGAAAAGTCAACTGATAACTATAGCCAGTGACTGCCAAGAAGTCCCTTGGAGTGCACTGATGTGGGCCATGCAGAAGCGGTCCGAAGGCAGCCCCCAGTTCACTCATGAGAGGGCAACTCTTTGTCTCTAGAGATAATTTTCTGCTTTGGCGGGAGTAAATGAAGGGTCTGAAAGCAGTTCCCTGAAGCATGGATACTTTAAACAATGCATCCAGGACTCCAAAGCCCGGAAAATTCTCCATGTCACCTGGCAGGAGACATTTTTGGCTATTGATGGGTAACTTTCCTGGGGTCTGTGTGTATGTGTCTGCGTGTGTCTGTGTGCATGAGTGTGCTTATCTCCATCACTCTGTTCAAGTACTCAGCATGTAGGATGGTTTTTTCCCTCTGCCTCTTTTCTTTCTTCTTTTTTATTTTCTTTTTTGTAGGGCAGTGAGGGTTAAGTGACTTGCCCAGGGTCACACAGCTAGTAAGTGTCAAGTGTCTGAGGCCAGTTTTGAACTCAGGTCCTCCTGATTCCAGGGCCAGTGCTTTATCCGCTGCGCCACATAGCTATATCCCCCTGCCCCTTTTCAAGGGTGTTCATGAATTTTCCAGTGACTTGGGGGATGAAGAAGAAGCAGTATCTTGACATCTGTGGTTATCAAACAGAAATCAAACTTGGTCACATTGTTTCTAGCCCTAGCTCTGACTTTCGGTGTTTATAGAGGGGAGTTATGGGAGGGATGCAGGGCTAGGATGGTGACCAAGTCCCTTCCTCTCTCTCTTTCATTTTCCTCCTCAAGGATTTTGATCTCTGTAGATCCATTAAGGCTAAAAGCTACATGTTATGAAAGTGGATTTTCTCTGTCCAGCTGTTTTCAGGAGCCAGCACCATTTCTTATTACAGCGCATGAACATGTTACAAAAGAAACCCAGCCCTGCTCATGGGACCCATTTCATTTGAGAGATAAGAGGCTCGAGGCTTATCCCACAAGTGCAGCAGTTCTATTTCAGCAACAGACCAATTTTTTGAAGAGCCCAGAGGAAGGAAATGTGGACTTTATTTAAAGCACAGGGTTGTAATTTTCCAGGGGGTTACCATTTATCAGCGGTTCCCATCTAAGATGGCAATCTAATGCATAGCCTCTCAGCCACTTCTTTCTTAATTGTGTCTGCTGTTGTCGGAATTCATCACTGCAGAAGTTAAAACAAATGGATTTCCTCTTACAACAGATGGTAGAGGATGGACATGTGGCTTTTGGTATAGAGGGTGGGGGAAGGGAGAATGCTTAAGGCCACTGAGGGGTTTCAGAAGGCTGTGTTCATAGCATTATGCAGGGCTCCACAGGCTGGGAAATAATTAGAATGGACAGAACTGTCATCTCATGAAAATGTCTTCTGGATCTAGGGTACTCCCTCCAGGCCTTGATGTTGCTGTCATCACTCAGCCCATACATTAAGTTCTTTCTGACCACCTCCACTTCCCTCTCTAGCAGTACCACCTGATAGAGAAAATGAGATTGTCTTTCGGTCTCCAGAGATGCCAGGATCTGACCCAATCAGTCCAATCCAATCCACATTTATTAAGCTCTTCCAACAAGCAATTCACTAGACTGGATCTGAGCATCTGAGAGTTTGGTCATTCATGTCTGGACACTCTCTCTCTCTCTCTCTCTCTCTCTCTCTCTCGACCCTTCATCCTTTCCCTCTCCTGTTGCAGAGACAGAGACAGAAAAGCAGAAACCTCAGACCGACACTGGCCACCAGGGTTCTTCTTCAGTCATTGGCTAAGAAAGGAACTGGGGCCAGTCTTCGTGTGATTCATGAAGTCAGGAAGGGTTGATTTGGCCATCTTTTCACTCCTCTTCCTGTACTTTTCATTTTCTTTCTGCCCTTCACCTTTTGAATGATTCATTCAGGCTCACAGGTAAGGATCAGCAATCCATTAGTCAGTCAGCTAGCATTTAAGTGTCCATAAGAGCAAAGGTCATTGTAGTCCGCCTTTTCAGACCACTTCTGAAGTGGAATGCAAGTTCATATTCTTTATTAGAGTATACAAAAAGATACAAAGTAGTTACATACAAGGCAGGTTGGGAGGATGGGCACTGGCAATTGGAAGGATCAGGAAGGGCTTCATACACAAAATGGTGCATGAGCCACAACTTAAAGGAAAAGATGGTCTGTGAGACAGAGGCAAGGAGGGAGTGTATTCCAGGCATGAGAAACAGCCAGTGTGAGAAACAGAGAGGCTGCATATCTGCATCGCAAGAGTGTGGGAGGGAAAATAATGTCCAATGGGATGAGACAGAGAAGTTGAGCCCAAGGTGTGTAGTGCCTTAAGGGATAAAAAGGAGTTTGGAGGCAATAGGATGCTACTGGGGCTGATTGTGTAGGGAAATCCCAAGGTCAGATATGTGCTGGAGCTCAATCACTTTGACAAAGGTACATAGTATGAATTGGAGTGGAGAGAAATTGAAGGGAGAGAAACTGATTAGGAGCGTATTGCAGTAATTTGAGTGAGGGACGATGGAATAGGTGGTAGATGTATGAGTGGGTAGAAGAGGTGAGATGCAGAAGATTTCTGACTCACGATGTCTACCTGTTGACTGTCATCTGACAGAGACAGCATGGTATAGTTCATCAAAGTCTGGAAGACCCACTTCTACCAAATTATTTGACCCAGACGTAGTTACTTAACCTTTTAAGGCTCTAGGCAACTTCCTAAGACAATAAATTGCAGAAAAAACTGCTGACATGCATTGTTAGTGAATGTTTTCTTACTTAGGAATTCTTTCTACCAATGAAACCTTATGTCCAGGATCCATCCCTATTTAAGTGGCTTTGGATGGGGGGGGGGGTGCCTCCTTAGGCAAGTCATGCAATGAAAGAAGCATTAGAGTCGGAAAACCCGGGTTCAAAGCCTAGCTCTGCCACTTACTACCTGTGGGACCTTGAGCTAATAATCTCTGGGCCTCAGCTCCTTCATCTGTAAAATGAAGGGTTAGATAAAATGATCATTAAGGTTCCCTCTAGCCCTCTCTATGTAATTCCTATATGCCTTCAGGATACAGAAGAGTGAAGGAGAAAAAAAAAAACCAAGAACAAGTATAGAAAGGGCATTGTTACACTGGAGCATATTCAGAGGAAGACAGAGTGAAATCTATATAAAAAGTATTAACATACATTGGGAATGTTTATCCTAGAGAAGAGAAGGCTTAGGGAAAAACAAAATCCCTGTCTTCGAGCTCTTAAAGGACTCTTGTGAGGATGGAGAATTATAATAGCTCAGCTTAGTGAGGGGAACAATGGATAATAATTTCAGAAAGGCAGATTCGGACTTGATATAGGGGAAAAACAGATCCTCCTAATTAGAGCGTACTCAAACTCATATCTAGGTTAGACTAGATGATGTTTAAAGTTCCTCTCTGCTTCTGGGATTCTGGAATGAATGGGCATAGGAGGCGGTGAGTAGCTCATCAGTGGATAACCATTTATCAGCAATGTTATAGAGGGGATTTCTGACCTGAGCTCCCTTCCAACTTCCAACATGTGTGTGATTCACTTTTATGACTAACTTCTCTCAGGAGCATCTCCATCTTAAACATTAATTATAATGCTTGCTGTCCGGGCAGCTAGGTGGCGCAGTGAATAAAGACCTGGCCCTGGATTTAGGAGTACCTGAGTTCAAATCCGGCCTCAGACGCTTGACACTTACTAGCTGTGTGACCCTCAGGCAAGTCATTTAACCCCCATTGCCCTGCAAAAAAAAAAAAATGCTTGCTGTCCAGTCGTTTTCAGTTGTGTCTAATTCTTCATGACCTCATTTAGGGTTTTCTTAGCAAAGATACTGAAGTGGTTTGACATTTCCTTCTCCAGATCATTTTACAGATGAAGAAACTGAGGCAAATAGGGTTAAGTTACTTGCCCAGGGTCACACAGCTAGTAAGTGTGTGAGGCCAGATTTAAGTTCAAGTCTTCCTAACTCCAGGCCTGGTGCTCTATCCGCTGTACCACCTAGCTATGCTAATTACAGCTTACATTCATATAAAGCTTGTCCTTGTCTCCAACTGTGCAGTTCAAGATTTTGTCACCTGTAAGAGGAGTTCCTCACATCAGTGAGTATCTGAAGGATTTATTTTTTGGGGAAAAAAAGATGTTTCCTGGTACCTCTGAAATGACCTTACATTCAGAATCCCCTTGACTTGGGTGGTCCTGCACAGAACCAGGATGTGCCCCTAGGAAGTAGTTGCTTAGTGCCACTGGAAGGGAGACAGTCAGATGTGCTGACTTGGCTGCTTTTCTTATTTTATAGGCTGCTTTTCTCTGCATTTCATTGAATTCTTCCTCCCAGCAATCTGGCAAGGTTAGCAATATTACCATTTCATAGTTGAAGAAGCAACAAGGCAGGGAGGTTAAGTAATATACTCAAAGCCACACAGTGACTTGGAGGCAGATCTGGTTTAATTGAGTGTTTCTAGAAGACCCCTAATGTAGGAGGCCCTGAGCAGGGGAAACTGACCATTTGGTTACCTGTATTCTGGGGGGGAGGGGCAATCGAAATCAGATTAGACATGAATAAACCTTTCTAATCCTTATGTTCCTTCATTTTCAATATAAGCCCCTTATCCACACCAGGTTAAATATTGATTCAAAGCATGGACTATCTTAGGTTCCTTTTCTTTTCCTCTCTTTGAAATGATAAGAATCATAGATCCACAGAATGTTCCTGCTAGGCAGGACTCTTTCCCTTTGACATCCTTCCCTTCCTCCCCACTCACATTTCTACCACACTCGTTCGGGACCTTACTGGGATGGACAGTGGAATGGAGTGGGGGGAGGACTCAGAATCCAAAGACCTGGACTTAGATACTGCCTTATGCATGTACAAGGTCTATGTTCTGAGCCAAGTATGGCTCATACTTAACATCTGAGCCTCAGTTTCCTCACTTGTAAAATGGAAATAGTAATAGCACCTGTGTCACAGGTTTCTTGTAAGAACCAAACCGAGATAGCCATATGAATTATTTTGCAAATCTTAAAACCCTATATCAACACGAACTAGTTGTTATTATTGTTATTATTATTATTATTATTCCAAGATTATTGTAATAACCTCCATCTATGAGGCCATTACCTTCTCTTCTTGCTCCAATCCATCCTGCGCATAGCTGCAAAAATAATCTTCCTGACATAGCTAGACATCTAATCATCATAACTCCCCTATCCAAAAGCATTCATTGTTTTGTACTATATGGTTTGTAGCATAAAATACAAATTCCCTAGCCAGACATGGAAGCAATTTCTCTGCATCTCCACAAGTTGGTTCCCATCTACCTTCTCAACACAGGGTATAGATCCTTCCTACGTCCTTCTCCCATTCTACCTCATGAGTGTCTGTACACGTCATATTATAGCATCAGAAAATGTCAGATTTGGAAGAAACCTTAGCAGTCCGATGGTTCAAAGTATCAAGAATCCTTCCAACATTTTCCCTGGGAGGTAAGGTGGTTTTCAACCTTCTCTACTTGGACACTTCAAGTGACAAGAAACTCATTACTTTACATTACTATCCATATTAGATAGCCCTAAGGGTTATTATTAATAGCAACAACAATAATCACAACAAGCATTTATATAGTTCTTTAAAGTTTGCAAAGTGATTTAGAGATATTATTTTATTCTTAAAACGGTTATGGAAGGCAGGTGTTATTTTTATTTCTTTTTTAGCGGTCAAGAATCTCTGAGGCAGACAGAGGTTAAGTGACTTGTCTAGGGACATACAGCTAGTAAGAGTCTAAAGCCAAATTTGAACTCAGGTCTTCCTGACTCCAGGAAGAAGCTCTTCATTCTACTAAACCAAAATGTGTTTCCTCAAAGCTATCACTCATTGATCTTAGGTATGCCTCCTTGACTGAGTAATACAAAAATAATTGTAATCTCTCTTCCACATGATAGCTTTTCATATATTTGAAGAAAGCTGTCATGTTCTTCATAAATCTCTTCCCTTCTAAGATTAAATATGCCCAATTTTCCCACTATGACTTAATTTCGAAGCCCCTGACTGTTCTAACTACCCTATTTTGGACATGTTGCAGGAGGCCACCATCCCTCTTCAAATGTACCTCCAAGAAACCAAAGGAGTCCAGAACAGACAGGCCTGAGAAGGGCAGTATAATAGAGTGGGGCTACCAGCTCCCATGTTCTGGACACAGCCAGGTAATCTGAGATGATCATAATTTCTGGCAACATCATATTGACAGCTAGAGTGTTGGGCAAGTGGCCAACAGACAATAAACACTTCTTGGTTGATGGATTAATTTCCTGAAGTTAGTTTTTATTTTTTAAAAATTGTATTAGAAGAGGCAGAAGCCAAGAAAAGATGGAACACTCAAGTCAGGGCCATAGTTAAGTCTGCAGAAGTATAATATTGCCCCAATGTCCAAGAAAAACTTTATGGAGCTAAAGAAATAACTCACTCAGCAAATTAGCATAGTGTTGGAGTTTGAAATAAGAGTTTGTCCCCCACAAATATGGAAACACTTTTTACCATCTTGAATAAAGGTTTCCTTGAAAATGGATATTCAGGCATCCTCCTTTGAGTCCCATATCTGGTCATTTTAGGGGGCTAATAAGGCCATGGCAAGGACAGGCTGCCTAAGGCATTCAATTTGGAGTATAGCATAAGACACTAGTGTTTCAAGTTTTGCTTGAAGTTTCATGAAAAATGTTATTAAAAGACCAAAGTTCAAGCCCCAGAACCAACATATATCAGCTGTGTGACCTTTGGCAAGTGACTTGACTTCTCTCATTTTTGCTCATTTATAAGATAAAGAGGTGGGACCTCTAATGCCTCTTTTGGCTCTTAATCTCTTTTCAGGAGTCTTAACCTGGGGTCTGTGAACTTGTCTTTTAAATAAATAAATAAACAAACAAACGAATGAATGAATGAATGAATGAACAAATAAATAATTGAATGGATGTTTAAGTAAATGAATGAATGGATAGATGGATGGATGAATAGATAAATAGATCAGTGGATGTCCAAATGGATGAATAAATAAGCAAACAAATGAATGGGTAAATGAATGAACAAATAAATACATAGATGTACAAATATGTGTATGTGTGTGTATACTCACATACACATGCACACATATATAAAGCTGTATTTCAGTACAGTTGGATTTCTCCATTTATTTTGTTGTATGCCATGCCCACTAAAGATGGGTAGTCCCCAAAGCTCTGTCTTGGGCCTTCTTCTCTTCTTCTCTTTTCCTCTTCTCCTTTTATACTGTTTCAGTTGGTAAGCTCAACAGCTACCCTGATTTCAATTGTCAACTCTATGCTAATGATTCTCATGTCTATTTATCTAGTTCTAAACTTTCTCCTAAACTCCAGACTGGCATCTCCAACTGCCTATTAGACATTTCAGATTGGATGTCCTGTAACCATCTTAGACTCAACATGTCAAAAACTGAACTCATTGTCGTTTCCCCTCTTCCAAACTTCCATTTTACTATTTGGGGTACCCCCATTGTCCTAAGCACCCAGGCTTGAAACCTAGGTGATAATCTTGATTCCTTACTCTCTCTTATTCCCCATATCTAATCTTTTGTCAAGTACTGTCTTTTCTATCTTTATGACATTTTTCCTATATGCCCCTTTCTCTCCTCTGACACTGCCACCATCCTGGTTCAATCCCTTATCACCTCAAGTCTGGGCTATTGTAATAGTCTGCTAGCTTGTCTACCTGCCTCAAGTTTTCCCCATCTTCCACTCAGCTGTGAAACTGATCTTCCTAAAGAGCAGAACTCTTCATGTCTGTCTGTTTGTCTGTCTGTCTGTCTGTCTCTCTCTCTCTCTCTCTCTCTCTCTCACACACACATACACACACACACACACACACACCCTATTTAATAAACTCTAGTGGCTTTTTGTTTGTTTGGTTGGGTTTTGGGGGGTTATTTTTGCAGGGAAATGAGGGTCAAGTGACTTGCCAAAGGTCACACAGCTAGTTAGTGTCAAGTGTCTGAGGTCAGATTTGAACTCAAGTCCTCCTGAATCCAGGGCTGGTGCTTTATCCGCTGTGCTACCTAGCTGCCCCCTAGTGGCTTCTTCTAAAATCAAATATAAAATTCTCTGCTTGGCATTCAAAGTCCTTCACAACCTGGACCCCTCCTACCGTTCCAGGCTTCTTAGAACTTCCTCCCCCTTCATCTGCTCTGTGGTCCAGTGGCACTGGCCCCCTCACTGTTCCTGATACAAACACACTCCATCTCTGGGATCCTGGCATTTTCTTTGGTTGTTCCCCATGCCTAGAATTCTCTCCCTCCTCATCTTGGCCATCTGGCTTCCTTCAATTTCCAGCAAAAATGACATTTCCTAAGAGAAGACTTTACTTCTCTCCCTCAATTCTAGTGCCTTCCCTCTATTGATTATCTTCAATTTATCATACAAATAATATATATTAATATATTGTGGAAATTTATTTTGATTTGGGGACCCTACCTTTAGGCTGAGATTAGAAAACCTTAGGCCTTCGGGGTCTCTTCCCCTCTCCCTCTGCTTCAGCTGAGCCAAAGAGCCCCATGGGCTGTACAAGACACCAGGTCAGACAGCTGGGGGGAAAAAGCCCCCAGCCCCCTCGGACCTGAGCGAAGCTATCCAAGAGGTCCCAGATAGCCTGTGCTGAGGCATGAGCTGCTCAAGCACACTCCTCCCCCCCCCCCCAACCAGCTGCAGCCCTGGCTAGTGGATTACCTTGGTCTGTGGGGGTGCAAGAAGCCCCGAGATTTGAGTGGAGAAAATAAAAGAGACCTGGGGGGTTAGACTCAGGGGTGGTCGGAGGAGAGAGGACGAGATTAGAGAGGTTCGGAGGGATGAGAGAGGACAAGGAGGGGCTAGAGAGGCTGAGAAGAGGTTCCGAGGACTGAGGAGAAGAGGCGGAGTAGAGGTCAAGCGGCGGCTGACCAAATTAGAAAGGTTGGAGTGAGGCAGACTAGAGACAGGGCTACAAGGATGCAGGAGAAGAGGAGAAGGACTAGGAGCAGGGAAAAGAGAGGTCGAAGGGCAGACTGACGGAGCAGACAGACAGAAGGTCGGTGAGAGAGAAAGGCAGGGGTTCAGCAGTGGCAGTAAGGAGAGGAAAGTTAGAAGCAGGGGGATTTACAAAGTGAAAGGGGCTTGGAGTTAGAATAAAGGACCTGAGTGCCCTGAGGCGGGGCGTGGCTAAGGCCCTTATTGTATTAAAAAAGGTTACAGGCCTTATCACAAACAAGGGAAAGTGTAACGTGCCCTGAGGCAGGAGGCATCTAAGGCTCTTATTATATTAAAAAAGTTCAAAGCACAGCAGGTGGGAAAGAGACACACTGCAATGCAGTCAGGTTGTACATTTTATTTCCCTGTATTCTTTTTTTTTTTACAACTTTTAAATTTTTTTTTTTTTTTGCGGGGCAATGAGGGTTAAGTGACTTGCCCAGGGTCACACAGCTAGTACATATCAAGTGTCTGAGACTGGATTTGAACTCAGGTCCTCCTAAATCCAGGGCCGGCGCTTTATCCACTGCGCCACCTAGCTGCCCCTTTTCCCTGTATTCTTAATTTTAAATAGTATTTCATAAATAAACTCTGCTTTGATTATTTAGTTAAGAGGCTTCTTAATATTTGGCTTATCATTTTGGGAGTGGAGCAGTGTGGTGGAACTTTATAAACGGCCCACATTAAATTAATAGCAGTCAGATAGCCATCTAGCCAAGAGTCCCAGAATTAGTACCCCAGTCAAATTAGTCCCCCCAAATTAGGCTAGTCTTCAAAAATATTTCACAATATTATATATAATATTTGTAAATATATCTTATTTACACATAGCGTTTTCATGTTGTCTCCCCCATTAGACTGTGAACCCCTTAAGAGCAGGGACTATTGTTCGCCTTTCTTTGTTTTCCTTATGCATATCATATAGGAGCTTAATAAATGCTTATTGACTATGTATTTTATTTTTTGCATTTAAGAGCATTATTCTGAAAAGGAGTCTGTGGGCTTCACTAAAATGCCAGGGGGTCTACAGAACAAAAAAAATGTTTAAGAACCTCTGTTCTACTGAGCGAGTCCCCATATGTGAAAATGTTCACAAAGAATTCTTTTAGTGGGTATCTCCTTCCTGAAATCCAAAAAATAAAATAGCAGTTTTGCTCAGTGTTTTACACATAGTGGGTCCTCTACATGCAATTGGTCAGTTGCATTGAAAGACTCTCAGAAGTTTAACAATTGAAGTTGGATTTTTCTCTGGGGATTAATATAAGGGAAGGAATGTGCCAGATATGGCTTCTCTGCAAGCTTCCTAGTGTTATAAAAAGAAAGAAAAAGCTGCAAAAATAACTTCCAGGAAAACAATAAAGCTCCAGAGAAAATCCATAATAACAGCCAATGCTGCTGGAGTCCAGTTAGCCATGGTCTTGAATATTTAGAAAGCCTAGTTACATCATTTCAAGTAGAACTGAATGTGGTGCCTTTCCCATATTTCAGTCCAGTACCTTGAAGGGATATTTTTTGCAATTGATTACACCTCCCATTCCACTTGTGAAGGTAAATGATCTCATTGGGCAGACCCTTTGGTTTCCAGAGCAAATTCAAGTTGTCCTTTTCTCCAAGAAGTAAACCATGAATGGCTCTCCTCTGGTTTTTAATAATTATGCCATAGTTTAACAAGCAAGGTGAGCAAGGCTCATAGTATCATGATGAAATGTCTTTCAGTGAATCCTGCTGGGGCTGGGAGAATGATGATGGTGGTGATGATAAATAACTTGAATTCCTATAACAAGTTAAAATTTGTGAAGGAGTTTATATACATGATTTTATTTGAGCCTTATAACATAGAATGTGACCTTGAGGACAGAGACTAGGTTTTTGCCTTTCTTTATAATCCTAGTGCTTAGCACAGTATCTGACACAGAATAAACACTTAATAGATACTTACTGACTGCCTCATAATCAATCTGTGAGGTAGTTGCTACAGATAGTATTACTCCTATGTAACTGATGAGGTTACTTACCAAGAGAGGTTATATAACGGTTGTGAAGTGTCAGAGGCAAGATGGGAACATGGGTTTTCCTTACTCCTGGGCTCATGCACTATGACACTGTGCTGCCTCTTAATAATGCTGCAGTAACTCTAAATCAGGAGCATTCTTTCTCTGTCCAGTGTTTGACCTCATGAAATTCATCAATCTGCCCAAATGCGACTTCCTGAAACCATACGACAGGGTTCAGGCCAGATCTGATGCCTATACCTTTGGAAAGTCCATCCAAGACCATGCCTGGCTGATTCTTCCATCCTTCAATCTGTATAAATACCAGCTTCAGGCCAGCTTCATTATTCCTGTGAACCATGGCCAAAGCACCTCATTCTCCCTTGTTGGTTCCACCCAAATAATGATAGTCCTAGTGTATGCTGGGATCAATTTCTTATCCTATCCTAGGGCTCTTTAAGGGGAATCAAATGGACCTTATTTTCACTCCCATTATTCTGTTTGGCAATGGCAAAGATTATATTTGCTAGAAATGATTCAATGCCATCAGTCTCATCTATCAATAAATAATACATTCAAATCAATTCAACAAATGTTTATTAACCTCTACCTAAGTTCAAGGCACTATGTAGTTAGACAAACTATACCTCAAATACTACTGAAGAGATAGAGTGGGAATTTGTGTTCTTTATGGATTTTCTTCCACCTAACTCTGTGGTACTTGACAAATAACCTCAGTTCTCCGGAACTAAATCTTTTTGCTATTAACTACTGGGGAACTTGGTGTTTTCACCTGTTTCCTTCTCAGATGCATTATGATGATTAATGAGGCAAAGATAAGATTTGATTTGCCCACTTCTCCACCATAGACCAACTCCCTTTGATACTGATACTTCTTTAAATTCTTTAGACAAGGAATTGTAGTATTAACAAAAGTTATTGAATCCAGAACTGGAAGGTTTGATGCCATCAAAATAAGAAATTCTAGTACGCTGGGGTGGAAAAAATGGGGCTGGTGATGAATGACCTGGGTTTGAGTGCTGGTTCTGCCATTGATGAACTTGAACAAGTCGCTTTAACTTCTATTGGTCTAGCTTTCCCCATATGTAAAATGAGGGGCTTAGATTAGATGATCACTAAGGTCATTTGAATCTCTAAAATTCTATGAATTAATGTTCACTGGATCTAGTTCATTACCTCTCCCCAAAACAAGTATGCATTTATATTTTCCACACTGGCAGTCAGACTTATGCTCAACTGAATTCAGCAAGCAGCTTTATCCACTTAACCTCTGTATGTCTCACTTTCCTCATCTATAAAATGGGGATAATAATAGGGTTGTTGTGAAGTTCACATGAGATAATAATTGTAAAGCACTTAGCACAGTGCCTGGAACATAGTAGGTACTACATAAATCTTAGCTGTTATTTATTATTATTTCAAATGCTTCCGGGGGCGGCTAGGTGGCGAAGTGGATAAAGCACCGGCCCTGGATTCAGGAGTACCTGAGTTTAAATCCGGCCTCAGACACTTGACACTTACTAGCTGTGTGACCCTGGGCAAGTCACTTAACCCCCATTGCCCCGCAAAAAAAAACAAAAAAAAAAACCAACAAATGCTTCCCAAGACAGGGTTGTTGGGGTTCACAACTGTCAGGTAGAACTAGAAAAGGAGACATGTCCAAAAATAGTTGCTATTCCTTCCTTTTCTTTTCAGTACCCCTCTAAACAAGAAGCTATTTAGGTAAATATGAAGAAACAGGGCACAACTCCTGTTTTATTGGGTTTTTTTTCCATTTCTTAATATGAGTTTCCAAGACAATTGGACTCTAGAATCTGCTGTGAAAAAACACGCATTAATGTCAGAGATCTGTGATTATAGTAGCATGTAGAATTCCTAGTATGGGAATCCCCTCCTCTGCAACCTTAGGCTTCTGATTGGTGAACACTAACCTTTCTCAGTGCCAGGCCCAGGTCCACCATCCTCCCAATCATCTCCATTACATGACTCCCTTGAATGTCTTCCTTTCCTACATGTACTTCCCCACTCTAACTCTCCCAAGAGTAATCAAGTCAGTATTATTATTCCTGTTCTCATTTTTTTCCTTGGCAGGGCAATGAGGGTTAAGTGACTTGACCAAGGTCACACAGCTAATAAGTAGTATTATTATTCCTGGAAAGGACACATCCAAAACACTCCTTCCTGGTCCTATCTCCCTCTATATTTTTTGCCTTTCCCATTTAGAATGTAAGTTCCTTGAGAACAGGGGCCATCTGCTTTCTGGATATCCCCAGTGTCTACCATCACATCTGGCATATAGTAATCACTCAGCAAATGCTCTTTTCATTCATTTGCTGAAACAGATTGAAAATCATTTATGATTTAGTAGTTAACATATAGGGTGTTGCTTGAAGCATGGAGAAATTAAATGACTTGCCTAGGATTACCCAGTTAGTAAGGGTCCCTGACTCTATCTAAATATGCCATATTAACTCTATGTGAAATCATAGATTCTTTAATCTTTTAAAAATTGAATTGAAATTGATCTAATTCATTACAGTGCTTCCAGATAGAAACACACCCAAACCATCCCAGAACAATGAGGTTGAAAATATTCAACTTAATTCATTTCAACAAATATTTCCCAAGTGCCTTTTATATGGAAAATGTTGATGCAACAAAGGTTAGAACCAAGGTAGACTGTTTTTGCAGGGAAGTCAGAATGTTACTTAAGTGAGTTCTCCCCAATTTTTAATTCCAAATTATACCATGTGAGGTATACCTATACCTTCCTCTACCCACTGGTGCTAGAAGAATTCTGGGCCCTTGATGAAGTCACAGGAGAAGCCTTTGGGAAGTATGAAATTAATTAGGGGAAAGCAAGAAGAGGGCATACACTGGGGTACCCAACAAAAATGCCAGTCTAGTTGCTTTGTAGAAATTTGAATAGGAAGCTGGGGTGAGTTTTCAGCAAGTGAACCCTGAGCTCAATTCTGATTCCAAATTCATGTTCCTATGTGAGCTTTTGGAGATGTGTGGAGGGGGGTTGGGGTGAGGGTGGGCAGGAGTGATGCCAGAGTATATGGACCAGAATAGTTCTTGAATTATTATAAGAAGAGAAGGAGCTGGGGAGAGAGAAAGCTGCAGAACATACCCACTGATGTATTTGATCTCCACTTGTATGTCATGCTGAGCCAGTGAGGCTTAAGCTACATTTAGTTGTAGACAAGACGGTGGAAGCAGAAGACTGGGGTATATAATACCGTCACAAGCTCAGGGATTCCTCAAGATGGCCCTGGTTCTGTGTGGCAAGTATTGTTACAGATGGAGAAATGGAGATTCCAAAACCTAACAGCTGTCCCAGATTAGTCACACAAGTGAGCTGAGAACCAAGCCTTAGCCTGTCCATTCTGCATGTGTGACTGTACTCAGAGTGAATGTAATGATCTCTTCTCTGAGATTTTTATTCTGTGTAGTTATGCTTCTATGAAACATATTACCTGTACTTCAGAATAAATTCCACAGAATTTAACTGCATCTAAATCAATCAGTCAATCAATAAACATTTATTAAACACCTACTTTGTGCCAGGCACTGTGCTAAGCAGGCAATACAAAAGGAAGCAAAGACATATATAACCTTTATCTGATTGATTAGTGCATCAGGGAAGGGGGAGGGGAGGGAAGGAAGGAGAGAGAGAATTTGGAAATCAAAATTTTAAGTAAAAACATTTACTATAAAAAAAAAAAGACATGGGGCAGCTAGGTAACACAATTGATAAAGCACCGGCCCTGGATTCAGGAGGACCTGAGTTCAAATTTGGCCTCAGACACTTGACACTTACTAGCTGTGTGGCCCTGGGCAAGTACCACCCAAAAAAAAAAAGACACAGAAATAATCCCTGCCCTCAAAGTGCTACTCCTCTGGGTATTTCTGTTTCCTATCTATATATTGAGGCAATTAGGAGACATCACCTCCAGGGTCTTTCCAGCTCAAAGTCTATGATGTTTGTTCCTTTACTTAGCTCAGATTTTTCTTTGCAAAGAATTTTTTCTACAGTGACACTCTGAGATAGATGCCTCTTTTATCATGCCTCCTTTATTGAAAAACTGAAGCTCAGAGGGGAAATTACTTGCCCATGGTTACATAGTAGGTGACAGAGCTGGTATTCACAAAATCACCTAACTTCAGAACTGGCAAGGACCTCAGGACCATCTATTCCAACCCAGACCCTCAAAAGAATTGTTTCTACAACATGCCAAATGAGTGCCCATTCAGTTGTTCTTCTGAGACTTCCAAGGAGGTGGGGGGATTGCATCGGGGAGCAGGAAGTTACACTTTTAGATACAGACCATGTTCGCTTTATTACAAATCTATACACTTGTCTCTATTTCAAACCCTTTATTTGGTCTGAAAGAAAAGGGAAACAATAGGGAATTTTCTTACCAAGTGCAAAGACTTTCAAACTTCTATCATCAATCAGTCAATCAGTAAACATTTATTAAGCACCTACTTTGTGCACAGTGATACAAAAGGAAGCAAAGTCATGTATAACCTTTATCTGATTGATTACTGCATCAGGGAAGGGGGAGGGGAGGGAAGGCAGGAGGGATAGAATTTGCAACTCAAAATTTTAAATAAAAATGTTTATTATTTAAGTCCTGGGATAGATATATAGGGTGAGGGATGGGGAAAAAGAAGGGACTATGTGATTTTAAAAGTCTTGCTTGAGTCATATGCCAGATCATAGATTTGTTTTAAATCTCAGAGCATATTATCCTAGTCAATCAACAAGCATTTATTAAGCACTTACTATGTGCCAAGCCCTGAGGGTACAGAGATAGGTGAGTGAGTGGACAGAGCCATAGCCCAGGACCTGGGAAGTGTCAGTGCCCTGGATACAGATGTGCCTGTACTGTTAAGCTGCTTCTGCCCATTAAATAGTTGATGTGTCTCCTTCACAACCTAGGAAATCAGGACAGCTTCTGGGCTCATTTCTGCCTTCCCTGTTTTTACAGCTTATGGTTTGAGGCATGGCCTGGGACTGGCCAGGCATCCATGTATTATTAAGAGGATGTTATTTTTACTTCTTCCCTTGACTTTTGGTTTCTTTCTGTGTTGCCGGTTCTACCAGGGGCATTGTGGGAATTTTCCAATAGGCCAGAAGGCTGCTTGAGGCACAGTGGAATTTAGTGTGAACATATTTTTCCTAGGGGCTCACACCTTATTAGAGAGAGAGTCTTCATGTATTAACACTTAAGTTCCTACATATCTGAACAAGAGCCATTTGTATCATTAGTTCCTTTTATCCATCTACCTCCTCTCCCTACCTCACTTTAGTGTGCACCGTGCTCTTGTACACTCCTCTAGAGATCAGGTCTCTCTCCCTCTCTCTCCCTCTCTCTCCCTCCCTCCTCCCCCCCCCCTCTCTCTCGCTCTCGCTCTCGCTCTCGCTCTCGCTCTCGCTCTCGCTCTCTCCTCTCCTCTCCTCTCCTCTCCTCTCCTCTCCTCTCCTCTCCTCTCCTCTCCTCTCCTCTCCTCTCCTCTCCTCTCCTCTCCTCTCCTCTCCTCTCCTCTCCTCTCCCTCCCTCCCTCTCCCTCTTCCTCTCCCTCCTCTCTTTCTCTCTCCATCCCTCTTTCCCTTCTTCTTCCTTCCCCTTTTCCCCTTCTCCTCTCCCTTTTTTCTCTCCTTTCTTTTCCTTTTGTGTTTCTCTTTGTCTTTGTCTCTGTCTGCATTCCTGATCCCAGCTGTCTGACATCTTGGCTCCCTATGAATGACCCAAGAATTGGCTCTGACCTTGGTTATTTAACCCCCATGTGAACTTGATAGTCAGGTTCTTCTGAACAAGTGAGATATTCCACCAAATATGCCATTTCCCTAGCTCTTTAGTAAGTAGGTAGCCCCCTGACAGGGAGTTTCTACCTTCTAGAGTTCTGCTACACTGTGCTGTTCTCCAACCACTATATTCCTTCCATCGTAGTCTTAACTCTGTGGCCCCCTCTTAACCTCATGGTTTTGGGGCCCTTCAAGATGATGACAACCTTCTCTCCAAAGCCTTAAGAAAAAGCTCTGCTTTCAAACTTCTCAACTTGATTTAGAATGGTAGGAGTAGGGGCAGCTAGATGGCACAGTGGATAGAGCACCGGCCCTGGAGTCAGGAGTACCTGAGTTCAAATCCGGCCTCAGACACTTAACACTTACTAGCTGTGTGACCCTGGGCAAGTCACTTAACCCCAATTGCCTCACTAAAAAAAAAAACAAAATTTAAAAAAACAAAACAAAACAAAAAAAAAAGAATGGTAGGAGTAGGAGTCTGGAAACTTAAACCAAACTCCATCCAAGAGAATACCCATGAAACTCTCATTAAATGGGACAGCTAGTATTTAATTATAATCCCATCAGGCTGGTATGAATGAGATTTCATAGCTTTCCTTCCCACAAAGTGTTCATGGTTTCTACAGAGAATTAGAAGTGTTGCTCAGAGAAAGCAGCCTAACCACTCGTGTGTCCAGGAGATGTGATTCTTCATGTTGCTTTCACCCTCTATCTCAGGTAGTTTCGATCCCTCTGCAGAAATTACCCTGTGAACTTAACATCACTTCTGAGAGGCTACTAGCAAGAACTTTTATTCCCATTTCACAGGTAGAGAAAATGAAGCCTAGGAGAGTTAAATGATCCGAATACCTTCTCAGCTCACCAAAGGACCTGGTCACAAAAGAGATAGTGGAGGCAGCGAGGTGGTGCAGTGGATAAAGCACCAGCCCTGGATTCAGGAGGACCTAAGTTCAAATCAGGCCTCAGACACTTGACACACTTACTAGCTGTGTGACCCTGGGCAAGTCACTTAACCCTCATTGCCTGGCCAAGAAATAAAAAAATAAAAAAGATATAGTGTTCCCCTGAGTCAGCCCACTGATCCCTTGAAATGCCCCTACCTCTGAATCCTTAAGAAGCCTTCAGGGATTCCTGACTTGTCATATTCCCTGCATTACTTGATATGGTGCATTCTAGTCAGTAACATCAGACTAATTCAAAAAGAATTCAGATTAACATCTTTCAGGATATCCCAGGTACACATGTAGAGACTTACAGTTTAACCAGTGGAAGCCTAGATGTGATAAAGTATAGACAGTGGGGATAAATCAGAGAAAGGAAGAGCAAAATGATTGTCCTGATATGATCAGAGATTTTTTGGTGGTTGGCCCATTACTTGAGTCATTTAAAACTCAATTTGAGAGAGTATAAGAGAATGAAATAAGCCTATCGTGGCATAGCAGAGCAATAAGATAGAACTATTCGGTCCCTATCATCTTTGTTTTGTTTTGTTTTTGTACAATTAAGCCCATTGCATTTTTTTTTTCAGGGCAATGAGGGTTATGTGGCTTGCCCAGGGTCACACAGCTAGTAAGTGTCAAGTGTCTAAGGTCATATTTGAATTCAGGTCCTCCTGAATCCAGGGCCGGGGTGCTTTATCCACTGCTCCACCTAGCTGCACCCCCCAGCCCCAATCAGGAGGAGTCATAGGTCGTATGTGACCACTTTCACTTCCCTATGGTGATTGTGCAGCCTCCCCAAGGAATAAACCACTGAAGTCCATAGTTTTAGGTTTCTCTCCCAACATAACATGGTTCCCAGACCTGGGGACCTCAAAATGAGTGGAGAAGAGTAGAATGCTGGGAAGATCTGGGTTCAAATCCCACCTCTGACACTATGTGACCAAGGTTAAATCATTTAGCCTCTCTATTAGAGAGCCAGGTCAGAGGCATGTGGGGGGTTAAAATCTTACCAATGATATAAACTGACTATGGTATAGCCTATTAAGTTGTCAGTTCTACAGGCAATTCTCTCAGACTAAGTTGTAGCGGAATTGCAGGTCTTCACTGATCTAGGGAATTTATTCATTGGGAGTTCTCAATAACCATGAAATTAGAAGTCCAACCACAGATAATGATCATATTAACAAATATTTACATAGTACTTTAAAATTCCAAAACCACTTTACATATATTATCTTATTTGAGCCTCACAACAGCCCTATGAGGTAAGACCTATTGTTATTCCCATTTTGCAAATGAGGAAACTGAGGCTGAAAGAGATTAAGTAACTTTCCTAAGATCACACAACTAGTAAATGTCAGAGATGGTGTTCAAATTCAAGTCTTTCAGATTCCAAATCCAACACTGGATCCACCAAGGCCACCTAGGTGCCCCAGTCAACAACAAAATTCATGTAGTACCTACTTAGCCCTCAAGGCTTGCTATGTGGCTCAAATAAGATCATGTATCTAAAATGCTTCACAAAACTTAAAGCATTCTATACATTTCAGTGGTTGTTATTGTTGTTCTTGGCCTCATGATAGTATTAATTTGGTGTCTCCCTCAGCACCTGACACAGTGCTGTGCATACAGTAAGCACTTAATAAATGTTTCTTTTAAATGGATCATAGTGGCCATCATGGAATATTCTTCTGAGTAGTTTTGTCCTTTAAAGGCAACATGGGTTCTCTGACTAGTTATCAGTCCTGTTACTAGGACCCCTAACCTATGTCGTGTTACTCCCACATTGCCTGGTTGGACTGGGATTTTGCTGGTCTTCCCTCTCCCTGCCCAAGTTGACAATTAAAAATAGGAGAAAGAGGCTCTAGCATCTTCTTTTCTTTTTCTTTTGAAGCTTTGTCTCTCACCACAGTCCCTTCACCCAGAGTACCCATAGTGCTTTGTAATTTTTTCTTGCAAAGTAGAGAAAGGAAAAAGAAAAAAATTCTGCCACAGAGCTGATGAGAGTAGTTCAGAGATTCGACAGATGCCTGTCCCAGACCTTCTGAAAGGTCTATCCCAACACCTGCCCCAGCCAGCCCAGTTATCTAGCTTGATCCTGGAGATTAGTTGTGTGGGTTCTACTCAAAGCTGCGATGGGCATTTGAAACAATTTCACCCCACCTTCTCCCTCCTGTGGTCACTTACTTTCTGCTGCTCCCATCTGAGCATGCACAAGCACACACACACACACACACACACACACACGTGCACGCACACACATCCTTTCCCTACTGCAAGTGTGATCAGTCAGCCACCATTTTTTTTCAGCCACCATTTATTAAGTGCTTATCATTTGCTAAGTACTATATTAAGGGCTGGAGATACAAATAAAGGCGAAAACATTCTCTGTTCGCAGGGGGCTTACATTCCAGTGCGGGAGACAGCATAAAAACAATTATGTACCAACAAGATATACACACTTATAGCTTATGTTGTCAGGAGGATGGTAATGGAGGTCACTTGAAATTGTTCTCTTCCTACCTCTTATCTCCCCAATCACCACAGGTATCCTGTATGGCATGGGTCTCTGTGCCAACTGAATAGTCTGTCCTGGGGAAAAAGGACCAGGGACTCTGGGAGGTAACAGCCCAGGCTGGGGGGATTGATTTGGGCAAGGCAAATATTTAGCCCCAGATATTGGCACTTAGACAAATTCCAGATAGAACCATCTTAGTTATGATTATATTTGTCACCCTCTTCTGGACAGGTAATATAACTCTTTCTTCAGACGTGGGGTCCAGAACTGAACACAGTGATTCAGATGTGGTCTGACAAGGATGGAGTGTTGTGGGACCATATACACAAGACAGGGGAAACATAGTTTAATTTTTAAAAAGGCTCAAATTTTGCCTTCCACAAGAGTCCTTTTCTCTACTTCTCCTACTCCATAGAAGATCACCTCCCAAAGTTACTGTTGTATTGTTGTTTGTCCTTTGTACTCCAAGAGGACCATGACAGATGTCATGAATTGCACTGAATTGTATTTAAGTGAGGAAGGAGTGTGCAAAGTCACCAGCCTCACTTTATCCTCTGGAGTCATCTGGATCCAGTGACAAGATATTTTATCAGAACAACTAGAGATGGCCCTGGATGTTTAAGGCAATTGGGGTTAAGAGATTGGCTCAGTGTCACACAGTTAGTAAGTGTCTAAGGTGAGATTTGACCTGAAATCCTCCCAACTTCAGGGTCAGGGCTCTATACAGTGTGCCACCCAGCTGCCCACCTCCCATGGTGGATCTAATGGGAAACATGCAGAAAAGGAACTCTTGGAAAAAAGGTAAAATTTGAGCTTTAAAAAAAATTAAACTGGGTCTTCTTATTTTGTCTGGGCTAGAAGTATAAGCCAAGTCCTATTACTGATCAGCCCAGGAATTTTGATCTGCTCTGTTTCTTACCTGGGCAAGTATGTCCTTCCTTAAGCAACCTAATATAGATGCCCAATCAGCATAGCCAACTTCAACTCAGCACTCCTGAGCTTAAGACATCTGCCACCCTTGATCTCCCCAATCACTGAGATTACAGGCATGTACCACTAGCATTGGTCTGACCTGAATCTTGAAGGAAGTCAGAGAAATTGGTAGATTATATGGAGGTGAGGAAGAGGAGCATTCCAGGCATGGACAGCTGAGGGTACAAAGTCATTGAGTCAGTGGGTGGGGGGAGGGTCAGAGCAAGCAAGCCAGTGTAGAGTATACTGAGGAGGGTCAAGTGTAAGAAAACTAAAGAAGGAGGGAGTCAAGTTGTGAGTGAAAACCACTTTGGGAGCAGTGGAAAATGACAGATTGGAGATTCTTGAGGCAGGGAGATCAAACAGGAGCTTATTTCAACAGTTCAAGATATTGTCTATTATATCTATTTTATACAAAGATATGTACAAGTATATATACAATAATTTATACATGCAAATACACACAAATAAATCCCCACTTGAGGGGTCTTCCAGGACACTCTGTTTCTCTTCAGAGCAATAGGTATTTTTCTTCTTGTCAAAAAATAAAAACTGTTCAACCCAATATGTATGCCTTTTTTGTCTTAGCTTCCAGAAAATATAGATCCCAATTTAGTGATAAGTTGTGGAAACTGGCTTATGTTGGGTACTCCTTCTGTTTAGAGAATCATGGAGTTTTCAACATCAAAGGGATATTAGAGGTCACAATTCAGTCCCCTCCTTTGATAAATGAGGCAAGTGAAACCCATTGATTGTAAGATACCCCAGATCACACTGCTGGTTGGTGACAGGGATCAGAATGGTCTCCTTATTCCCATCTATTTCATTTTCCAGTCCTTCAGATGGTTTCTCTTCTACTTTAATCTCTATATGCTTTATTTTGTACTATGTTTAAGATACTATAAGTAGACATAGAATAATTATTTTTATACAGTAAATATTTTTATTTAAAGTTTTGAGTTCCAAATTCTATCCCTCCTTCCCTCCCTCCCTTTTCCCCTCCCTGATGTGGTAAGCAATCAGATATAGATTATACATGTTCAGTTATATAAAACATTACCATATTAGTCATTTTGTATGAGAAAACTCGAATAAAAGAAAAAATGAAGGAAAGTGAAAAATAGCATGCTTCAGTCTGTGTTCAATCAATTTCAGTTCTTTTCATGGAATCATTCTGAAGTAAAATTAAGTTCCTTGTTTTCTTTTGTTTGTTTTTTTTTTTAAAGAAAGCTATAAATACGTTTTTACTATATTGAAAAATGTGATGTTTTCTAGGAGTAGGACAGGTTCCAAATCTGAATGGCTTTCCTTGATTCTTAAACTTTGTATTGGAGTTTTTTTGTTTTGTTTTTTTAATTAGAAAGGCTTCTGATTTCCTACTTCTCAAGTCTTTATAAAGCTCTTTTTTGTTAGGAACTCTGAGTTATTTGAAAGAATGGTGATGACAGTGCTTTCATAAAATGGAGCAGAGATTAAAATGATCATGAACTTAAGGTGAAGCACCGTTTCCTTTGATAATAAAGACATTGCTTTTAAAAGGTCTTAGCAATGCTCTCCTTCTTTGGACCAGTGCATGCATGCTTATCAGGCTTCAGTGATAGGTATGCCCCATTTAGGTTGGTGAACTAATGCATAATGGGATTGCCCTGTAGATTTCTGTAATGTCAGCATTCCTGTTGTCTTCAAATGGCAATACGATATGTACAATAAAGCTTATTAGCAACAAATGTCAACTGTTTTGCCATGATGGAAGTCTCTGATTTCCATGACTTTGATAAATAGCTGCTGGAGCTCGTGAATCTTTAATGGAAAGCCTATATTTAGGGGCTTTCGGTTTCTGAGGGAGATAAAAGGTTCTTCAGAGATGGAGTTCTGGATGTGTCCTGCTTTTTGCCAGACCTGGCGCCTATTTAAAGCCCACCTTGACTTTCTGATGTATGAAAAAGTCCAGTAACAGTGATCAATACTATTTTTAAGTCTGAGATGTTGATGTAAGCCTATCCCTTATGGGAAAGCCAAATAATATAAGTAGCTTCAGGAGAAGTACGCGTTGACTTTGGTTTGGACTCAAAGCCAGTGTTTGCATTTGTGCTTTTTGGGGGGCTACCTTACCACCCCTGTGAAGGGAGTCCTCTGGGGCAGCCCAAGCTATTGACTGCTCAATGGTTGCAAGAATTACATCGTGAGCATTTTCTGAGGCAAGGTATGTACCATAACTGTCTCATCTAAAAGAAGAGGATGTAAAGTGGTATATAGTGATATTACAGAAAGAATGCTAACTGTTCCTGATAAAACCAGCTGCTAGTTATCTCCTCATTCTCTCACCCCTATCAATTGTCTTACTTTAATGTTAAATGTTTTTGTATCTATGTATGTGTACATATATATATACACACATATATGTGTGTATATACACATTATATATAGTGCAATGTACAATAAATACATTTTATATACATAACACACATTTTACAGTGTCCCAAAAGTCTTAGTGCTTTAATAGCTTGAAACTGCGCTAAGACTTTTGGGACACACTAATTTATGTAGATGTTGTCTCCCCCAATGGGATGCAAGCTTCTTGTGTACAGGGACCATTTTATTTCTCTTGTTTGTATCATCAGTGGGCAGCATATGGTAGACCCTTGTAGAAGCTGATGATTGCCTGGGAGTTGGGAGACCTGGGCTCTAGGCATAACTCTATGATACATTGGGAAAAATCATGTAATTACACACAAACTTTCCTGCACCTATGGCTATCCTACAATTCTGCCATATACCCTACATCATCATCATCATCATGGCTAGATTTTATATTGTTTTATATTTTCAAAGCACTTTACAAATATTGTCTCATTTGATGCTCACAATAACCCTAGCAGTTAGGTGCTTTTATTATCCACATCTTATAGATGAGGCAGACAGACACCTCACAATAACCCCATGAGGTAGATGCTATTATCATTCTCATTTTACAGGTGAGGGAAATGAGGCAGACAGAGGTTAAACAAACTTGCATAAGGTTGTATAGTTAATAAGTGTCTGAGGCTGGATTTAAATTCTGGTTTTGCTGACTTCAGGTCCAGTGCTCTATTGACAACAGCACCCAGCTGCCTCTATGTGTGTGAATACCCTTTATCCCTTCACTATTTGAGCCTGCACTTGCACATATGTATATAGAAAGTCATGGTTGCCTTATGGTATACAGACATTACCCCCTCCTTCTACCTCTACATATGTATATAGAATCAGTCAGCCAACAGACATTTATTAAGCACTTCCTAAGTGCCAGGAACTATCCTAAACATTCAGAATGTAAAGAAAATGGGGCGGGGGGGGGGGGGAGGAATAGTACTTGGCTTCACAGAATATTCATTTGCATAATGTAGACAACATGCAAATAATGAGGCACATACAAAATACATAAATAGTAGAAGGAATGTAACCTTAGAGGAAAATGCATTACCAGGGAAATGGCAAAGCCCTTCAGAAGAACATGGCACTTGGACTAAATCCTGAATGAAGCCAAGGATTTTAAGGCAAAGGCGAGAGGAGGGAGAACATTCCAGGCATGGGGAGCTAACCAGTGCAAGAACACGATGATGGGAAATGGAATTTCCTAGGTGAAGAATAGCAAGATAGTCAATTTGGATCAACCATAGAGTGCATGAAGGGAAGTAACATGCAATGTGGCTGGATAGATAAATTGCAGCCAGTTTTTGCATGGGGCTTTAAATGACAAACGGAGGAATTTACATTTCATCTCAGAGATAACAGGGAGTTGCTGGAGTTTATTGAGCAAGGGAATGACATGGCCAATTTGAGCTATAGAGACATCACTTTGGCAGCTATATGGAGGATAGCTTGAAAGAGGAAGTGACTAGAGGAAGAGAAAATAAGTAAAATGCTGTTGCAATAGTCTACATGGGTACTGACCAGGTGAGTAGGGAGAAAAGGATAGATGTGAAAAGTATTGCAGAGGTAGAGGAAACAAGACATGGTAATTAAGTGGGAGTGTATGGTAAGGGAGAATGAATTCAGGATGACTCTAAGGTTACACAGCTGAATAACTAAATGGATAGTGATTTTCTCAATAGCAATAGACTGTGTGCATGTGCGCGTGTGTGCACGCACACACACACTTATCACAGCTCTCTGGATACATAGCATCTGCTATGGTTATTGCACATGCCAGTCAAGCCACTGCCAGTGCCTTGGCTTAAGGGGGCCATGGGAGGCACCAAGAATAGATGGAAATTATTCTTCATTTCAGATCAGCCACACATTCAAATGAAATGAAAAAAATTCTACCACCTGTCTTCTTTCTAGGTAAGTTGGCTCTCTCAGGTTCATTGATCTAAGCTTCCAGGCTTGGATTTGAAAAGCAAACAAAGCCACCGCTCCTAGATTGAAGGCATTGTTCCTTTCTTTCGAGGTTTTAGGCCTGCTTTATGGAGCTACCTCTTTAAAGTTAAGTGGATTGGCACACCAGCTAGGCAGTGAATAGGAGGCGATTAGCTAAAATGCTTACGAATCAGGTCCAGCAAGATTAGACACAGGACATCTCACAGGTCTCCAATTGGGGATGTTCTATCGCCATCTCCAAATGCAGAATCTGGGACTTGATAAAGCCGATTTGAAAAATAACAGTTGGAACTGGGGCCTCTACCTCATTCCTCCCTATGAAAATGGGGGGGAGGGGCATATTCTTTCTTAATAGAGGCTTTTGACCTTAAAAGAAATGCATATTTGTGGATTTCACACTGTTCTGGAAAATGAAGGCTAAAATGAAGAACCTTAAGTATAAGAATGATAAATCTGGTCAGGCTGAGCTACTTGATAAGGCGGGGCTATGTTTGTGAACCTGATGCACTTCAAACACATACATACATGCACAGACACATACACAGTGCCTGGCAACCAAAAGATTGCCTGGTTCTCTTGTTGGTTGTTTGGAATTCAAAGTCCTTCATAATCTATCCTCCCCCTACCTACTCACCTTTCTAGTTTTCTTATACATATACTTTGACTGGTGATACTGGCCTCTTTGCTATTCTATAAATAAGACATTCCATCTCTTGGCTCCAAGCATATTCATAGGGTGTCCCTCATACTTGGAATTTTCTCTGTCCTCATCTCCAACTACTGATTTCCCTGGCTTTCTTCAAGTCTCAGCTAAAATTCTACCTCCTACAAGGTAGAATTTTTGAAAGCATTTTATCATCCCTCTTAATTATAGTACCTTCCCTCTGTTGATTATTTCCTATTCATTCTGTATTAATTTGGTTATACATAGTTGTTTTTGCATGTTGTCTCTCCCATTAGACTGTGAACTCCCCAAGGGCAGGGACTATCTTTTGCCTTTCTACATATTTCCCAGTACTTAGCATGGTCCCTTATATATAGTAGGAACTTAATAAATGCTTACTGACTGACTGTTATTGATATTGATATAGTGTTTTGGGATCACTAACCATCAAAAATGACAGCTCCATCCTGGTGGTTAGAAAACAGAATCCCAAATACGAAAGTACAGTGTTTAGAATGACTCTGATTCTGATCTTTCCAGCTTCCATAATTACTTCCCACGTGCATAGTTATGGCTCAGATTTACAAAGAATTTTAAGGTTTGCATTGTGCTTTAGATCAATAATCTCATTTGATCCTCACAACAATCCTTTGGCATGGGTACAGATGGTGCAGCGGAGAAAAAGAGAAGGATCACATAGCTCCTAAGTATTCAGAGGTAAGATTTGAACTCAGGTCTTCCTGACTCTCTTTCCCCTATGTCATGTTGCATCTCTGGAAATCTCAGGACTTGTCTCTGGGAATATCAGACAAGTAGCAATTATCATCTTAGAATCATAGCATTTTAAAAAGAAGCAGGAACCTACAAGATAATGGCTAGTTGGTACAATGGATAGAGTACCAACCCTGGGTTCAGGAGGACCTGAGTGCAAATCTAGCCTCAGACACTTACTAGCCATGTGATCCTGGGTAAGGTACTTAACCCCAATCACCCCTCCCCCCCAAAAGAAACTAAAAGGTCATTGGTTCCAAGTCTTTCATTTTACAGATGAGGATAGATTCAGAGTAGGTAAGGAACTTGCCTTAGGTCATACAGTTCGATGTTGGTAAAGTTGACACAAGAACCTAAGTCTCCTCACTCCAAGTCTAGTGTTTTCTCTCTAATACAATCCATTCCAAGAGGAATTTATTAAACAACTATGAGCAGTACAGCTCCACTTGGTAGGCACTGGGGATTTAAAGACAAAATTGTCAATAGTCCCTGCCTCAAGAGAATACGACATGCAAACAGATAAATATGTGCATGACAGTTTGAAAAGGAGGGAGAAAGTACCAACAAGGGACACCAAGAAAGTCTCCTTGTATGAAACTATGAGCTTAAAGCTTAAGCTTAAAACTCTAAAAAGTTGGGCAGCTAGGTGGTGCAGTGGATAAAGCACCAGCCCTGGATTCAAGACAACCCGAGTTCAAATATGGCCTCAGACACTTGACACTAACTAGCTGTGTGACCCTGGGCAAGTCATTTAACCCTCATTGCCCTGCAAAAAAACAAAAAACAAACAAAAAATACTTTAAAATTTAAAGCCTTAAAGGAAGCTTGGGATCCTAAGAAACAGAGATGAGAAGGGATTACATTCCAGGATGGGGTAGGGGGAAAGCATTGAAGCAAAATGTGAAGTTTGAGGAATACTAAGTTGCCCAGGACTAGACTGTAATGTATGTGAAGGGGAATAATGTGAAATAAGCCTGTAAATGTGGTCTGGAGCCAGATTGTGAAGCATTTTGAAAGTTGACTTGAGGAGTTCGAACTGTATCCTCAAGGCAATAGGGAATCATTTATGCTTCTTAAGCAGGGAAAGAAATGGTCAGGCTTTTGATTATTTCGGCAGATGTATGCAGGGTAGATTGGCAAGGGGAGAGAATGGAAACTTAGGGCTTGATTAGAAATCTGTTGAGGGGCAGCTAGGTGGCACAGTGGATAAAGCACCACCACTGGAGTAAGGTGCACCTGAGTTCAAATCTGGCCTCAGACACTTGACACTTATTAGCTGTGTGACCCTGGGCAAGTCACTTAACCCTCATTGCCCCACAGAAAAACAAAAAAACAAATAAATAAACAAATCTGTTGAATTAGTCCAGGTGAGAAATAGCAAGGGCTTGAATTAATGTGGTGATCATGGACAAGGAGAGGAAGAGTTAAGGGATATGCAAGTAGAATTGGAAAGACTTGATAATTGATTGGATATAAGAGTGTTAGGTAGGGGAGAGAAAGATTACTCCTGGATTATGAAACCGGGCAACTTGAAGGATGGTAGTATTGCAAAAATATTAGGAAGTTTGGAGGAGGATATCAAGTCAACCAGTCAATAGGCATTTATTAAATGCTTACTATGTGTCAGCCAGTATGCTAAGCACTAGGGATACAAACACAAGTAGAAAGAAAGAAATTCCCTGTCCTCAATGAGCTTACCTTCTCTTTGTGATGCGGGAAGACAGCATGTAAAAGGAAGTAAGGAGTAGGTTCAGACAAAGGTACTAGAGCATGATAAAGTCTTGAGTCATCCAGAAGAGAAATGAAGGGATAACAAGCATGAGGATACTTCTTCCTTGGGCATGTAGGAGAAGCCATCCATCCAATCTGAAGGAAAGGTCGCAGAGACTGATGGTACTTCCAAATGTGTGAATTCTAGGACTAGAGTGACCTTTAGGATGAAGAAGTTTCTGGGGTATGATAGAGGAACTCAAGAGTGTAGCCTAGGAAGGAACAAGATGTGCCTTCTTTAAAAGGAGGTTCTGGGATGAGTCATCCAATCAGGGGAAGATTGTGCTGTCAATGTAGATATGAATGTCAGGGTTGAGGTGAGGTTCCAGGATGAAGAGAAGGAACGTGGTAAAAGAAGTCAGCAATGCAGTCTGGAGAAGAATGAGGAGAGGTGGGTTTGGGATGATAATGAGTTCTGGTTTTGACGGGTTGAGTTTAAGATGCCAATAGGTGTCCAACTGTCAAGTGGTAGTGGAGGACTATAGCTTAGGAGAAATACTAAGGGAGGAGATATAGACCAGGGAGTCATATACATAGAAATGGTGGTTGGATCCATGGCAGCTGATGAGATCAAGGGGATGTAATGTAGAGGGAGGAAAGAAATAACCCCCATGGCAGAGTCTTTGGCTGTACCTAGAATATAAGGAGGTAGGACGCAGGATATGACTTCAGGATGAGGTTGGATAGGCTTTTGTAAAGAGGATGCTTTGTACAGGAGACTCTTTGTACTTGTTCAGGGATGGCTTGAACAAACTGGCTTCTAAACTCTCTTCTCAATCTGCGATTCTACGATTCTGTGATCTAGCAGAAAAGACTGAGGAATGGTTAAGAGAATCGGGTACTGCAGCTTTCCAGGAGGAGGAAGGTCGACAGTGTCCAATGTTGCAGAGTCAACTGGAAAGCATTCATTAAGTGCCTACTGTGTGCCTGACACTCAGGATGAACTTACAAGAAGGAAGTAATCCCTATACTCAAGGAATTTGCATTCTATTTTAGGTAGTGGAGTGGCAGCATGTACACATATAGCTATGTTCAAAATTTATACAAAATAATAGCAAAGTCATTGCAGGGGGAAGGGAAAAGCAGTTGGAAAGATCAGGTAAGTTTTCATGTACAAGGTAAGGAAGGGAATACCATTCATGTAGCAGCTACTATGTGCCAGGCACTGTGCTAAGTGGTGTTTGTTTTTTTTTACAAATATTACCTCATTCAAAGGATACACTAGAGCTGTCTCTTCTTCATGAAGCCCTTTCTGATCCCCAAGATGCTAGTGACCCCCTATCCCATATTTGTTTCTTAAATATTACATGTGAGGATGAGAACTGATAAAGGCTGAAAGTATTTAGCAATTAAGTGATCATTGGCAACCTTGGAGAGAGAGAAAGAGAGAGAGAGAGAGAGAGAGAGAGAGAGAGAGAGAGAGCGCGCGAGAGCGAGCGAGCTATTTCAGTTTCAGAGAGTGGTTCAACTCTTTGACATCCTTACTGAGCAGCCCCCCAAATCTATATCGCCCCTAGTGTTTCACTCATTAATGAAAACTGTCCCAGTGGTTCCTATGTATGATCACATCTTCAGAAAGCATTCTGGCCACATTTCATATGACATTTCCCTTTGAATTAGATTCTTGGAATCTAAGTCCAGCAATCCAGACCCGGTTCCTTTTCCTTCCCAGAAGACAGAACTGAAAGTAGACAATAGAAATGGTGAAGTAAGAGGTTTAGGGTTAATGTGAAGAAAATGTCCCAATTCCTTCTAAGTAGAATAGGCTTCTTCTGCATGCAATGGGTTCTACTTCATTGGACACCTCCAAGAAGAAGCTGGATGATGTTTTATTGGTTAAGTTATAGTGAGAATTCCTTCATAGGCATGTGTTGGCCTGAGTGGCCCCTCAAGTTTAACTCCAGAATTCTGTGATTCTTTGAACTCAGTCAGTCAATAATATTTATTAAGTGCCTACTATATGCCAGGGGATACAAAGAAAGGCAAAAGATCATCTCTACCCTCAAGAACTAACAGTCTAATGGGAACATGTGAACAACCATGTACAGACAAATCAGACAATTGTCCAGTAGAGGACAAATTGGAAATAATCAAAAGAGGGAAGGCATTGGACTTAAGGGGGATGGGGGTGGGAAAGACATCTTCTAAAAGATAGGATTTTTAGCTGGGACCTAAAGGGAGTCAGGAAATCCAGGGGGTGGGAAGGAGAAGAGGGAACCTTCCAGGAATGGGGAATAGTCAGCAAAAATGCCTGGAATCAGTGGATGGATCTTCATGTACTGGGAATAGCAAGAAGGACCTGGTATCTACTTATTAGTGGCAAAGAAGAAAAATGGGAAGATCCAGAGAACAGCTACCAGAGTCCAGAGACCCATAGATTTCAGAGTTACTGGTTATACTCAGCGTGTGCACATGGGTCCAGAAGCCTCATTTTCCTGAGATCTGCTAACCTGGGGTCCTTCTCCATTACTTTATAACTGAAACGTTGAGGAGGAGGAACAAGTGGATTAGCATCTCCCTATTCCCATAGCACAGCATATTCTGATTCAAAAGTCTTCAGTGATTACATGTATCATTATGATAGTTTTTTGGAATAGTCATTTTTTTTCAGGACAGATATCAAGGCGGGGGGTGGGGGAGAAACAGACCTTAAGGATGGCAGAGCATGAGAACTATGTCGGATTGCCCAAATCCCACACTACTGACAAAGCTCCTGCATTCGTCTATTGCAAGCACTGACAGATGCCCCTGCTAGTCTTATTAATGTGCTGTTGTGATTTTCAGGGGAATAGTCTCATAATTCAACATTAATTTATATGCCATTAAAATAAAGTATAGTTTTAATTTCTGTCATAGTGTTCATTACTTGTGCAGTTCCAACTTCCTTTCAGCAGCCAGTGTAGAAGTGATGGTCTGATTTCAGTGGGAAAAAGCAGTCAAACATAACTTCTGTGTGTATTTCTAGTCATTGCTTTTGCAAATGTGAAAATGATGGGAAAGTGGCTAAAAGAAAAGTCTCTCTTGTTTATGATGAAAAGAATGGTGTTTTTCCCCTTGGGCAGGCAGGCCTCTTATCCCACTGGGTGAGCATTCCCTTGCCATTGGCCACTGAAAGATAAAAACAAAAACGCGCTCATAAGTGGTGAGGATGCAGAGTGCAAAGCTGTCCATAGACCTGTGACAAAAGGAGATTTCTGAACATCCAACTTTAAAGGAAAGAGAGAAAATTGCACCTTGTTGATTATAAGCAATGCAGAAATTCTTTATTGTACAGAAGGATGAAAGGGTCTCTTCAAATAGTCTAGGATATTTACAGAGATTAGACCCCTCTCCCTAAGCCCCCCATTTATATTCATCTTTTTAGTAACACATACAGTGGCACATAGACAAGGCTTTGAAGTTGGAATCAGGACACTGGTTTCGAGGCCTATCTCTGATTACTTACTAGTAATCATGGGCAAGTTGCTTGTTGGCTCCCAGGTTCAGTTTCCTCATCTGAATTATGGGAATAATAACACCTTTTTATTGACTTCATACAATTTTGGGGATGTTCAAGTAAGATAACGTATGTAAAGCATTTTACAAATCTTAAAGCAATATTTAAATACCCCTTCCTACTGAGAGGCATATTTCTAATGTGATTATCTTTTTTACATGTAATACTGTCTGTTGTTACATAAGGGGCAGCTAGGTAATACAGTGGATACAGTGCTGGGCCTGCAGGCAGGAATATCTGAATTCAAATCTGACCTCAGACACTTATGAGCTGTGTGACTCTGGGTAAGCCACTTAACTCATTTTGCCTCAATTTCCTCATTTCTAAAATGAGTTGGAGAAGGAAATGGCAAAGCACTCCAGTATCTTTGCCAGGAAAACTCCCAGATGGGGTCATGAAGAGTTGAATATATTCACACTGTTATGACTGAATTCTAACAAAAGGGCAAATTGAGGCAGATCTCTGTGCAAGATATCATTTATTGGGGCAGCTAGATGGCGCACTGGATAGAGCACTGGCCCTGGATTCAGGAGTACCTGAGTTCAAATCCAGCCTCAGACACTTAACACTTACTAGCTGTGTGACCCTGAGCAAGTCACTTAACCCCAAGTGCCTCACTAAAAAAAAAAGGGGGGGGCGGCTAGGTGGTGCAGTGGATAAAGCACCGGCCCTGGATTCAGGAGTACCTGAGTTCAAATCTGGCCTCAGACACTTGACACTTACTAGCTGTGTGACCCTGGGCAAGTCACTTAACCCCCATTGCCCTGCAAAACAAAACTAAACTAAAACTAAAACTAAAAAAAAAAAAGATATCATTTATTAATAGGGGCATACTAACTCAGACTTTAGGACAGACTTTAGGACAGAATACTAGACATCCTTAAGATAACTTGACGGTATAAAGAAATTAGATCTGACTTTCTTTCTCATCATCCATATTTTCCAAGGTTAGCAAAACTTCTTGAGGCAAGAATAGATGGATTTTTAGACTTAACCTATTACAGGTCGGCTGAACTTTGAACTAAATTCAGAGACAAAGACCTACGACTTGAGCAGTTACAGGACAAAATCAAGTAATTATAAATACAATCAATAAGCAAATGATACAGGATCAATCTTAATCTTCTAAAAACTTTGTAGAAAAGTCTAAGCTTATCTTTGAATCTAGCTCATAATCTACCATATTTATATCAATTAATGTATCATATAATATCAATTTTGTGTCCATCTATTATTCTCCTCATCCATATGTCCATAATGCACATCTATTGAACATCTTCACCTGGATTGGTACCAGAAACTCAACATACTGAAAGCACAACCGAGGGATACATTTAAATCTGAGTTTTCAGTTTCAGCAAACTCTTACTCATTTAGCAATCCTTCTGTGACGTTTTGGATAGACTACATTGTCTTTTTTTTTTTTTTGCTCATAATGAGAATAGTTTGTTTGATATCCAGAAAGGAGCATTAATTCAGTCTAATTAAAGCATCTCTATAGCCTTTCTCCCTGTACTTCTCAATAGAGGGAACATGGTCTGTCCCTGTAAAGCACCATTGACCAAAGTGGGGTAATGCCAGTGAAATTACCCTTGTCAGAGTGTGTAAGATTGACAGTTATGGTTTGATTTTCTGACAATTAGATCAAAAACAAAAACAAAAATCCACTACCAGGCTGATCATATGCAATGTAATTTCTGAGGATCCAAGAAGACTGCACTCTCCTCAACACACACACACACACACACACACACACACACACACACACACACACACACACACCCCTCACATACACATATACATATACATTTCAATGCTATCTAATGTTCCTTTAACAGAGAGAAATGCCTATTATAAAAGGAGGTAGGAGACTTAAAATTGAAATAGCTCCGAGAGAACTAAGCACTTACTACATGACAGGACAGTAAACCTTCTTTTGGATTTATTCTCAATCACTCTTGGTCTTTCTTTTAACTCATACATTATGAACTGCCTCCTGAATAACTCTATCTGGATGCACACTAAAGTATAAGTGACTGATAACAGACACTTTGTAGCTAGCTGCTTGAAAAGAGTAGATTAAAAAACAGAGACCCTTAGTAGTCATGGGAAAGGAGAGATGGATTTAGAAGTAATGGAACAAAAATAGTAAAGAGGGTGTTGAAACCCAAGGTAAATGAGGAGATAAGAAGAGAGCAGCTAGTTGGCCTTGATGGGTTAATGTCATTTGGCCTAGATAAAATGCCTACTAGAGTACTAAAAGATGTCATCAATTAGCCACTGTTGGTAATTTTTGAGAGACTGTGAATAATGACCCCCTAGAAAGGCAAATGATGTTGCAGTTGTTTTAAAAACAAACAAACAAACAGCCATGGTGGGGAGAGAATGGAATGTACAAACCATGAGCCAATGAAATTGACTGATTTCTGGAAAATCTTTAGAAGCATTATACTTAAAGAGTTGTTTAGTGAACATTAAAAAAGAAATAAATCATCATAATTAGCATAGGCTAATTAAAACAGATTGTGACATTTCTGCCCCCCCCATGAAATTATTAGATAAGTTGGCTGAGGACATACTATAGATATAGTTTACTTAGATTTTAGGAAACCTTGTGATGAAGTCTCATGCGAATCTTATAGAAAAAATAGAAAATGGGAGGCTAGAAAATTGAAAAATGGATTCAAAATTGATTGAATGACTGAAACCCAAAGGTTGTCATTAATGGGTCAGCGTCAGCTTGAAAAGAGGTCTATGGTAAAGTTTTCCAGAATTTTGTTCTTGGCTCTGTGTTGTTTAGCATTTTTTATCAATAACTCAAGTCAAAGATAGCATACAAGAAGTTGGGTCTTCATGTATGACTTTTGCCAAGTTGCTCAACTTGAATTATTTTCTCAATTGTAAAATGGGGATCATAATAGCACCTATTCTGAGGATTGTTGTAAGAATCAAATGAGATAATAACACTTAACACAGTGCTAGGCATATAGATGCTATATAAATATTATTGTTGTTCTTAGAACAGATAGTTAACACACTTAATAACTGAGTTAAAATATCTGTAGATGTTTTGCTTGACAGGTTAGACTACTAGTGGTTAATGGTCTATGGATTAGCAATAAACATTTATTAAGTACCTACTATATGCCAGGTGGGTAGCTAGGTGTCACATTGGATAGAGTGCCGTGCCTGGAGTCAGGAAGATATGAGTTCAACTATGGCTTCAGACATTTACTAGCTGTGTGACCCTGGTCAAATCACTTAATCCTGTTTGCCTCAGTTTCCTCATCTGTAAAATGAGCTGGAGAAGAAAATGGCCTACCACTCAACTATCTTTGCTAAGAAAACCGAAAATGGAGTCCCAAAGAGTCAGACAACTGAAATGACTAAATAGCAACAATGTGAAAGGCATTGTGCTGGGCACTGGGTATACAAATCCAATAAAAAAGAGTACCTACCTTCACAGAGCTGACAAGCAAATGGAAAAAGACAACACACAAAACAATGGCTGGGCAAAGGCAAGGGAAAGGGAAAGGCACCCAGCCATGGCAAAGAAGTCAATAAATCTAAGAAGAATGCAGCCAGGTGTGAAATGAGGAGATGGGTACCCTGGGCCTCTTCCTTAATTGGAGATTTAGTAAGATGGATTTTAAAAAGGACAAATGTAAATTATTATTTTAGATAATCTATCACCTTTGAAATTATAACACAAGGGAAGTATAGATAGAAAGAAGATGCTAAGAAAAATATCTAAGGCAAAATATTTGAGGCAAATATGAGTCAACAGTAAAATAGCAACCAAAAACAGTCCTTGTGATTTTAGTCTGGATTCATGGAGGCAAAATGTCCAAGACTAGGGAGATGGTCATCTGACAGCATTCTGCTGTTGTTAGGTTACTCTAGAGCACTGCTTTTCAGGCACCATGTTTTAAAAATTATATTGTTAAAAATGAGGAAAATCGGGGCAGCTAGGTGGCGCAGTGGATAGAGCACCGGCCCTGGAGTCAGGAGTACCTGAGTTCAAATCCGGCCTCAGACACTTAACACTTACTAGCTGTGTGACCCTGGGCAAGTCACTTAACCCCAATTGCCTCATTAAAAAAAAAAATGAGGAAAATCAGGAGAGGGTGAAGAAGGATAGGTAAGGGTCTTAGTTTCATGATAAGTGAGGAACAATTGAAGGAACTTAGATATATTTAATCCAAAGAAGAGAAGATTGTTGTTGTTGTAGCTGAATTGTTTTTCAGTGGGGTTTTCTTGGCAAAGATGTTGTAGTGGTTTGCCATTTCCTTCTCCAGTTCTTTTTATGGATGAGGAAACTGAAGAAAACAGTGTTAAGTGTCTTGCCCAGGGTCGCACAGTTCTAAGTGTCTGCAGCTGGATTTGAACTCAGGAAGATGAGGCCTCCTTACTTCAAGTATGGCACTCTATCTACGGCACCCTGTAGCTGTCAGAGAGGATATGACAGCTGTTCAAATATTTGTGGGGTTATCATTGAGTGAAAGTTTCAGAGGCAGATTTTGATTCAGTACAATAATGGAAAACTTCCCAACAATGGAGTGCTATCTGGAAATGGAGTTGAATAAAGTCAAAGATAACATGATTACTTAATATGCCATGATAGGACGTTGAATCTTAGTGTGTGACCTTGAACAAGGTCAGATAGATTGGGTTATCTTGAGAGGTAGTGGCTTTCCTTTCAATTGAGGTAATTAAAAAAGTCCCTTTGTCATGGGTGTTGTTGTTACTGATAATCATTATTATTACTGATTTATAATTAATAGTAATTAATAATATTGACTAGTAATAGTAATAATTATTAGTATAATAATTATTAATAATAACTAGCATTAATACAGTGCTTTAGGGTTTGCAAAGCACTTTGTGAATATTATCTCATTTAACCCAAGGTTCTAGGTGATATTTTCATGCCTCTTTTACAGATGAAGAAACTGAGGTAGACAGAGATAGGTGATTTGCCCAGGGTCATATAGCTAGCCGGTAAGGAAACCTAGGCTGAACCTGACATCACAGCTGCAACATCACTTGGGGTGGAGTTCAGACACATTAGGATTAAAGAATCAATAAACAGAGAAGACTGAAGAGGGCAATCTTATTTATTGTGAAAGTCTAGTCAAAGTCTGGGTATGGGTGGTGGTAGAGGGAATTGAAAAGGATGTATTTAAAAGGAAGAATTGACAGGACTTGGTGACTTACTTATAGAAAGAGAGTATGTAGTGACTCAAGCATGGCTCTAAGGTTTGAGCCTGGGTGATTTAGAAAGTGAGGATGGCAGCAGGACTGAAATAGGAAATGATAGAAGCCATGTGGTGTAACAGAATTATGAAAATGGAGTCACGGGGCAGCTAGGTGGTGCAGTGGATAGAGCACCGGCCCTGGAGTCAGGAGGACCTGAGTTCAAATCTGACCTCAGACCCTTGACACTTACCAGCTGTGTGACCCTGGGCAAGTCACTTAACCCCAATTACCTCACTTAAAACAACAACAACAACAACAACAAAATGAAAATGGAGTCACAAAAAACTCAATTCAAATCCTTCAAGTTTTAAAGACTTACAAGCTGTTTGACCTCCTGCAATCCCCTTAACTTCTGTCAGTTTCAGTTTCCTCAACAAAAAATGATGATGACGATGAAGATAATAACCTCATAGGGTTGTTGTGAAGATCAACTTAGTTAATACATGTAAAGCTTTTTACAAACCTTAAAGTGGTTATAAAATATTAACTATGCTAATAATTGTTATTATTATTACCAAGATAGCCCAAAGGGAGCAATAATTTTTTCAGAGTAGATGAAGAGTTTAATTTCACATAATAAAACCATTCAGATTTTTCAGGATAGATAGTTTAATATGTGAAATTAAACTCTTCATCTATTCTGAAAAGCTCTTGGAGCTGGAGATAATAAAGGAACCTACAAGTTAAGATGTTCTAGCCAGCAGGTAGAGATGCAGATATGTAGCATAGGAGAGAGGTCAGGGCTAAAAGGTTAAATCTGGAGATTCACAGGTCAAGTACACTCATCTAGGAGAATGATTATAGAAGAAATGCAGAACATACTAGGTTCAAGGACTGAAGAGTAATTGTCTACTTTACAGTTTTGCCTACTGCTGGACCTGACCACTAGAATCTTAAAGACAGCCCGAAACTTGAACATTTAAAAAGTTAGAGCATTGGTGGCTGAACTGATCTACAACTGTTCTCAAGAAAAAGTAGATTTCTTTTTTTCCAGAAAAATTGAGAGAGAAAATCCACTTAAGTAATTTTTCACTTGAGAAGTTACAACATATTCAGTGAACCTATTGGGAAAATCTCTTCTGTCTTTTTTTGGTATGTTTCTTACAAGTTGCTCAAAAATAACAGAACTCCATAACTTCAGGCATGACATTCAACTCATCATTGGTGAGTGAAACTCATTGTCAAGCTGGAGGAAGAAAAAAATAACTTAAATTTTGGGAGTTATTAATGTTTGAAATCAGTCTCATTGGGTTAGAAAAAAAAGTACTTTTCACTTTATACCAAGATGTTTGTAAACTGAAAATGGTGGCCTCCCTCTTTGGCACACAAAGAAGGAAACAAGCATTTATTATTTGCCTGCCGCATGCCAGGCACTATGCTAAGTGCTTTACAAATATGATCTCATTTGATCCTCACAACTCTGGGAAGTAAGTGCTATTATTATCCCAATTTTACAGATGAGGAAACTGAGGCAAACAAGGTTAAGTGACTTGTTCAGGGTCACACAGGTAGTATGTGTCTGAGGCCACATTTGAACTCAATAAGAAGATGAGTCCTCCTGACTTTAGGCCCAGCACTTTGTCTACTGCACCACCTAGCTACCCTTCAAAGGACCCAGTGCCCAGAATAGTGCTGAATTTTTCATTAATTCTCAATAGTAAAGTAGTAGAGAACTTAGGTTTCAGCCACTTATATCATTCCAGTGCTTGTATGCTCCATAGTCATTTGCATATCGTTTCTGGTGATATTGTTAATAATAACAATAATAATAATAATAATAGACATCTATGTAGCACTTTGAGGCTTACAAAACTTTACATAAAATACACTGTTTTGTTTTCTCTTTCTACTAATCCTAGGAGGTTGAAGCTTATCAGCTTATAAGTATTATCATCTCTATTTTATAAAGTTAACTTTCATGAAAGCAGAAGTCAACTATGTTTCTTTCATAGAAAGCCTCCAAGTTTTTAACTCTTAAAGTAGATAGTTGAATGGAGGAATTCCTTAGACTTACAGAATCAGGGAACTGAGGGGCAGCTAGGTGGTAAAGCACCAGCCCTGGAGTCAGGAGTACCTGAGTTCAAATCCAGCCTCAGACACTTAACACTTACTAGCTGTGTGATCCTGGGCAAGTCACATAACCCTAATTGCCTCACTTAAAAAAAAAAAAAAAGAATCAGGGAACTGAACTAAAGTTCATCACTTAAATTCTATGAGATTGACATTGTTCTAGATGCCAATGACTTGAAACAATGGGCTGAATCTTATAAGATGGCATTTCTTAGGAATAAACATAAAGTGGTAGGTATAGTGGGTAGAGAGCTAGCCTCAAATTTAGGAAGACCTTTGTTTCAGTCCTGCCTCTAACATAGACTGGGCTTTGACCCTAGGGAAGTCATTTATAATAGGTGCCCCCTCAGTGCAGAAAAGTTGTCAATCTATATTGATAGAGGGAGCTTCCCCACACCAATGAAATCACAAGTCCAGTCACATTGCATCCCTAAATGAAAACTTGTGTGCTTAGGTTCAAAAAACCAAGCTCATAAGTAAGGAGTTGGATTAAATAACAGTTTAGAGAAAGGGGTGCTTTAGAGCAGAGGTGTCAAACATACTTCCTTGGAACTAGATTAAACTACAATCGGGAAATATTTGACAAAATAAATAAAAACATAATAAAACATAGATAATATTAATATGTTGGGGTCTTTTTAAGTTACTACATGCCTCCAGGGATCCTTGTCTAAGGTTCAGAGGCCCCCATTTCTGTTTGACACCACTGGACTAAGGGACTGTAACCTCACTTTGAGTCAGCAATATGGCAGCAGCCAGAAAGGCCAATGATCCTCCAGGATACATTAAAAGATACACAATGGTCAGAATGTGGGAAGTAAACATTTTGTTGTTCGATGCCCTCGTATAACCACATCTAGGGTTGTGGGTTCAGCCCTAGGCACCGTATTTTGGGAAGTATATTGACAAGTTAACATCCAGAAGAGACTAGCCAGGACAGTGAAAAATAGTTTGTTTCATTCTGTTCCATTAATATCAGTTCTTTCTTTGGAGGTAGGTAGTGTTTCATCAATGGTCCTTTGGGATTGTCTTGGATCATTGTATTGTTGAGAATAGTCAAGTCATTCACAGTTCTTCATAAAAAAAAATTTCTGTTTCTGTGCACAATGTTCTCTTGGTTCTATTCACTTCACTATACATCATTTCATACATGTCTTTCCAGGCCTTCCTGAAGTCATCCTGCTTGTCATTTCTTATATCACAATAATATTCCATCACCATCATGTACCACTAATAAAGTCTGGTGGTGGTGATGGTTGTCCATTCTCTAAGAGAATCAAAATGCCATCACTATGTTAGAGTCAAGTTACAGTGTGTCTGACTGTGGCTGATCAGACTAATACAAGCTTGGAATGCTCTACCACAGGTCAGGCACAAATAGTCCATGTGAACTTTTGTATTCTCTAAATCTGCATAGCGTGTGTTTCTTTTGAGCTACTTCAATTCTGCTTTGCTCATAGAACATAGCGCCTTTGATGTCGGTACACCAGCATCTCCCATGTCATGCAATTGGTGTGACCCCTTCATTTTACTTACAAGTGAGGAAAGAGGGGGCAGCTAGGTGGTGTAGTAGATAGAGTACCAGCCCTGGAGTCAGGAGGACCTGAGTTCAAATCTGGCCTCAGACACTTGACAGTTACTAGCTGTGTGACCCTAGGCAAGTCACTTAACTCCGATTGCCTCACCAAATGAAACAAACAAACAAACAAAAACCAATTGAGGAAAGAGATAAAATACTAGTCTTCCCATCTGTTGTGTGAAATTGGGTATTCAACTTATTTTGCCAGCACCCAAGGGGAAGAGTTAAGCATACTAGGTAGACTATTCAGAGATACAGGCTCATACTTGATCAAAGGAAAAGCTTACTACGAAAACTGGCCAAAAATGGCGTGGATTGCTTTGGAAGATAGTGCCCTCCTGTCCTCATTACAGGTCTTCACACAGAGACTGCATGACCTCTTGTTACCTACCTTATAGAAGGGATTCTTATTCAGTAGCCTCCGTATACTATATGTCCATATACTATAGTCCAGCTACTCTGCCTTACTTGCTTCTGCTTAGACTCAGCATTCCATCTTCATTTCTATGCCTTTACACTGGTTGTCCCTCATGTCCAGAATGTTTTCCCAGCTCATCTCTGCCTATCAGTTTCCCTGGTTGCTTTCAAGGCTCAGTTTAAATCCTACCATCTACAGGAGCCCATTACTAGTCCCAATAGTGATGAATGCCTTTACTTCTGTCTAGGTGACACAGTCAGTAAAGTGTCAGGCCTGGAGTCAGGATGATTCATCTTCCTGAGTTCAAATCTGGCCTCAGACACTTAGTAGTTGTATGACCCTGGGCAAGTCACTTAACCCTGTTTGCCTTAGTTCCTCATCTATAAAATGATCTGGAAAAGGAAATGGCAAACCACTCCAGTGTCTTTGCCAAGAAAAATCCCAAATGGGGACACAGAGAGTTAAACACGACTAAAATGATTGAACAGTGACAAAATTCTGTTTATATCTTGTTTGTTCCTAGTTGTTTTCATGTTTGCCTTCCTCTGTAGAATATAAGCTCCTTGAGGTCAGGACTTTTTTTTGGTGGGGCAATGAGGGTTAAATGACTTGCCCAGGGTCACACAGCTAGTAAGTGTCAAGTGTCTGAGGCTGGATTTGAACTCAGGTCCTCCTGAATTCAGGGCCAGAGCTTTATCCACTGCACCACCTAGCTGCCCCCAGGAATTGTTTTTACCCTCTTCTGTATCCTTGGGGCTTAACCCAGTGTCTGCTTCATAGTAAGGTCTTAATATAAGTGATCATTGTTTGATTAACAGTATGACATAGAGGGTTGGACTGGGTGGCCTCAGAAGTTTCCCCCAACTCTGTAATGAAGGAACTTGGGGCCTCAAGAGGTTAAGTGACTGCATAAAACTCAAACAGCTAGTTATTGACTGAGTGAGGGAAAACAACAGACAGTAGAGAACTCTGAGTCCCCAAACCTGTGTTCTAGCCCCATGCCCTGTCATTAACTTGCTGTGTGCCCTTGAAGAGTCTCCTGACTTCTCTGCATCTCAGTGTCCTTTGTAAAAAAAAGGGTGTTGTTCTACATGATCTCTTAAGTTCCTTCCTGCTCTGTCTTTCCACTGTTCTATAAGCCACTACTAGAACCTAGGTGGTTCTCCTGGGGATGTTTCCATCACACTACTAGGCTGCCTTGTTTTTCTCTGATCTGTCAGCCCCAGTTGACTTACTTCCAGAATATTGCCATCTGTTCAGCTAGGCTTTTGTCTTCCTAGTCTATCATTAGTATTGTGTGCACTTGGTTATGTAAATGGACTCAGGGTCTTTTTTGATGGAAAACTGATATAAATCCAAGAGGATGATTTAAGAGAAAACACTACATCTTTCCTTTACCACCAACAAACTACAAACTTAATTAAAAATAAGCTTAAAATAATCACTGCTTTACTACTTAGAGGGCTTTCTTTTCACCTCTTTTTCCCTGATAGACAAAGAGTTAGGGAAGATTATTTTTTTAACTATCATAGTTCTATGTTGGCACACAATGATGCTTATGCCTGGAGAAAGGAATCTCAGCAATGGTGAAAACATAGACTTGCTGGCTTTCTGTCACAATATAACACATATGAGCCACTTGTGAAGAAGAGAAATCAAGAGAAGGACAGGCATTCAATTCATTTTCAACAAGCAGTCATCTCCCATCATTGTTGGAATTAAGAAAAGGGTCCTACCTACCTACCTTACAAGTGTAAACGCAGCCTAGATACAATGACTACAGAAACATAAAGAAAAAAACTACCCTCAGTGATGGTTGGACTCATATTAATTGTAGTCACCACACTTATTTCCAGAGAATAGATGATAAAGTATACTTCCCTTGTCTCATCAGAGAAGTGGGGACCTAGCAGTATGAAATGTTATATACTCTATCAGACACTGTCTCCCTACTTTGCTTAATTGTTTTTCTCCGTTATAAAAGATGCTTTAATAGCTGGATAGACCATGAAGTGGAAAAACAAAGAGAAATGAATAAAAGGAACCTTAAGGAAAAAATTTAAAAGAGGGAAATTATTTAATTTTAATAAGATAAAAAAACAATTTGGAAGGAGAACGAATAAAGGAGGAAAGTTAAGGAACAGCCTCTTCTCTCCCTCCCTCTCTTTTGTTCTAAGTAGTGCTTGGATAGACTTTATAAAGAAACTAGATTAGGTAACGATAACAACGTAATGGATAGGGAGGAAAGTGCTTTACAAATCTCAAGATGATATAGATATATAGAAATATTAAAACTGAACTATTAATTTGAAATATTAAACACACGCATATACCTATATGTACATATACGTATACACAATATACATAGAAATATATGTATGTGTGTATATATATACACACACACACACACACACAAGTGTGTATGTATATGAGTGTGTGTTTAATATTTCAGTTGTGGTGGAAAGGGAGGCTCACAGATTGAGCATCTGGCTCTTGGCTATAACCATCCCTGGTTTTTCGGTCAGGAGGACCTGAGTTCAAATCCTACCTCCAACACTTATAGCTCTGTGACCTTGAGCAAGTTACTTAACCCCAATTACAACAATGACAAAAAAAAAAACCCACACAGTGAATAAATGTATTAGTCAGCACTTGAACAGGATTCCAAGTATACCACCCTCCCTACTATGCCATCTATCTGTCTGTTACCATGAACCCTTGTTGGGCAGCATCATATAATGGAAAGAGCAATGAATTTGGATCCTGAATCCCCAAGTCCTGACTCTGTGTGACCTTGGACAAGTCACTTAACTTCTGTGGGCTTCCAAACCTTATCTGTCAAATGAGTAGCTTGAACTAATGGTCTCAAAGGCCCATTTCTACTCTAAATACTATAACTCTCATAGCTAACAAGTTCATTCACAGTTAGATGTCAGGGAATCAATGTGTTTCCCCTGCCAGAAATATTTGTGGTTTGAATAGAGGACCTGCAGGGAGAGGGTTATGCTTCATCGGAAGGGCCAGTGCCCTCAAATCATAGGATTTGGGAAGAAGAAGGATTTGAGAGATCATCAACCCTAAGCCTTCATTTTACAGCTTAGAAAATGAAAGCCCAGTGAGGAGTCCTGTATTCCCCCGGCAGGCAGACATTTTTCAGCAGAGTAACCTTTCCCATGTTCCTCCCAGACTGTCCCGAGGACCATCTACCACCGAAGGCCAAATGTCACATACGCTCTGCTCAGTTCCGAGGTTTCATTAAGCAATTGTTCAGTGAGTTTGTGATGGAGAGAGCAGCACCTCCCGTTTCCTCACTTTTGAGTCTTACAAAGGATTCCACAGGATAAAGTCTACTTTCATTTGGACTTGAAAAAGGGAGTACAAATATGCAGTTACTAGCCATTGGACTCTGTAGTAGCACTGAAAGGTAGTGAAAGGGCCTAAGCTGGCATTTCATATAAGAAGATGCCACCCCGGAGAACAAAAGAGCAAGCCTGGTGCACCTTGGGGATTACTACCCATGGCTGGGCATCCTCAGAGAGTTCCATCTGCACCATCAAGAAGAAGGCATCCATTATTCTCATTTATTGCCTCTTTGTCATCCTGTCTCTTTCTGGATATTTCAATTAGTGATCTGGATTGTGCAATGCCACCTTCAATAGTGCAGGTATGAGAAGATGGCCTTGTGTTGATGTTGCTTGGCCCATCCCGGCCATCTTTCAGAATGATAAATGGTGCCTTTCCCCACCTCCACCCCATCCCATGGGAAAGATGCCATCCAAGGTTTCAGGCCTTATTGATTTTCTGTAATAATTGGTGCATTTTTAGGGACCTATTTTTTTTATTTCAGAAGAGACCTTTTGACCTACTTCAGGCCTATAAATCAGCTAGAAAATGTTCTATTGCTAAGGTCTTCAGGGTGGTGCCTTACATTGTTGTTGTTTTTTTTCCCTTATCTCTGATATTGTGTTAGACCTTGATGTTAAAAAAACAAAACAAAACAAAACAAAAAAAACCCTTTCTTCTTCCTAGGCTCTCATGAACTCCAAATCCAAAGAGTATGAGAAAAAAAATAACAAATTTGTTTTATTGTAAATTGATCAAACCCGTTCCAAAAAGCTGCATTTGGCCCCAAATGCAATTATATTTACTGATAAAAATCCCCAGCCTCCATTGACTATTAACTCTTCCTTGAAGGCCAATATCTAGAAATCAGATCTCTAGGCATCCTAATCACTGGTTACAAATAGCCCACACTAAGGGATGCCCTTTGGTCCTCATGTTGACTCCTGCTCCAGTGGTCTGTCTGAATCTGGTTTGTTTAATTGTATTTTGCTTACTGTGAAGGTAGCTGCTAGCTTAGACAAAAGTGCTGTCTGCCCTTTGGCCTTGGAGAACTAATTCTCCTCTTCCAGAAAGCATCAGGGCAATGAATTTCTCCAAGTGCCCTTTATAGGCCTCTACCAAGTCCTGGAAAGGGGAATTATCTTCCTTTAGACCTGATTAGCTGAGTAGCTACCCTGAAGCAACATGCCAACAGAAAGAGCTCAAAGATTAATAGCTTTTGTAATCTCATCCCTTTGCGACTGGTTTAAGTACAGATTTCTTCCCCACCAATGTCTAATTTGTTTTGGCACCTTTCTTAATATCATTTGACAACAGGGAGGTCTACGGGTTAATTACTTGTTGCCAGACAAAGTATTCCATTCTGCATGTAGGCACTTGGTCTTTGTATCCTCCTTCATTCCTTGCTAGGGCAACATATAAAACCCTAGAGTGACTGTCACTCCTTCCCTATTATCTCTTTCATACAACTCCTTTTATTTTCTCTCACAGATCCAGGAGCCTATCCTGCCATCCTCCCAGAGATCTTGGCACCAATGGGAGTTGTTTGTAGAAAGATTAGGTTTCTAGACTCATTCCTAAAAAATCATCTCTAGCACCTTTAATCTCTCCTACGAAAAGCCATGTTTTATATCATGGATGCCTAACCATTTTAGATGTCCTTTCTTCCATCTCTTTCTTGGAGAAATTCATTGCCCTGATGCTTTCTGGAGAGAGGGAGGGAGGGATATTAAAATGGTATCTATTTTTTTATTTTTCTCTTTCTTTTCTTCCTCCTTCTTTCTCTTTTACTTTCTTTCTTTCTCTTTCTCTTTCCTTCCTTCCTCCCATCCTGCCACCCTTCCTTTCTTTTTTCTTTCTTCTTTTCAGTCTTTCTTCCTCCCTTCCTTTCTTCTTTCTTCCCTCCTTAGCTGCTTGCTTCTTTCTTTCTTTCTTTCTTTCTTTCTTTCTTTCTTTCTTTCTTTCTTTCTTTCTTTCTTTCTTTCTCTCTCTCTCTCTCTCTTTCCCTCTCTCTCCCTCTCTTCCTCCTTCCTTCCTTCCTTCCTTCCTTCTTTCCTTTGCCTTGCTTAATATTAAAGATTTGCCTCTTTTTCCACAGCTGGTTTTTTTTTTTTTTAACATGGTTTCCCAGAATCTGGGTTTCAGGGAAAAGGTAGAGTGCATTCAAGGCCTGTCACTGGAGTAATTTGGTATGTGGTTTCCATTGTGAATCACTTTGCTTGCTCTTGCATTGGTTGAATGCTTGTGGGGGAGGTATGACCTAGTGATTGAATATGTTTAGAGCATTCCTGCATATGTATGAGACCCTTTCTTAAAAGTGCTTCATTATGAGATCTTATTTCCTCACATGTTGGATAAATGACTTGCACAATATCTTATAAATGGAAAAATCTCTAAGGGGGTAATTGACTTACCCAGGGTCTCTCAATCAGTGAACTGAAAAGGAGGTTAGCTGGGTTTGGTTTTTTTCCATTGGTTTGAGTCCCCAAACCTCACACAGCCAGTGTTTAATAAATGTTTAACATTAGTGACTGCCTTGTATGTATTAGGTGCATAATAATGTTTGTTCCACTTTGATTGAATTGACCTGGAGAAAAGCCATATCTTTGTTCCACAACTTTATTATCTATGAGAATAAAGGATTAGGACAAGACCCCAGACACTAGTGCCTTCCCCTCTTAGATTTCCTTGAATTTACCTCCTCTGTGTTTATCTTGTATGTTCCTAACTAATTGACATATTAGGTAGTGAAGTCCTAGAGGTCAATGACTGGTTTTGTCTTTCTTTGTTTAGCTCATAAGTACAACATCTAGCACATGGTGCTTAATAAATTTTTATAGATTAACTAACTAGATGATAGGCAGCTAGGTGGAAAGGATAGAGCACTGGGCTTAGAATCGAGAAAACTCATCTGCCTGAGTTCAAATCCTACCTCAGTCATTAGCTGTGTAACCCTGGAAAAGTTACTTAAAACTATTTGCCTCAGTTTCCTGACTTGTAAAATGAGCTGGAGAAGGAAATGGCAAACCACTCCAGTATCCTTGCCAAGAAAACCCCAAACGAGGTCACAAAGAGTTGGATGGGACTGAAAATGACTTAACAATCCAAACTAGATGGTAACGGTGTAATGGAAAGAGACACTGTATTTGGAGTCTAAAGTTATAGGTTTGAACCCTTCCTCTGCTATCAGTGTGGCCTTAGGCAAATAAGTCAGTTTGCCTTTCTGGGCCTTGCTTTTCTCATTTGTAAAGTGAAATAGTTGATGAGATTGCTTCCAGCTCTAAATGCTTTGATTTTGTGGTTCCTAAGGTCCTGTCCACATCTAAATTCTACAATTTTCCATTTGAAAACTTCTTGATTACTATGGGCTCCCTTAGAATAACCTAACGACCACAGCTCCCAAGTCAAGTCAGCTCTTCCTCCAGCCAAAAGAGATAATATGGATCATCTAACTCTTTAATTTTGACTCAGTTAACATCATTTCTGTTGCTCACAAATACTCTTCTACCTGCTTCTCTGCATGGAACCAGGGACAAAGAACATATCCTGAGGTTCTCTTTTTATCCCTCTGTTGACCTCTCTACTCCAATCCCTGGCATCTTCCCTAAATTAACCAGGGTTTCCAGCTGAGGAAGCATCTGATGGGGGAAAAGGAACCAGAAGGAATGGAAGGAAACTTACCTCATTACATATGGTTGCCCCTTTGAGTGAACTAATAGGACTCCCCAGGGTCACATTCTCTTCTTCCCTGTATTTTTTTCTCGTTTCAGTTTATTGTTCATCAGGCAAAGACATCTCTTGCTGTCCCACTTTCTTTTGCTTCCCTGAGAACAGACCTTTTGGCAAAATGTAAGATGACTTTGTTATAATCATTCCAGTCAGCCATGACTTTGCTGCAAAGATGTCTCAGGCATGATCAGCCTTAACCATAGTAGGCAGCCCCCTACGTGGTATGATTTCAGAGTGGCTATGAAATACTCCCTTTCTGTCCCCCAAACACCTCCCTCAACCTTATTGATACCAAAGCCATATTCTGTAAGAAATACTCAGTGGCTTAAATCAACACTGAATGGTCAATGACTGGTAGCAGATCCAGGTTTTGGTAATGGGGAGTGAAAAGAGAGAGTTCAATCCATGGGGCACATGACATGGGGAGGGGAGAGGGCAGCAAGGAAGGCAAAGGGATAATTAGGAGAGGATTGGCTCCTATGTAGGTGATGGATTGTTTTTCTCTTGGTTAAGATAGAGTCAATTTTGCTTTTTGTGTGTGATATTGAACTCCCACCATGCCCAATGCTCTCTGACACTCTTCTTAAAGAAAGGTTCAGGGTAAGAAAAAAAAATCCTAACATTTAGAACTATCTAAAAATAGACCAGGCTTCCATCAGAGATGATTCGCTCTCCTTTATGGGGGGCTTCAAGTAGAAACTATATTAAAGTTTGTCATGAGCTAGGTGGCACAGTGGATAGAGCACCGGCCCTGGAGTCAGGAGTACCTGAGTTCAAATCCAGCCTCAGACACTTAACTGTGTGTCTGACACACTAGCTGTGTGACCCTAGGCAAGTCACTTAACCTCAATTGCCTCACTAAAAAACAAAAAACAAAACAAAAAAAAAAAAAACAAAAATTTGTCATGTTTGTATAGAGGAGATTCTAATTCTCTTAGGCCTTAGATTAGGTGACCCCTGAGGTCCCTGCTTCTTCTGAGATTCTGTAGTTCATGTAAGTCACAGTTTTTCTCTTAACTAGCACTTGACTTGAGTTTAAATTCATGAAGGAATTGAAAGTCCAGTCAATTTTGAAGGCCCCAGGCATCAATTCCTTCCTTCTCCTATCTTGGTAACTCCCATAAGTCTTTTTTTTTTTTTTGGGTGGGGCAATGAGGGTTAAGTGACTTGCCCAGGGTCACACAGCTAATAAGTGTTAAGTGTCTAAGGTCGGATTTGAACTCAGGTCCTCCTGAATCCAGGACCGGTGCTTTATCCACTGTGCCACCTAGCTGCCCCCTCCCTCAAGTCTTTATAACAAACTTGAGACACCAACATAGGCACACCTATAGCCCCAGCAGCTTCTGTAGAACTTGGAATGGTTCCCCAAATTCATGGCAAATGCATTTTTGTGTTTGGTAGATTGGAGCTGGGGGAAAATCCTTGCAAAGTGTAGTTTGAGATTCCAGAATTTAACCTGAGTCATTGAATTGCACATCTACCCTTCTCCTAGTAGTTGTCCTTCAAAATTGTTTTGTTCTGAAAAGCAAGCTGGCTCTGAGTTTTTGACTATTGAGTAACTCTTATCTCTTGGAATAAAATGATGAATAATCTAATCTGGCTGGTACATAGGGTACACAATGAGAATAGTGGAAAGTAAAGATGGAAAACTATGTTGGGACTAAGTTGTGAAGTTTCTAGTAGGTCAAATGAAAGAATATAGACTTTATTCAATAGAACACGAGAATCCATTGAAGGTTTTCAAGTGCTCAATCATCCTCTATTTAACTAGGTATCACCATATAGATTTTAAAATTTAGTAGGAAGAAGAGCTTGGGCTGGATCATGCTCAGAGAACTACCCAGCACTCAACCCTCCCACAACAATTCATCTCTTTGTCACTGGTTTTCTACCATTGATTCTTAATTGCTGCAAATAATGAAATTCCAAAATCTCAGAAGAATTAGTTACATATAACCCAAATGAGTATGGAAAAACATACTGGATGTAAGTAGGTTAAAGATTAGTGTAACATTAGAAGTGTTGTAAAAATGTCATTAGAACAATCACTAAGCATGGAGGAAGAATAAGAGATCCAATACTTGGCACTTTGTTGCCCCCAAGATAAAAAAAAAAAACAAAGGAAGGACTACATTATCTTGGGTAATTTCTCTTTGGTGAATGTATGGAAAACGGGCAAAAATTAATAATATGAGTTTAATATCACCCTTTAGTCTGAATAATTAAAAGAATCACTCACCTAGATGAAGTCATATATCTACTGTAGTATACTGTGTCAAATGGACTGGAGGAGGAGAGACTTGGAGTCAGTAGAGCCATATAGGAGGTCATTAAAATAGTAAGGGAGAAAGGCAATACCTAAATGAGGGTGGCAGCAATGGATATGTTAAGGAGGCAATGGATGGAAAGGACTTTGGTGAGTTAGAAAGGAGAGGAATTGGAATTTCCATGTATGGGATAAGGGCAAGGAGAGGAATTCAAGGTGAGTGAGGATTCAAAACTGGACATCAAGGAGAATGGTGGGTTCATTAACAGAAAGAAAAAGGAAATCAGGAGGAAAAACTACAAGGTAAGGGGGAAAGAAGAGTTCTGTTTTTAACCTGGTGAGTTTAAGGCACTAACTGAGATTTACAGGTAGAGTTATCCAGTCAGCTTTCAGAAATATAGCTCTGAAGGCTTGAAAAAAGATTGTGGATCCAGATTTGGAGAGTCAGCGACACATGGGTGAGATCTGAAGCAGTGGGAGTGGGTGAAATCTCCAAGGAAGAAGTTACAGAGAGAGGAGAGCAAAGGACAAATAACAAAATAGCTATTGAGGAAAACGTCGTCATACTGAATATATATCCTTATTGGGCAGTGATGAATTAATTATCAACAGATAATTGTACTATTTTGCATATAATTAATGAATATCCAGACACAGATGGACACATCAGAGCTGATTACTGTCTTTGACTGCTTGACCAAATCTTTTAGAAACAACTACCCAATCATCATTGACTCATGCAGGTGGTATCATACATTTGAAAGAAGAATCTCACTGGAAGTAATTCCTACTCTTGTACAACATCTTTGATTAGATGATATTTAATAAGCAGTAGCTGACTGAGGTTGGGCTTCCAAAAGAACAAAGCAAAGGGGAGAAATGTTTAAGTTCTTTTAAATTTAAACAAATAGGAAAAAATGTTACTGAGACATTCAGCCATATCTGGGACACTGAATGCAGAATTTGGCCCCTTAATTTCCATTGGTTTGAGGTTTTCTTTTCTTTTTTCCCTTTTAAATCTAAACCTAAATTTAAGGCTTAAAGTATTTGAAATTATGCTTGAATATAGATAGTAGATGTACAAGCAGTTTTTGTTGCCTCTGAAATTCTGTACTGCTTAACATGCCAGAGGGGAACCGGCTTCTTGGTGAGGTAACCTCTTATATGTTTAATTCTAAACTGATGCCTGTGAATGGTAGCAAATTATTGGGAATTTGTAGGCAAGTTGGCTCAGTGGTTTGAGGAATGGGCAGCTATGCTGAGTTTCTCACATCCTACCTGAGCTGTTCCCCAAGATACAATGTCTTAGTCAAGTGGGGGCTAGTCAAGGTGGGATTATAAACAGAAATGGCTTTTCCAGGGTTAGATGCCTCACCTTTAGCCAGAGTCCAAAGAAGAACTGGGAGGTAGGGAAGGGAGAGATATAAGGAGACAGAGAAAGTCGAAGAGTGGTAGGAAGGCATCAAAGGCAAACTTCTACTTTACATATTTGCCTTTCTGCCTCCATCTTCCAAGAAAACTTACAGAAACTATGTCCTGTCTTCAGAAAATTGGACCCACTGAGGAGAGAGCCATCACTGTCTGAGACTGGAGAGTCCGGATTCAAGTAGAAATGGGTAGTTACTTATGTACATGATGTGAATGGATAGAGAGGGAAGGTCTGATATTAAATAAGCTTCTTCCTTTCCACATCTTAACCCTGTTGACTGTCTCCATTTGAGAGTCTCCCCCTACTCATTTCTCTGTCTTCAGTCCCTTCCTTTAATCAAAGACTGGATGGCCATTCATTCATTCATTCATACATTCAGCAAGCATTTATTTAACACTTGCAAAGCACCAAACACTATGATAAACCCTAGAGCTATAAAGACAAAAGATAAAATTCTCCTTACTCTCAAGAAGAATAAGGCAGGAGAGGGGACACACTTGCAGGGTCAAGTAATTATTAATTATACATAAAATTAATTCAGAGTCATTTCAGTGGTGAGGGTGTTCACAAGAAACTAGGGAATAAGGATGGGATTCCATTAATAAAGAAGGTATCCTTTAGGACTCAGTATAAGACAATTTTAAGTGACTGGGGAAGGGGAGTCAAAGTTAAGGAATGCAACCTTGCCACTTCCTCCAGAATATCTGTTAATAGGCTCCTTAATTTTCAGCTCTGATTGCTGTGCAAGGCTTCTTCCTCTCATTGTTCTTTCTTTGTGTGACAAAATGGACTTTTCTGTCCCCAGACTTAGCACTAATTGAGGAAAAGGGAGCTGAAAAGGGAGTTCCTATGAAAAAGGACCTTCCTGCTGGTGGAATCAGTGAGGCAGATGAATGCAGCTTGTGATATGTGGGTGGTTGTCATTCCTAAAATACAGAAGAAAAGTTCAACACTGACCTGAGTGGGAAGGGGGTGTCCCTGGGGATGTGACTGAGGGGGCTTGCAAGAGGCTTGGCTGCCTTGTCTGAGAAAATTCAGAAGCATATGTTCAGATATGTAGATTTCTGATCTCAATTATCTCCTTTCCTTTTCCAGAAGACTTTCTTCTTCTGTCTACCATGGCCCCAGTTCCCTCAAAGTCATTGGGAATGTCAGGTAGCCTAATAGAGTGTGGGGTTTCTAAAATGTCTTTGTGTCATGGACCTCTTTGGCCATCAGCTGAAACCTATGGATGCCTTCTCAGAATGGTATCTTTAAACACATCAAATAAAGTGCATAGAATCACAAAGGAAACCTACTATAGTGAAATACAGTTTTCAACACATGCATGGGCTCCCCGTCCCTTCTCCCAGATTAAATAACCCTGGAGTAAAAAATGCCCTTGACTTACAGACAAAAGAACTGGATAGGAATCTTGGTTCTCCCACTTAACTACTTCATATTGGGTAATTGAAGTCTCAGGACCTCAGTTTCTTTATCTGCAAAATGGAAATAATATCATCTATCCTACCTGCTTCACAACACTCATGTGAAGATCAAATGAAATAACATTAGCAATAGTGCCTGGGCAACTGGATGGAACAGTGGATAGAGCACTGGATATGAACCTAGGAAGACTTTAATAAGAACAACAATAACAATAATAAAAGCAATAGTAATAATAGCAGCAGCAGCTCCTATTATATATTTCTGTATACATTTCTATATTATATAATTTACATATTATATATTTATATAGATCCTGTTATGTGCCAGGAACTGTGCTAAGTGCTTTACAAATACATGTAATTTGGGGCAGCTAGGTGGCACAGTGGATAAAGCACTGGCCCTGGATTCAGGAGGACCTGAGTTCAAATCTGACCTCAGACACTTGACACTTACTAGCTGTGTGACCCCGGGCAAGTCACTTAACCCTCATTGCCCCACAAAACAAAACATAACAAAACAAAAATAACAAACCATGTAATTCAATCCTAAGATCTTGGTGCTATAATTATCTCCATCTTACAATTGAGGAAACTGAGGCAAACAGTAGTTAAGTAACTTGCCCAGGCCCACACCGCTAGTAAGTGTCTGAGGCCAGATTTGAACTCGGGTCTTTTTGACATCAGACCTAGTACTCTATCTACTGTACCACCTACTTGCCACTTCAGATCTGCCCTTATATACTTACTGAGCTGTGGTATCTTAGGTAAGTCATCTAATGTGTCCTTTCTGCTTCAATTTCCTATTGTGGAAAATGGGGGAAATGTAGCTGCCTCTTGGGTCATTGTAAGGAAAAAATGAGCTAATATTTGTAAAGTACTTTTCAAACCTTAAAATGCAACATAAATAGTAACTGTCATCATCATTACTTTATTATTATTTCCTTTTTATCTTCACACATTCCTTTAAGTGGAGGGATAATTGCTGAAATTGTGGGAATCTCAAGTTATTTAAGTAGTGAGAGTTCCTAGAGATAAGATAAGATCTCTTGAGTGAGTGGAGAAAGCCCTGTATATGGAATAAGGCTCTAATACTACTTTCTGGGCAGACAACTATACCTGATTCTTTGTACTTTCTATAGTCTCCCAAAATGCAAAGGATGTTTGTTACCTGCCTCACAAGGTCATTATGAGAATCAACGGGAAGAAAGATAGAGTAGTGGGTAGTCTGCATAATTTTTTAAAAATAGTGTAACCCCATCATTTCACAGATGTATTTTTTGTGTGTGAGGCAATTGGGGTTAAGTGACTTGCCCAGGGTCACACAGCTAGTATTAAGTGTCTGAGGCCGCATTTGAACTCAGGTCCTCCTGACTCTAGGGCCAGTGCTAATCCCTCAGTGTTAATTTTGTAATACTTTTGTAATACTTTTGTAATACTTTTGTAATACTATTTGTTGTTGCTACAGCTGAAGTTTTAAAAGTTCCTAAATAATTGACTTGGCTCCAGGACTAGATTTCAAATTGTGAGTCTTTGTGGGGTAAGTCTTCAGATGTCTTCATTTATTTAAAACAACAACAACAACAACAACAAAAACAACCCTAAGTCAGCCAAAATGGTCGTAGTCAGGGATTAGATAGTGGGATCTCCAATTAATGGGCATCAATGGGGACCTGGTTTTGCATCTGTAAAATGAGGAGCTGGACAAACAATCTCTTAGTCCTCTTCCTTGTCTAAATCCCATGATCCTGTAAGTTATAAGCTAGATGATTAAGTGTATTAGTTCTTGTAGGATAAGTGAGATGACCAGTAAGGTACTTTCAAACTCTTGAGGTTCTGTTATTTGTCATTCTCTACAGTCTTACCTCACTAAAATGAAGGTAACCATGAATAGGAGGCAGAAAAATACAAGTTCAAATCAATATTCTCCTTTATTAACCACTTATTTTCCCAGGCTGCTGGTTTGAGAGAGTTAAACTGTCACCATGTTGTTCCCCTCAGATGGTGATTCCTGACTTTGGGGTTAGTCATAATGTCTTGTTGCTGTTTAATTTTTGCAATTCCATTGTGACATCCTCCTTGCCCATGCATTCACCACTCTAAAATAATAGTTGTATTTTGAGGTAAATTAGTTTTTAATAGGTTAAAACTTGAGAAGCACAGAGATGGTGGAAAACCAAAGTGGGGGGAATCATTTTTACAGGAACCAGAGGTATAACTGGGACAGGGCTAAGAGGGCTTTGATTCACATCGGATGAAGGGGATGAGCTTCCTTTCCTGGAGCTTATGCTTCCACACATATGAATCATTTGCCCCACCCTAGGCAAATACCCAAATCCAATCCCATGGGACTCTTCTTTGATTTGCTTTACTCAACCTCTTGGAACTATCTTCTGCTCTGTTCATGTCCTCTTCTCTCCACTCTATCCTCTTTGAACTTGCCCCAATGGCTGAGTCTTCCATTTCAGAGATGATCATATTTATAGACATATAAATATTTTTAGAGTAAACCTCATGTCTTGGGCTCATGAACATCCGATTTTTCCAATGACCTGAAAGTTCTAAGCCAGGCAAGCAAGAACATTATCAATTTTCTTAAAAAAAAAATCCATAATTCCTAAAGCCCCAGTGTTTATAATTACACAAAACCATAGAATCATGACTATCCTAGATATCAAAATATATTAGTATTTGGGGAGAAAACCATTCATAAGGAATCATTTTAGGACTTACCTTTTCAGTTTGTCTTTGTCTTGAAGTTATTGCATTAGCTAATTATCTCTTTTTTTCCTCTAAAAACCTCAAAGAGTCAATATAGATTTAAGGAAATTGAGGGATTCTACATTTCTTACTTTGTTGGAAACTGGGAAGGCATTATGGCTACATGAGAATATCGAGGCTCTAGATATGTATGGGCATCTTTCAAATGGTTAACATCATGAAAAATGCCTATAACCAATCTTTCCCAAATTGTGTTTCATGGCATTTTGGGTACACCTCCTATACCAAATTATATAAGGTCATGGGCAAGAATTGAACAGGACAGGTTGGCACACTATGATCTTCTTTTTGTTGGAGGGAGTGCTCAATTCAACATTTGTTCAGCTTCAAAGGAAGCAAAAGAAACAGCCCCTGTCTTCAAGGGGCTTCCATTCTACTAAAGGTTCCATCTATCCAACTGATGAACTCACAAACATTCATTAAGCACCTACTATGTACTACATATATTGCTGGCTGCTGGGAACCCACATACAGAAATGAAGTAGTTTCTACTCTCAGGAAGCTTATATTCTATTGGGGAAAGCAATATGTATCATAAATGTAGAAAATATATACAAAGTGAATATTGAAGTCAACAAGCATTAATTAAGCATTTTCTATGTGCCTGGCACTGTGTTGAGCACTAAATAAGGTTATTTGGAGTGAAGGAGGTATTATGTAGATGAAACCAAAGATCTGTTGGAGCATTAGAATCCTAGAGAATCTCATTCAACTCTGATGTTCTCTACAGGGTGCAGAGGGGCAATATAGGGGGAAAATACCAAAATTAATGACATTTTTCTTTTTCTTTATTTATTTTTTGGTGAGGCATTGGGGTTAAATGACTTGCCCAGGGTCACACAGCTAGTAAGTGTTAAGTGTCTGAGGCTAGATTTGAACTCAGGTCCTCCTGACTCCAAGACCAGTACTATATCCACTGCACCCCCTAGCTAGCCCGACATTTTTCTTTTAAAAAGTCAATGTTAACTTAGAGCTTCATAAAAAAGTTACCTGTGATAATATTTTGGTCATGATAGTATACTCTGATTCTTAGAAGGTGTTCCAAAATTTGCCTCACCCAGTTTTATTCCTCTATTCTTTGTGGTTATAGGTAAGTGAGCCCCCTGACCTTTCTGAGCCTGTTTTCTTATTTGAAGCCTTAAATGAAGGGTTCAACTAGAAGGCTTCAAAGCCTCTTCTAGCTCCCAATCAAGTATCCTCTGACACTTTGATATCTGGACCAGATTTGATAGGATCTTTCATTATGTCAAGCCCCAAAGTGTTCCCTAGATGTTAGAAAATATTAATGCAGATGAAAAACTACTCAAAGGCTTGGGCACACTACTTTACCTACCTACCTTTTATAACCTGTGATGTTGTAGTTGTACACATCCTTCTAATCTCTCTGTTTAAAATGGAAGCCCTTCAAGGGTAGGAATCATTTCATTCCTTGTCTTTATATTCCTGTTGCAGCCAAGATGCATCTAAGTGGTGCAGTGGATACAGCACTCTGCATGGAGACAGGAAGACCTGAGTGTTCCAACATCAGAAACTAGGTGCCTGACCCTGTGCAACTTAACCTCTGACTGCCTCAGTTTCCTCAACTGGAAAATAGGGACAATAAAAAGTTGTCAGAATTAAATGAAATAAGGGGCAGCTAGGTGGCACAGGGGATAGATAAAGCACTGGCCCTGGATTCAGGAGGACCTGAGTTCAAATCTAGCCTTAGACACTTGACACTTACTAGCTGTGTGACCCTGGGCAAGTCACTTAACCCTCATTGCCCCCCCCCAAAATAATGAAATGAAATATTTGTAAAATGTTTAGCACAGTGCCTGGAACATAGTAGAAATTTAATAAATGTTCCCTTCCTTCTTATTGCCTACCAATAGTCTACCACAGTAGACATTTAATAATGCTTGTTGATTAATTCATTGTTTTTGCTGTATCCCCAGCACCTAGCAAAGCGTGTTGCACATAGGAGGCATTTATTGAGTGATTATTGAATTGGATTCTAACATACCATGAATAGATTAGTATCTTATAAATAAATTCTTTTAAATAATGGTGATGGAGATACATCAATATAACCATATTTCTCTTTCATTTCTTCATTCAACAAACATGTGTGTGCCTACTTTGTTTGTGGCTCTACCATAGGTGCTAGGCTCAAACTCTAATGGTGAAGATTGCATTCAGTAAATAGTTGTTTCTTTATATTATTTTTGTCTAGAGCATCCAAGTTCTTTAGACTGTTGCTTTAGGGAAGATAAATAGCAAATAATCTGGATATCATCTGCCCAGTAATTATCCATTCAGTAAGTACTGATTAAAAATAATTATTGATTTTTAAAATATTTTTATTATGGTGCTAGGTATTGTGGGGGATACAAGAAGTCCAGAGCATGAACTTAGTTATGGGAGATTATAACCTAGCCAATTGGAGACATGAGTAAGGTTTATGTAATATTTAATTGAGGGTCTATGTCTAAATTCCAGCTCTGCCATGCGTTACCTATATGTTAGGCAAGTCACAAGCTCTCTGTGCCTCGGTTTCCTCTCCTGTAGAAATGGACTAGTTGACATCTAAGGTGACTAAATTCTAGTGTGAAATCTATGTTTCTATGAGTCTAATATTCTAGGATCATGGAATATCTTAGTCTTAAACTATATGATACTGACTATAAATACAAGAGACAATAAAAAAATCACAAAGTTAAAACATACAAAGTTATCTAAAACCTTGGAAGTTATCTAGTCAACTCTCTCACTTCATAGATAATGAAAGTAAGGCCCCTAGAGGCTTACTCATAGTCACACAGTACTAAGGCTATGTGCTCTGATTAAAAACCTTTCACCTTCTCCACTCCGCCATATTTTTCTCCTTAAAGGAAGGAGCTGGAATAGCTAGTTTTGGGGGCATCATGGAAGAACTAGAGCTGGCCCTTAAAGGATGGGCTGGGTTCAGATAGGGAGTAGAAGAGGATGTTCCAAGTGCAGGTAATAGCTGAAGCAAAGGCATGGCCTCTCCATGAAATATGGTATCTTTGCCAGAGATGCAGGGGGAAGAAGGAGAGTAAGAGGGAGAAAATAGACTGGGTATATAGATAGGGTATGGCCAGATTGTAGAGGGAAGTAGAAGACCACAGGATCATAATTTGGACTTGATGCAGGACTGAACAGGGAGTCATGTTGATTTCCTGAGGCATCTCAGGCCTCCTTGAGCTTTATGGGGAATGACATGTTGAAAGCAGTCTTTTTAGAGAGATAAGTCTGGCAGCTGTCTTTAGCATGGATTGGGGGCAGAAGAAGGGTGAAGCAAGGATTTACTGAGGAGTGAAGTTGAATCAAACCAATTTTAAACAAACACATTATGCTCGTTTACAGATTGAGATTAATATGACGATCATTGGCCAAAAAAGAGGAATTCCAGGGCCCAAATCTGGAAATCCATACCATTCTCAATCTTTCTCCTAATACAGAAGATATCAGGGCAATCCTGGACTGATTAAGCCACTGGTCTGCAAAGAGTTAATGGGGGACCAAATGTGAAATGACAAGAGAAATTTAAACTCTCAGAATGTCAAGAGGATTACAGAGTATTAAGAGTCACTGCACAGATGAGTTCAACAGTTTTAAAAGTCAAATTTCATTTGCCAATATCCAATCCCTGCAATGAGAGTATGTGTGCATTTGGGTAAAGACAGCTGAGTTTGTGGGGCATGGATTTAGTTGAAGGCTGCAGCTTGAGATGAAGAGACCATGGATGGGAAGAGGATCATAACCTGGCTGATCTGGGCATCTTATCATAGCCTGAAACCTCATTAGTGGTTTGCATTAGTAATTCTAGGGTGGAAAAAGGCATGGGTGACCTCCTACTTTTCTCGGGGCCTTTTTGCTCTTTCCCCACCTAATTTTTTTTCATTCCCTGTTCTCTTCCTCCTTTTTTTGTTCTATCATTTAGAGGCAGCTAGATGGTACAAAGGAAAGAACGCTGGACTAGGGAGTTGGGAATACCTGAGCTCCAATCTGGTCTAAAATACTAGCTCTATGACCTTGAGCAACTCATTTAACTTCTATCTTCCTCAGTTTCCCCAACTACAAAAAGAGAATAAATAATAGCACCTACCTCAACAGGATTGTTTTAAGGATCAAATGAGATAATATTTGAAAATCGTCTAGCACAGTGCCTGACACATAATAACTGTTTAATTAAATACTTGTTTCCTTTCTTTCTCTCATTTGTCCTAAAATTAATCAGTTCTATTAGGTGTGAAACTTGGGCCATTTGGCTCTTCCAGGTGTGACATTGTGCTTTCAAGGGTCTCTCTCAAATATAATTTACATATAATATACAAGTGAGCACCCTTGCCACTTTTCTAATATTTTCTAATTTGAATTTTAGTATTGTGCTTTTAGGAAGTCATAAAATTCCAGGTGGCCATTGAACAAATGTTGATGATAACTAAAGCAAAAGGGATCAGTGAAGTTTTGTTGTTGGGTTTTTTTTTTTAATTTTGGCAACTGTTTTTCAATAGCTTTCCTTTGTAACCTGTATATCTTGTTTTATGCATTTTAAAAATATTCAGAAAAGTGCCCCATAGACCTCACCAGTCTCTACCAAATGTGTCCATTGACACAAACACACATGCGCGCACGTGCGCGCGCACACACACACACACACACACAATGATTATGATTCCCTAGACAAAAAGAAGGCAAATAGCTGCATGCTGATCTAATTGGCTAGTGAAATTGTGGCGCTAGACCACAGCTATGTAATTCTAGAAATATTGACTGATCCCTGAGATATCAGCGTTGCTCAGAGCTGCTCACAAGCCTGACATGTTTATGGAGTTCAATTCCAAGCCTTCCCGGAATGGCATTTCAGTTTGATAAAGTTGTTACTTAAATTTTCTTTTCAAGTTCACCACAAAGTTTTCTCAGATGAGGACTATATTCAAGGAAAGTCTTGGTTTAAAAACAAGGCAGTGTTGAAGGTCTCAGCATTAAAACCAACACCAAACTTATCTAGAATGCTCTTTGTCTTACCTTCACTTACCCTTCTTGGTTCTTCATACCAGTCCTGCTCCAGGAGATTGAGATGCTACCAGGCTGGGTCAGGGAGAGAGGCTTTGGTGCTACTCTCTTCTGAGTATTATTTTCTACCTCTCCTCTACCCAGCTCCCTCTAGTCACTGCTAGCATATATGAGAATGGGGAGAAAATAATCATCATTCCAACTACAGGAATCTGGAAGTAGACAGATTGCTCATACATGTGGCAAAAGGTTAGGGATCTGAAGCCTCCTCAAGTGTGGGAAGAACGTGGTAAGACAGGCAGTCAGTGGTTCTGCTGAATTGTGTGTTTCAACATGAGTGCAGTGAGTGAGTGTGTATGGAGGGAATAGAGATGTGGCAGTGATGCTTGCCTTGAATCTCCTTCCCCAGTGTGGTCATCATAATGGATGGGGACAGGATAAACATACATACATGCATATACATATATGTATTGTACATATACTCAATATACATATATACACATGCATATACACACAGACATATCTATGTAGGTAGATAGATGCACACACATATACTTACATACATACACATGCTGAAACAAACAGAATTAAGTGACTTGCCCACACTCACACAGTAAGTGTCTGATGCCATATTTGAACTCAGAAAGCTGAGTCTTCCTGACTTCAGATTTGGCACTCTATCCACTGTGCCTTCTAAAGTTAGGGCTATTCAAAAGTAGAATTGGTTATGTTTGACAGTAAGGGGTTCCTTTTCCCCTGAGGTATCCAAGTAAAGGATCAATGTGTGTGTGTGTGTGTGTGTGTGTGTGTGTGTGTACACACACACTCATACATACTGAACCTTTACTTAGATATAGATAGATAGACAGACAGGCAGATACACACATATGTCTATGTGTATTAGTACACAATTGTGGGGTGAATAATAATGAGATCTGTAAAATAAAATTCTATCTAGACCTACATAATTGGAGAAATATGAACTGCTCATAGGTAGGTCATGCCAGTAAACATGACAGGGCTTCCTAAATAAATTTGCTTATGCAGTGACAAACCAATCAAACTTCCCGGAAGACTACTTTATTGAGCTAGAAAAAATAATAACAATTTCACATTGTTCAAAAATAACAAATTCATCAGGAAGTATCAAGATTCTTTTTTGTTTTGTTTTGTTTTTTGGTGAGGCAGTTGGGGTTAAGTGACTTGCCCAGGGTCACACAGCTAGTAAGTGTTTGAGGCTGGATTTGAACTCGGGTCCTCCTGAATCCAGGGCCAATGCTCTATCCACAGTGCCACCTAGCTGCCCCTCTTTTTTTTTTATGAGATATTTTATTTTTTCCGTTACATGTAAAGATAGTTCTCAACTTTTGTTTATACATGTTTTACAATTTCAGATTTTTCTCCCTCCCTCCCCTCCCTCCCCCCTCCCCTAGACAGCAGGTAATCTGATATAGGTTATATCTATATATCTCTATACATATACATATAGATATATATATATATACACACACACATATATATACACATAACATTAATCCTATTTCTGCATTAATCCTGTTACAAGAGAAAGAATCAGAGCAGTGATGCAAAACCTCAAAATAGAAAAAAAAAACAACAGCACCCAAAACAAAAGAAATAATATGGTTCAATCAGCATCTATACTCCACAGTTCTTTCTTTCTTTTTTTTTCTTGGATTTGGAGATCCTCTTCTATCATGAGTTCCCTGGAACTCTTCTGTACCATTGCATTGGTGAGAAGAATATAGTCCATCACAGTAGGTCAACACTTAATGTTGATGATACTGTGTACAATGTTCTTCTGGTTCTGCTCATCTCACTCATCATCAGCTCACGTAAGACCCTCCAGGTTTCTCTGAACTCTTCCTGCTCATCATTTCTTACAGCACAATAGTATTCCATTGTATTCATATACCACAACTTGTCCAGCCATTCCCCTATTGATGGGCACCCCCTCAACTTCCAATTCCTTGCTACCACGTAAAGAGCAGCTATAAATATTTTTGTACATGTGGGTCCCTTTCCCCCTTCCATGATTTCTTTGGCTGCCCCTCTTTTTTAAAAATTACTTTCAGTTCCAAATTCTCTCACTTTTTAGCCTCTCCCCCCATCCCTTGAGAAAGTAAGCCAAAGAAATTGATTCTTAAGGGAAATAATGGGGGGGGCAGATATCGGGAAGGGAGGAGACCTAGTAGTACCAGATCCCCAACTATACCACACAGAAATAATCATCAAAATAATTTGGTACTAGTTAAAAATAGATTGACCAGTGGAACGAAGGAGGTATACAAAATATAGAATCGCCGTAACCAAGTGTTTGAGAAACCCAAAGGACTCACTTTTAGACAATTCTGTCTAATAGAACTTAGATAAATTGTGAGAATAGAGGGGTTTGCCTCCAGTTCTTGTTCCCCAAAGATCAAACTTCAGAGGAGAAAGTTGGCAGACTAGCACCATGCAAGTCATTTGAGTGAGGCACTCTTTTATCTCCATCTAATAGATGAAAAACCTGAGGCTCAGAGAGATCAAATCATTTGCCCAAAATCATAGTGAGGGGTTAGTAGTAAGATTCAAGCCTAGAAGACAGACCTTCTGACTCCTAGCCCATTGTTTTGTCTTCAGGACCATATTGCCTTTGTCAATGTCATTACAATATTTGTATCATGTGCTTTTAACACCAAAAGAAACCACCAGCATTTTGTTCTGGCTATGCCCTAAAGAAACTTACAAATCTTCAAGAAGATAAGAAGATCCGTTAATATGGGCTACGTGATAGAATCTTAAGGATAGGCTTCATCTCTTCAGTGGCCTTTGTAATGAGGAGGTCTAAATGTAGGCCTCAAAATCCTTCATTTAGTAGTTCACAAAGGTCTGTGCCACAAGTATCCAAGTGCTTTTACATTGTTCTAGTTCATTGATGCATCTCCTAAAATAAGGCACCTGCTCCTGAATTCAGTTTTGTAGATGTAGCCTGGACCAAAAAGAAGCAGCATCCCAGAATTTCCTAGCTGGAATGAACCTTGGTGATCATACTCTCCAACCTGAGACTTGTCTGAAATTTTCTCTGTAACACACCTGATAAGTGGTCATTGGACCTTTACTTGGATACCTCAAGGGAGAAGTAACCCCATCCTTCCCAACATAGCCAATTCTACTTCTGGATAGCTCCAATGATTAGAAGTCAAAGTAGTTCCAGGCCTGAAGTCAGGAAGACTTATCTTCCTCAGTTAAAATCTGCCCTCTGATACATACTAGCTGTGTGATCCTGGGCAAGTCACTTAACCCTGTTTACCTCAGTTTCTGCTTCTGTAAAATGAGCTGGAGAAGGAAATAGCAAACTACTCCAGTATCTTTGCCAAGAAAACCCCAAATGGGTTCACAGAGAGTCAGACACAACTAAAATGACTAAACAACAAAAATTATTAGGAAGGTCTTCCTTATACCAAACTGAAATCTGCCTCTGTAACTTTCACCCTTTGACATTCCTACAAATGCTGGACAACGGCTCTTCTGACCCCTCAGTCTTCTTTCCCTTGGGCTAAATAAATCCATTTCCTCCAAATCATCTTCACATGGCATGAACTTGAGGCTTTTTCCCAACCTAGTTACCCTCCTTTAGAGACATACAATACCATCAATATCCTTGAAATGTTGTGACCAGAAGTGAACATGCTAACTTCATTATCTACCATATCACTTCTGATAGATTTTGGGTATATAGTCCATTAAAACACTCAGGTCTTTTTTCTGATGAGCTTCTCTTGTAATGTGAACCTCTCCATCTTACATCTGCTAAGTTGATTTTCGTTACCCAACTGTAATTCTTCACATTTGTTCATTCATTTTCAGTCATGTCTTGGCAAAGATACTAGAGTGTTTTGCCATTTCCTTCTCCAGATCATTTTATAGATGAGGAAAAGTGAAACAAACAGGGGTAAGTTACTTACCCAGTGTCATGCAACTAGTGACTTCTGAGGTTGAATTTGAACTCATGAAGTCGAGTCATCCTGACTCTAGGCCTTACACTCTATCCCTTCCATCACCTAGCTGCCCTAAAATTCACTTCAGTTGATTCAAACCAACATTCTAATGCATTCATTTCAGATATAGTCTGCAGCCTAACATTAGCTATCTTGTTCTGTTTTATATTTTTGGTCTAAGTATAGTCCATCAGCAGATTTGGTAGGCATGTCATCTATGTCCTTTTATGTCCATTGTAAAAATGCTAATAGAGAGTGAAGATGGGACTCCACTGTAGAAGCCCTTGCGAGGTAATTGGATTGTAGCCTCCATGATCCTGGATTGTGGGTGCTTATTAGTGCTCCCTATAATTGAATTCCCCTTTTTGTCAGTCATGTCACATTGTTGAATCAGCTTGCCCTTGCAGTCCACTAGCTTCCAGTTCTCTTTCACACAAACCATTGTTTAGCCAAGCCCATTCCATTCTATACAAATGCAATTGATGTTTTGAAGCCCCCTATAGGACTTTATGTTCATTCCTATAAGTTTTTTTTTTCTCATTCAACTAATTGTCCTACTCTATCAAGGTCTTTCAAATCTTAATTCTTCCATACAGTGTTTTCTAGCAGTTCTTGCCAGTTTCATGTCATCCACAAATCTATGCTACCTGTGCCTTCTATGATGTTATCTCTGTCTTCTTCTTAGGTATTTGATTAAATTGTCTAAAAACACAAGGCCAAGGTCAGATCTCTTCCTGCAGCTTAATATCAATTTATTAATCATTGCTCTTGAGTCTAATCTTTCAAACAGTTCTGGATCATCTTAACTGTACTATCATTCAGTCTGCCATCTTGTCCATAAGGTTATCATGACTTTATTAAGTGTTTTGATAAAATCCAGGTCAACTATTTCTGCAGCTTTCCTGTGATCCACCAGCATAATAACCTTATTATTAAAAAAAAAAATCTGGCATGAGGTGTGAAAGAAGATTAGGTTCACCTAAATTAAAATTGGAAGAACCATTAATAGGTTGAAACATGGCTACCTTCTAAATATGCCCTCACACTTAGAAAAAGAATAAAGACTTTTCAGAGGCAGGTAGGTGGTGCAGTGGATAAAGCATCACCCCTGGATTCAGGAGGACCTGAGTTCAAATCCCACCTCAGACACTTGACACGTACTAGCTGTGTGACCCTGGACAAATCATTGCCCCACAAAACAAAATAGAGAATGGAGAATTTTCTATGTCCTTAAAGTCTTTGTGAGGACCACAGAACCTTAGACTATTTCACACAGAGGGTTGTTCAGAATTTTCATCCCCATTGTTTCCATAAGCTAGAAGCATCAGAAATACATATATTTAGAAATCCCAAGCTGCAGTGCCCCAATTCTACACTGGAACACCAAGCAGCACCCAAGCTTTCACACCCTTAGTCCCTTCTATATATCAGGTCCTAGACATAAGGTCATTAGTTTACTTCTCTCATATAGCTTCCTGATTGGCCATGGTTCCCTCCAGGATGCTTTTATGGTCCGGGTCAATGTGGGTGACAGGCATAAACCTTAATGTCAGGCACTGTCTTTTTTTAATAAAATTTAAAAAACTAGAAGCAGCAGCTAGGGCAGCATATGCATCAAGTAAATTAAATAAGCACTGTAGTAGGCCCTTTGTCTAGGGATTTGTCTAGGGACCTGCTTTTGCTGTAGGTTTATTATTCACATTTGTTAAGCGCCCACTGTCTGCTCCATGCAATTCAGAACATCTATAAGGCAACTTCAGGTTTTTTTTTTCTTGTTTATGGCTGTTTTCCTGATTTATTTTTCAAGGGAGCACAAGGACTGGTAGAAATGAAGTACATGCCAGTTTCTAGAGCATTCTGTCAAGCAGAAACCTCCTCTGTTCAAAGGCACTTACTGTGTTGACTAGGCCAATGATGATGCTTTCACAGGAATGACTGGAAGGCCGGCAGCCCTAGGTCCTAAAATGCCTCCTGAATCATGCAGGAAAGATGAAATTATGTTCAGTAGCATACAAGAGTCAAGTACATTTAATTGCATTCTGATTTTTTTTGAAAATCAGCAGTCCATGGGTGTTGTATTTATAAAAACTCTAGTAATCAGAGTGTTGGATTACCTTGAGTTCCCGGTGTTACATAAGAGAGAACTTACCATGGTTTCTTGCTCCTTCTTCTTAATTTTGAAGTGACTTCTAAAAGTGTTAGATTTAGTTACTCCCCCGAAAAGAGTCAGAATAATAGGATCTAACACATTTTCTTACCCTTTGACTGGAAGGCAGGGCCTTGGGCTCCAGGGCCTCTTTTTCAAGACGGGGCTCAGCACAGTGCTGCCCCCCATTTCCCACCAGCTAAACTATCTTTGTGCTTTTCTGGAATTCTTAATTATGCCCCTTCCCACTGTACCCCTACCCCTACTCTCAGCTTTTCAGCTTCCCAATTTATTTTTGCGTTTTATCTTCCCCCATTAGATTGATTATAAGCTCTTTGAGGGCAGGGGCTGTCTTTGTTTTTATTTGTATTTGTAAGCCCAGTGCTTAACACTGTGTCTGGCATATAGTAGGTACTTAATAAACATTTACTAGTTGACTAATTATTGCTTCCAGAGTTAGATTTTGATGGGCTTCAGCAAAACTTGCTGGGGAATGCCATTAGGAGAAAGAAGGTTTATGTCATTCCTTCCCTTTCCCCATGCTTTGTGCTAATTTATAGACACTAATGCCAGACAGAAGGTTCCCATAGCTCTGCTTATAGGATGCCTGCCCATGCTTTTTCCCCTCAAATCCTTATCAAAGTTAGGAGTAAGGTACATTTTCTCTTTTCTTCTTCAAGCTCTGCCATAATAATTACTTGGTATTTAGTTTCATTTGTTTCCATTTGTTGTAGCCATCATTTGTGGTTTTTCTGTTACAATTACTTCACTTAACATCAAGTCATGTAAGTCTTCCTGTTTTTCTGTGTCCTTCAAATTCATTATTTCTCATGTTGTAATGCTACCTAAACTACACATTTGAAAGGGTTTTTTTTCCAGTTATATAATCCAAATACCTAAGTGAGACTAAATTTAACTTCTAGCCAACCTTGTGGCTGCTAGGGACTCTCCCCTTGGCTCATTTATTGTGTCCCATTAACTAGTCTATGTGCTACAAGTTTGTGCTAATTTATAGGCCTGATTGTCATGAAGATGGTTCCTACAGCTGAGAATGTGAGATGCCCACCCAAGCTGTCCCTTAGATGCATAGCAAAATGAATGGATAATTATTTATTTAGAGATATTCTTTCTATGCCCAAACTACAGAACCAAGAATTTTAAGGTCAACTCTACATGGCTGAGAAGTGATATTATTATAGTATAAGGTGATGTCCTAAAAATGAGAAGACCTTGGTTCAGATTTCAGCTCTGCCACTTGCCACCTGAGTTATAACTTTGGATCAGTCATTTAACTTCTCAGATTATCATTTGGAAAATATGGCTATTAGTAGCATAGCTCTTTATACGCAATCTCATTTGATGATCATAGCCCTATGGGGTAAGTACCACAGACAGACATTATCTCCATTTTAAAGATGAGGGAACTGAAACTGGAGAGGTCATTTATAAATGATTTGTTCATGATTAAACCATTGCTAAGTGTAAGGAATGGGGTTCCAGCCCAAGTCTGTCCTGTTCTCTTTTCTTTACCCCTCCAGAGAACACCTATTCCAGATTGCTCTCCAAAATGGTTGTATCGGTTCACAATTTCGACAACAGTGAATTAATGTCCCAATTTTTCCACATCCCCTCCAGTATTTGTATTTCCTCTTCAATCATTTTAACCAATCTGATAAACACCTATGAATTTAGTTGAGTTTCAAAGGCTTTGCTTCATGGGGGACAGAGTTTGGGAGCATGATTTTGCTTGTTGACAACTTGGATTCTTGCTATCCTTTTCTTTGTGAGCTGAGATCAGATTTCCTTGGGAAGGTAACAAAAGCAAAGGACAATGGTAATGGTGAGTGAAGGAAATTCATATGATAGCATCAGTCTTGAGAGATTTTGTTCCCATTTGTAGGGTCACAAATTTTTACCATCATTTAGTATAGAAGGGAAAATCCTTTTAAGGTGTATTTCAATTTTCCACTTAGAAAACAGATTAATCCCACATTTCTTCATGTCATACAGAGGAGCAGACCATTGGATATACTGCTTTAAAACAAGAAGGTCTTTTAGAAGCCAACCTTGTCCAGCCTCTTAATTTTACAGACAAGGAAATTGATACCCAGAGAGACAAGTGATTTGTCTAAGGTCACACAGATAATACTAATATCTTTCATTCACATGATACTTTTAGGGTTGCAAAGTACTTTGCATATACAGTTATAAATACACACATATACATACATGTGTAAATACACACATGTGTGTTACTGGATGTGATGAAATAATGGGATTTAGCAGATACTCAAAGACCCACCTGGAGATTCACCTATACTGATTGAATTGATTGAGAGTGATTGACTGCTGATTAAGCCTACTTCAAGTTGACTGGATTGTAATCACACCTGGCTAGCCCTTAAGAAGGTATTATTCTCAGAAACTAAACTGTGAACTCAACTTGAGAACACCTTCAAAGCCAATGGATTTGGAGGACAGCAACCAATCACCTTGAAGCAGTGTGTAAGGACCACCTCTGTTCCAGACCTGTAAAAAGCTTCCACAATCAGCTTGCTGGGGAGTTCCTGATTAAAGCAGGCTCATGGAGGAGGACTTGAGAAAGAACCCAACCAGGCTGGAACTCTAGGCTAGGTAGGACTTCTTTTTCTTAATTTTCTGAACTCCTTGTAAATATCTGTATGCTTTAATAAATGTTTAATGCCCAAAGACCGGTACTGAAGCTTCTAATTTAAGGCGACCACAATTTAGATTTTAAATGTCACATGGATCTTCACAACAGCCCTTTAAGTTAGATGCTATTATTAACCCCCATCTTGAAGATGAGGAAACTGAGGCTTGGAAAAATTAACAGGGTCACACAATAGAAAATAGTAAAGTGAAGTTTTGAACTCTGTTCCTCTGACTTTCAAACCACTGATTTTTCTGATACACCTCCTGTTCTCTTATTAAGGTATTGACTAGTAAGATTTTATAAGTAAATGCTTACGAAAAGGTCCTACTCCATTGAAACGTAGGGCACATTTTGATAAAACATTCTGTCTGTTTTTACATTAAAGGCAAAATGACACAATGAACTGTTTGTTCTTGGCCATTTCTTCTCTTCCCTTTACTTTCTCTCCTAGAAGACTTTGAAATAACATCTTCTGCAATCTTATATAAACTGTATATGACTTATTTGCTCTGGTTGGGGTTGGGGCAGGGAAATTTTCTTTGCTTCTGCTTTCCCCAGACAGTTCATTGCAACCTGGGAAGTTGCCCATTAGGTCTCAGACCCCATCTGTTCTGTATCACATGTTCCTTCAGGAGCAATCAGGTCACCAAATCAATTAGCAGTGACTAGATTATTCCTAGGGATGGCCATGGGAAATCAAGTGACCAGACTCAAAGGCCCTCCCTCTTTGTCTCCCTTTTCGTGAAACACCACCAAGCTCATCTCATTTTCTAGATAGTGCTGGCTAGTTTGCTCAGTGGGTTAGTAGACTGCACAGTTTCAACAGAATAGAAGTTATTGTTTAGTGGTCCCTATATTGATCATTTAGATTCTATCTACTATAACATCACAGATCTCATTCTTTTTGTAATAAACATTTTTATTTATAGTTTTGGGTTCCAATTTTTATCCCTCTTTCCCTCCCTCCCCTCCCCCTTACCCAAGATGGCAAACAATCAGATATGGGTGATTACGTGTGATTATGTAAAATTACCATATTTGTCATTTTGTATGATAACTTGATTAAAAGAAAAAATGAAAGAAAGTGAAAATAGCATGTTTCAGTCTGCTCCATCAATATCAGCTCTTTCTTTGGAGGTGGATACTAGGTTTCATCAATAGTGCTTTGGGATTGTCTTGGATCATTGTATTGTTGAGAATAGTCAAGTCATTCACAGTTCTTCATCAATAGATCCCATTCTTAACCTTAGGCATCTAACTTAAAAAAATAAAAGTAAAAAAAGACTTGGCAAGAGAACGTGGATGGATGAGTTATAACTGACTCAATGGAAAAAGCAATAATCTTGAAATCAAAAGCCCCAGTTTCCAAATCCATTGTACCGATAGTTATTAGCTGTGTGACCTTTCTGTTCTGTTCAGTTGTTTCAGTCATGTCTGACTCTTCATGACTTCATGGAGTTTTCCTGGCAAATATACTGGAGTGGCTTGCCATTTCCTTCTCCAGCTCATTTTACAGATGAGGAGGCTATGGTCAACAGGGTTAGGTGACTTGCCCAGGGTCACACAGCTAGTACAAATCTGAAGCCAGATTTGGACTCAGGTCTTCCTGACTCCAGACCCAGCACTCTATCCACTGTATGACCTTAGGGAAGTCACTGGAATTCTCTAGGCTTCAGTTTCATAATGTGAAACGGGCATAATCAGCTACCTCCATGACTTGCCTCACAAGAGTGTTGTTATATAATGAGATAAATTATATCACATTCTACTCACTATAGGCCTATGAGGACATAGGCAAAGTATTCTTTGAAAATAGCCAATGGTATTTTCCATATTTGAAGTTTCCAAACAAAGCAAGACATATGTTCTGTGTTGTGGTAGGGTTGGGGTTTTTTGTTGTTGTTGTTGTTTTAGTGAGGCAATTGGGGTTAAGTGACTTGCCCAGGGTCACACAGCTAGTAAGTGTTAAACTGTCTGAGCCACCTAGCTGCCCATGTAATTTTTTTATAAAGTAGTAGTAATAATAATTGCTCATATTTCATAGCATTTAATAGACACCAAAGATACTCTATGTACTCTATTATTTATCATCTTCCAAAAGCATTTATACTGCAGGGATCATATATTATATATTCTGTGATTTAAAGTGTTGCTGTGTCCAAAGAAACCAATATCTCATGGACAGCCCAGTTATCAGCCTCTCTGAATCTGGCTAGGCTAGCACACAGACAGCAGACGTTCAGTTCCTCACTGGCCTCTATGTGAAACCTTTCCAGCAAATCTCTAGGATCTTCTAGGAGCTTCTGATTCAGTGGCATGATCTTTGAGACCCTTCATGCCACCATGAAACATCGTAGGATCATAGCTTTAGAGCCAGAAGGAACCCATGGGGAAACCCCCATCATTTTACAGCTGAAGAAATCAAACCCCAGAAAGATTCATTTTAAAGTAATGATACAAATTGCTAACATTAATATTGGACTTTTGGAGTTGCAAGACATCTTCCAAATATCCTACCATTTTGTTACTCCTACCTTGGGTTGGAGCTGCTATTACTGCCTCCTTTCTTCAAATTGGGAAACTGAGGCAAACAAGTTAAGTAACCTGCCTGAGATCATACAATGAGTGTCTGAGGCAGAATTTGAACTCATCTTCCTCATTCCAAGTCTAGCATTCTATTCACTATACCACCTAAATGCCTGAGATTATCCAGCTAGTAGGTGACAGATTTGAACCTAGGTCCCCTGAATTCAAAGGCCATATTCTTTCCACTGTACCAGGCATCAGAAGAATATTTTCACAATCCAGATCTTCCTTCAAGGTTCAGCTCAAGTTCCAGCTGCTATAGGAGAGCTTTCCTGATAGCTTTCTTCTCTCCTCAAAATTACTTTGTATTTTCTCTGAATTTATTTTCCACTCATCTTATAAGTATATGCTCACTCTCTCCATGCTTAGGAGCAGGGACTGTTTTCATTTTTTGTCTTTTGGATCCTCCACATGCCAACTTAAAGCCTGACACATCATAGTCACTTAATAAATACTTGGACTGAGTTAATTGAATGAAATTGTGATGGTAGGGAAACAAAGGGAAAAGATCTTTTCTTTCTCTTCTTGTTTTTCCTTAGATTAGTCATTTTCTTCATTCATGCTGCCTTTCTATTTTTTTTTTGTTTATAGTCTTGCCTTTCCTTATCTCTGCTTTATGATTCCTTCATTTTAAAAATCCATTCCCAAGCACCAGCTGTGGTATCTACAGTATTTTTCCATTTATTTAGTACCAAAAGCTACATCTGTCTTCCATGGTCTTTCTGTAATCTCAATCTGTTTTAATTTTATCTGTTGACACGAGAAACAAAAGCTAACAACCTGTAACTAACCCACCCCAGAGTGCCTTGCTTTTCCTCCTATGTATTAGCACTTTCTATTTTCTTTGTGATTGTCATTGGCACCATTATCCTGAGAGGCTCCCAAGTTCAGCACCTTCGACTTGACATCCACATCCACTTTCCTACTAATTTGTGTGATGTCCACCTCCACAATGCAATTTTCTTCCAGGCCCGTCCTTTAGCTTCCTTGCCATTCTCATCCAAATAATCAGCTCATGTTTCTGGCCTCCCTGACATTGGTCTTTTAACTATTCATTAGCGCCCATTCTAAAGAGACCCACTAGAATGAGTTTTATCAAACACTACTTAGATATCTCCTTGCTCATCACATTTTTCCATTGACTCTCTACTTCCAGATTAAAATAAAATAAAGTATGAATCCAGGGTTCATTGATCTTTTTTTTTTGGGGGGGGGGTCAGGCAATGAGGGTTAAGTGACTTGCCCAGGGTCACACAGCTAGTAAGTGTCAAGTGTCTGAGGTCGGATTTGAACCCAGGTCCTCCTGAATCCAGGGCAGGTGTTTTATCCACTGCACCACCTAGCTTGCCCTTCATTGATCTTTTTATCACAGCTATTCCTCCTTTACCTGAGCTCCATTTCCTAGACTGAACTCATCACAATTACCCACCCATCCTTTCCTAATTTACTACGTGAACTTTGAATCAGGAAGAAGAGTTCAAATTTGGTCTCACATACTTACTAGCTGTGTGACTCTGGGCAAGTCTCTTATCCTTTGAATATCCCAGTTTCCTTATCTATAAGATAGATACAATAATTGCACTTACCTCCCAGAATTGTTGTCAGGATAAAATGACATATTTGTAAAGTGCTTTGCAAACCATAAAGCTCTGTATAAAAGCTATTACCACTACCACTGCCACCACTAGTTTCACCTCCACCAGTTCCACCACCACTACTATGCTACCACCACCACCACCAACAACAACAACAAAAATAACAACAACAACAAAGAACCTGCTCGGAGCCTTTTTTCCAAATCATCCGCTCATCTAGAAGAGTTTTTTCACCCTCCTGCCTCCAACTTCACATTTTCCAAGATGTCTTTCTACTGTGACTTCAGACGGCAACATGAGACTGACAGCTGCAAAGTGTTACCTTTCCCATTGTGTGACATATCAAATCTCTTGGTTGTAACATCAGAATGCTTGGTGAAAGAAATGAGATGTTTATATTTGTCAAAGCCCATTGGTTCATGGGCAAACCTACTTTGATGCAGTCATCTAAAAGCTATAAAAATCACCCATCTTTCCTCTATCTCAATGCCTCTGGCCACCCAGAATTAAAAGTGCACAGTGAGAGACACAAGATTGCTGTACCAGTTGGGTTTTTTAAACAGATGTCCATAACCGTGACCAAGCCATATTTTTCTTTCCCCCTTTTCCCAGATGCTTCCCTTACTCTGATCACTCATTGTTTTGAATTCTGGAAGCAACATCAAAAGAACTTTGTTTAATAAGTTGATGATGCAGAATAAGTACACCATGGCATGGCCCCTTGGTCTCTTTGGCCCCTAGGCTCTCGTGTTATTTAACTCCCATCTAACCATGAGTGATGGGATATAAATAGCCTCATAGCCTGGAGGGGCAAAGAGTTCTACACTCTGGTTTATTAATGTTCCATAAAGACTCCACAGTGGGTGGGTCAGCACTATGTTAGTTTGGCCCTGTTTATCTTTCAAGCTGATGTCTTGATCTTAAAGTGCCAAGTGTCAACCCCAGGCAGCATTGTTTCCAGATTTTGAGATTTCATTTGGGCTAATGACAGCATACTGAATTAAATGGTTGATGCTGGGCTGATTGCCATGGGTGCATTAATTAACACTGTTTGGAGACCCATGGTGACCTACAAACAGTCACATAACAGGTGTTTGTCATTACTTCATCAGTCCAGCTTGTTAAGCCACTCCTCTCACATGTCACACAGCTGGTCCTTCCCGTAGCTCATAGTATCAATCTCAAATCACATTCCCCATTTTATTTGGGAGACTCTTAAGATCCTAAAATCTCTGCCCATTTCTCATAGCCACAGGGAAAGACTTGGTACAATATAAAGAATTAGCAATAGAGAAAGGAAAACATTCCTAGTTCTTATGAAAGCAAATACTATTTCTCTTTTTTTAATTTTTGACATTTTATTGATGTGGTTTTTTGTACACTGCCATCATTTCCCCCTATATTCCCTCCCCTACCAAACCATCCATTATAACAAAGAAAAGAATTAAGAAAATCCGATTGACATAGCAATCCTATCTGCCAGCATAGGAAACTTCATCCACCCATGCCCTGTGACACTTCTCTACAGAGAGGAGAGTAATATATTTCATCATTTTGGTTTGTTCTAGACCTAGATCAAGATTGGTTGTTGCAGTTAATCAGAACCCAGCTGCTTTTTTGGTATTTTTTTCATTTGTATTCCTGTAGAACATGTATATTGTTCTTCTGGTTCTCCTTACTCACTCTGCTTCAGTTCATGCAAATCTTACGATTTTCCTTTGAATTCATCCTATTTGTTGTTTCTTACCAGAACAATAGAATTCTCTTATACTTGTACATCATAATCTTACAGATTTCTGGAATTTGAGAGTTGAAAGGGACCTCAGGAGTCATTTATACCAACTCATAACAAGAATGGAATCTACCTCTATGGATACAAAAGTTATATCGTCTCTACTTAAAGACCATCAAGGACAGTGCAGTCAACCTTTGTTTAGCCATTTCCAAATTGAAGGATACTCATCTTGTTTTTAGTTCTTTAGCATTTTACCAAAGTGTGGCTATGAACATTTGGTCCTTTGGGGACCTTTGTTTCTCTTTGACCTCTCTTATATATAAGCCCAGTGATAGAATCTACACCTTAATAGGTATGAACAGCTTACTGACTTTTCTCGTATAATTCCAAAGGGCAGACACCCTTTCTCTCAGATACATCTAAAGTTAAATTTGTCAGCATTTAATATTCATTCATTTGTTCATTAATTCAAAAATCATTTATCAAGCATCTTTCATGTGCCCAGTACTGTTAGATATTGAGGGGATAAAAGAACAAGACACAGTAACATTGAGGACTACTTTAAGTCCAGGGAGGTGAATTCATCCATTCATTCCAAATTAGACCAAAGATTTTGTTTGTTTCTTTTTGGTTCTTATTTTTTAAACTAGGACTATCCCATTACTCCTAGAAAGTGCTCTTTTCCAAAAACCTACATAATAAGTTATGGTAGAGAGAGAAGAGGCAATGAACTAAAAATAGATATCTTAACATTTCCTGAGATGAGAGGATTGGAGGGGGTCATTTCTTTTATATCTAGTAATGTCATGGGGGAGGTGGGAAAAGATATGTGTCTGTTAGAGGAAGAGTTCAGGTTTGGGTTAAGGGTGGATGAAAGTGGAATTTAATGGCTCTATGCCAGCTCTCACTACAGCCTTAAAACACACCCACATACACACACACACACATACATGCACGCTTAATCTTCAGCTAAAATTGTGCAATGGATAGAGTTCTGGTAAACTAGGAGTCACTAGGAACACCTTTGTTTAAATCTGGTCTAAGAAGCTTACTAGCTATATAATAACCATAGGGGAACTCTCTTAAACTTTGTTTGCCTTAGTATCCTTCACAGCAAAATAGGGACAATTATTGCACTTACTTCTCACAGTTGTTGTAAGGATCAAATGAATTAATATTTATAAATCACTTAGCATAGTACCTGAAATATAGCGTTTAATAAATGTTTATTGACTGACAGCTCTCCTCACAAGAGTTTGATTTTCTGCAAGTTTAGCCCAACTTTGCCCTTTGTTCCATGTGTGTCTTTGGCTCTGAAAGCCAGCCACTGGTTTGGAGCAGAAATATTGTTCTATCTTGGGAGTGTTCATCATGCATTGTATCTTTTGGCTCCTTCTCCCTTGGAATGGGGCGGTGAATTCCAAGCTAAAATCATTTATATTCCTTATTGGCTGGGCATAACTTGGCTCTTTGGGACTTTGGGGGTGTGGCTCTGTGTGGGCAAGAGGGATAGATGCTGTTCGTGCTCAGTGGGATCCTGCTTTTCCCCTTTGATCTGTATCATTTTATGCAATTCTGACCCCAGAATACCTGCTGATACTACCTTCCGGCCTCAACTAGCACCTTTAACAAGCTGAGACTTGGGCTTTTAAAATTTCATATATAAAACGCAGGATTTCGGGTGCAAGAGCCTGTCCAAATTTGATCCATGCCCAGAGTTAGGTTTAAAAAAGAAGAAAATGCACATACACACAGAGACATGCACATAGAAATAAGTGCCTGCCCCTACCCTCTTTTCTCCCCCAGTTAAAAAAAAAACAACAAAAAAAAAAGCAAAAAAAACCCCAAAAAACCTCTATTTCCTAAGAGATTGAGTTATGGGCCAACTTTTCCTAATGCTGTCAGTCATCTTCTCTGATGACAGATGTTCCTGAAATGGTATGAAATATGCTGAGGGAAGAAACTTTGAGACTTGTAAGCTTTGGGCTCTCTCCAAAAGAATGCCAGGAACTGGAAAGTGGTTTTGCCCAAACTTGTCCATCTTAATTTCATAATGATTTTTAAAAAAAGATTCTATACCCTTCTCTTTACCTTTCAAAGTACAATTGAGGGAAGAAAAACCCCACCTACATTCTGATATTTAAGGTAAGTTGGAAAAAAGGAAAGTACTCTTAAGCCCCATATCTGTATCCAGCATCATAGCTCGGCTCAATCCTCGGGTAGCCAGTGCCAGGCCTGTAGCTTGCTTGGATTCTGGGCCTTCATTCAGAACACAAAGAGCTTAGAGTCCCTAGGCTAGTCTAAGACTGAGAAGCTTGGGGGAGGGGAGTGGGAATTAAAAGGAAAAGTCTGCATTAATCTCTGTCAAATATGATATTCTCTAAGCAGTGCTGGCAACATTCCTACTCTAAATTTTCTGCAAGGTATTAGATTTCCCTAGAGAATTAAAATTTGAATAAAAAAAGGACAAAAGGGGAGAAAAAGCTCTCCTGTAGTCTTCCTCATATTTCATCCTGAACCAAATGTTGTAAAACTACAAGTTGCTGTCACTTTCACTATGGAATATCATTTATCTATCGAAGGCTCTCTCTTAAGCCCACTTCTTTAGCAATGATTGGGTGGCAGGGATTAGCTGTGTTTTACAGAATGAAGCCAGGAGATGAAGGTATCTTCAAGAGGAGAGTTTGTATCCCATGTCACAAGCTTCCTTCCCCCCTCCATAAAATGAGGTGCTGGTACTAGATAACCCATAGAAGCCTTTTCGGATCAAAACCTATGGTTACACAGGGGAGTAACAGCAACCTTGGATATGACCCCTGAATTACTGAGCCAAGCCCCATAATTATTTGTCAGGGAAGGAGGCCGCTTTTTACTTGCTGCCCAGCCTCCTCAGGAAAGACAAGCTTGGCCAGAATACATCTGGGCTATACAGTTTTTAGGTGATTACTTGAAAAACTGTGCAATGTGTCCCATACTATGTCTCCTGTCCTCTTCTCTTCACCTTTCATCTTTTCTCCACCATCTCTCTTGCTGGGATTTTTTTTCCTTATGGAAACATCAACTGTATGACCTTAGAGGACTCTTGGGTGTCATTTTTCTACCTTGTAAAATAAGGGTGTTGGTTAGATGATCTCTCTAAACCCCTTCCAGTGTATAGTACAGAAAATGAAAACAAGAGTTTAGTGGGGGTGGGGGGGATGACGTCCACTATTCTTGTTTTTAAGGCCCTAATCTATTTAAGTGTACCAAATTGGGAGCAATTCATTGCCTGGTTCCCAACAAGCTTGAGCTCCCCTCAGCAAACCCTGTGAAGCCTTCCACAGATCAGTAAGGGTCCAAAGTCCTGTTCTGTTCAGCATTTTGGAACTGAGCCCTGGGTGTTAAAACAAGATAAAAAGAAGTGGGGGTGGGGAAAGGGTGGGGAAGGGTAAAAAGAAGAAACTTCTGGAGTTTTTTCAAGGCCAGTGAAAATGCAGAGAGAACTAATCTCAATGCAGCCTTTCAGTTCAGACATGCCCATTTTAAACACTGAGTTCCTATTGGTTGGCAAGAGGAATGGAAACCTTTGGTCATGAGTAGTTGTTTCTGGGTCTCTTCCACTTCCCGGCTTTTCTCTATCCTGCTCACCCCCACCCCCAACCTAGTCTCTCAGAGGCAATTCCAGTCCAGCATCACTTCACTCTAAACACCTAGTCAGACAATCTAAATGTAGAAAGGATGATAAACACACTGGAAACCAGTGGGGTAGGGGTGAGGGTCGGGGTGGGGAATTGTTGAACAAAAGCAAGCAAAAACACTTGGAAAATGATAGTTTGCCCCAGTGATATGTGTGTTAACTTGAGATTCTGTCACTTAAAGATCAGTTACAAAAGGCAACTAGGTGGCACAGTGGATAAAGCACTGGCCCTGGAGTCAGGAGGACCTGAGTTCAAATCTGACCTCAGATAACTTGACACTTACTAGTTGTGTGACCCTGGGCAAGTCATTTAACTCTCATTGCCCCACAAACAAAACAAAACAAAACAAGATCAATTACAGAGTGCCACCAAAGAGGGCCGTGGAGAGCATGAGGCTCTATCCCTGTCCAGCACACCAGCCTACATTCTTCCTGGTGGTATAGGGTGAAGGAAGTGACAACTAGCATCTCATTTCTGCATTTATCCACTTATTCTCTGAAGTGATTCAGTTTGGCTTGATTGGGAGAATGTGTGTGAGTTAGCTAGTTGTCTTAGGTGGGTTTGCATCTTTCCACTTGAGCAATGAAGTATTGCTTTCACATCATTTCACAGAAATGGAAATGGCTTTCTACATATGGTGTCTAATTCCAATGCTTAAGTGACTCTAGGCATGAAGAAAGAACTACTTTGGATGTTAGGGTAATATCGCTTTATGCTCAGTTGGATCCTGTTATTATTAAATGTTTCAATGACATAGATGTAGAATTTTCTAGCTTAAAAATATGAGAGATCATATAACCCCAATTCCTTGTTGTATAGATGGGGAAACTGAGTCTCTGAGCGATGAAAAGACTTGTGCATATTCTACAACTTGTCAGTGATGGAGCAAAGTCATATTAAAGAGGACTTCAGGTTGACAAATAGCTTCTTAACAGTTAAAGCATGAGTTTATGACACTGTACCCTAGGCTACTAAAATAGTTAATGTAGCTTCCCAAAATATGGACTATTTATGCTTAAACTGTGGTAGAACCTTCCAAGCTTGTATTGATCTGATCAGCCATAATCAGACACACTGCACCTTGACCCCAACATATTGATGTCATTTTGGTCTTTATTGAAAAGAAAGATCACCAACCAACCAGCTTCCCAACATCCCTGTCTGCTGTCCTGGGAGGAGTCACTTAGACACTGAGAAAATCTGGGTCTATTTGCCTGCTTGCTCATTCTTACTGTATACTGTGACTAAAGTCAAGAAATAAATAGTTTATTCCTAGTCTTAAATAGGATGAGCTTTAAGAATTAACTCTTTATTGTAGATTCCTAATGGTATTTTTGTTCAGGAGTATTTGCTCATTAATGGATTTTAGCATTTCCAAGGATCTCAGTCCTAAGTTAAAAGTTCCAAATTCAGAGAGAATAATATGTATTCCATTGGCCATAAAGTATCAACATCTAGTGGCTTTTTTTAATGAACTATCCCTTATTCCCTTAATACAAAAACTAAGGCTAATTCATAGTAATCTTCACCATTCACAGAGTAGGATAATGTTTAGGCTTTTGTGGTTCCTGAATTCAACTATCATAACACTTACTAAAACACTTACCAAAAAGTGGTCATTTGTAAATTTGAACTATATTTTGGGTCCTAATGCAATATGGAAATTTTTGCCATTAGTGCTGCTATTTCTTATTTTGTGTGAATCCCATTTTGTTGAGATAGAAAGGCCTGGATTCATATAAAACTATGATTCACCAAAGCCCTGAGCCTGGGGCAGGCCATTCACTATGTGCAGAGTAGGCAGTCCCCTACAGGATGTGCTTTAAGGTGTTTGAGAATTCCCCTGCCTTTTCCACCACCACCACCACCACTCCTTTCTACCTCTCCACCCACAACTAGACACACATACTTGACTGCCTTACAAGGCATCTATGATTTCCCATTGACTTCTTTAAGTGAAAGCATGGAAGGCCTCTGTTAACACACAAAGACATTACTTAAGAGAGCTGACAGGTTAATAGCTCAGTACAGTTAATGTGTCAGATTAGCTAGCTAGTCACCTATCAAGGGTCTGGGAGATAGGAACGTGGGACATTGGTGAATTTTAATTGTGGGCAAGGGGTAAGGAAAATGCAGAACTCAGAAATGAACAATATGGGGTGGGTGGGTGCATGTTCAGAGGACAGCATGATGCCACTTGGGTAGGGATAGAAAAAAGAAGATTGAAGAGTACCCAAAACAAACAAATCTGCTTTAAAATTTTGCTGAGTACCAGCCCTACTCAGGATCCCAACTGTATAGGAAACTGATAAGAAAAGCAGTAAGCCGGCTTGTTCTTAATCATCTGTGTGCAATGGATGCTGCAGATGGGGGGTGGGGGTGGAGGGGATTGGCCGTGTTGATGTAGGAGGAATGAGTGCATGAAAGAGGGGAGGGAAAAGAGGCTGCCCTAAAAGTACCCTCTGTAACAGGAGCTGAGGCTCTGCTAGGGTATGTTTATTAATTACCAACTTTATGCTTAATCCCTCTTCTTTTGCCTCATTTAATTAACAGGCTACATTTTCAAAGAATGCAATTTAGGCAGCCAGCGAAGCATGATTGCACACAAGAATAACTAAAATTATTTTATGGGAGAGAAACGGATGGGAATTGGGCTCCCAGAAATTGGAAATGACAGGTGCTGAGTCCATGCCTCCTGAACTCAAGGCCGACTTTGAAAAGCATTGGATTTTTTAAGGCAGGGAAGGAAGCATGTCATTACTGGTCCATTTTCTTGCTTTTTTCTGGTTCCTTCCTGAAGATAATTTCAAGAAGGGACCTCGGATTGCAGAAAATCTGGAGGTATTCATTGTGGGAGGATCGGTCACAAGAGATGGCTGCTGGAATCCCTTCCATCTTTGTCATTAGTTCAGTGAGCTGCTTCCCTCAATATCACCCTCTTCCACAGAAGGTCCATGGTGGGAAGTTCTCCAACTGTTAGATGGATTTGTTATTCCTCTATTTTGTCGTAGACAAACTCTCCTAATGACTCTTCTCCCTTTCATTTGACTCAATTATGTCCCACTTTGAATAAAAGAGACAGTTTGTAGGCCAAAGCCTGGTGTTGCTGATTATCAGACAGTTGTTATTTTCAGAAAATTAGCTCCTATCATCCACCCTTAAGGTAATATGAGCAGCTCTAGGTAGTCTCACCTTTGAGCCTTTGCTCATGCTGTTCTTTCCAACTGGAGTGCCCTCCCTGTTTTTCAATCTATCCATATTTTACTAATACTTTAAGGTTGATTTCATCACCTATCACCTCCAATTAGATGCACACAAATAAATATTCCTCCTTCCTAACCTCACAGGGCACTTACTATCTGTTTCACATATTTGGGTACTTTATAATTTTGTCTTGTATTCTGTTATATATATTTTTTTGTGGGGCAATGGGGGTTAAGTGACTTGCCCAGGGTCACACAGCTAGTAAGTGTCAAGTGTCTGAGGCCGGATTTGAACTCAGGTCCTCCTGAATCCAGTGCTGGTGCTTTATCCACTGTGCCACCTAGCTGCCCCCTATAATTATTTTTATATGTCTTGACTCCCCACCTAAATTATAAGGTCCTTGAGAGGAGGGGACCCCTTTTATTTTCCTTATTGGGATTAGTAATGAACCCAAAGTTATAGACAATTGAATTGGATTGAATTAATAAAAGAATAGCAGGATTGAATACTTGTAGTCTTGAAAGACACCCCAATAACATAAAACACAACTCTGATCCTAAGGAAACATGAGTCACTTTCGTCTTTGAAATGGTTCCTCAAAGGAACCCCTGAATCCTTGGAAGTAAATGTTCATCTAAAATAGCTAAACACAAGTCCTCCAGTCTGCCTGTGTGTTGGGTGTTGAGCAGAATAAAGAGCCATTCTCGCCAGCTTTCTCAGCCAGTAGGAATTTGACAGCCTTGCTCTCTGAGGTTATTAGACTGGGTCTTGTTTTCTTGGTCCAAGGTTTCCACAGGTTCTGCTGCTTCCATCTTCAGGTTAAAAAACAGCTTTTCCTCATGTCTCCACTCTTCTTAGTGTTACCTAGGAGATCAGAGAGATTTGTGTAGGCAGTTTTGGCAGCCTGTTCATATTTATTTGGGCTGTGCAGTAAAATTTAAACTGTGGGCTCCTTCTTAGAATCATAATGTTATTGGTATCCAAATAAGCAAATTTGACTGAAGTATGGATTACTGAAGGGCTAATTCTGCAAGCTCTTAACCCCTAAAGCTTGGGGAAATGCCCTTGTTTTAAGCCTATATAGAAAAAGAAGAGCAATGTGTGCTGATTTCTAAGCTTCTTCCTTGGCTGTACCCCTCTCCCCTATCCCTTCACCCCCTTCCACCCGATGCTCAACCAACCCACTATTCAAGAAAGAATTTCTCTCCAAAGTAGTGCCAATTTTCAGTTGCAACAAATAAAATGAATGTGTCTCCTGTATTTGACAACCACCTTACTGAGGTTGTATCCTTGTCATGAACCAAGTCTTGCTCCCTTTTGGTCCATGTCATAATATCATAGTTTTAGAGTATAGACGTTAAACCCCTTAGATTATAGGAAACTAGGACCCTATCAAAGTTAAGTCACTTCCCCAAGGTCATACACAAAGTAAACGAGAGTCAGGATTGAAACGCTGATTGCAAATGCACTACTCTTGCTACCTCATACCTTGTTTCATGGGTCTGCCTTAGACAGGCAGGGGACATGATTTTCTTTTGATTAATCTCTGCATCTAAATAGGTACAGCGTATGTTTTGGTTTATGATGATAAATGTGTTCATTGGGTTCTGGCTTCTGCATTGTTTTCTGTTGGATTTCATTATACCCAGTTTTATCTTGCTTCTTAATCTGAACATCCCATCTCTTTCTGAAAGGATTGTATGTTCATACTAAAAAGCCTTTCTTTGGAAAGGAATGTCAAACAGGCGAAATATGTTCAAATCAGACCTACCCCACAGCTAAATAAAAGGGAGCACACGTCAAGCCATGAGTTAGAGAGCCAGAACGCCTACATAAATCATAATTACTGATTTCAGGAGATTGGCATATTGACTGATAATGTAATCAGGTGTCTAATTGTGCTTAAATCTAATAATGGACTAAGACGTCATTTCTTTTTTTTTTCCTACCCTGCTTCTTGCTACCCCTCCTTGAACATAAATTGGGTGGAATTTTGGCACCAAGGGAAAAGGCAGAATTATGCATTCTTCATTAAGCTGGTGATCTTCTTGCACATTTCATACACTGGCCAGATTTAGCCAAAAAAAAAATAAATTCCTTATTGCCTGCTTTGTTTCCTGTTTCAAGAATCTAAGGAATTCTATCAGACTTAAAAGCACTCGTTAAACACCTACCTTCTAATGATATGAACTTCAATCTGCCAATTTTCCTGAATCTGACCAATATGTGAAGTATCTTGAGGAATGTAAAAGTCAGCTTGCAACTCTTTCCCAACATGTTTAGTTTCTAAGGCTCTGCACAACATATGTTTAGCCCTTTTTTTTTTCTTTAGCTCTTAAGCACCACCTGTCAGCCACTTGATAGCTGCCCTGTAGATGCTTCCTCAGGAAGACCCCCATGATGCCGGCTGCAGGGCAGGCCTGGCCTCCCTCACAATGTCCCTGCCTTGAGCGTGTTGATCTCATCACATCACCATACATTCCTCCCCTTCTTGCTAAACCATCAGTAGCAAGGGCAACAGAAACCTGCCATCCCTCAGACAGTCCAACCTGCTTTCCTGTCAGCCAAATCCAGTGAATCTTGCTCCTCACTTCAATGATCAATTCCACAGAAATTTGCCAAGCTCCTGCTATGTGTAACATGTTGGTGATACAACAATGAAATCATCCCTGTCTTCAATAAGCTTACCTTCTACTAGGGCAGGGCTTCCTTAACCTTTTCTGGGCCATGGGTCCCTTTATAAGTAAGCTGAAACCTATGGACCCCTTCTCAGAATCATGTTTTTTAAATTAATAATTGAATGAAGTGCTAAATTTAATCAGAAATTTGTGAAAGTAAATGTGATTTTTTTATATCCAACTTTACAACTAGATGTCACAGTGGATAGAGTTCTGGGCCTGGAGTCAGGAAGACTTAAGTTCAAATCTGATTCAGACACTTACTTGCTGTGTGACCCTGAGAAAGTCACTTAACCCTGTTGGCCTTAGCTTCCTCATATGTAAAATGAACTGGAGAAGGAAATGGCGAACCACTCCAGTGTCTTTGCCAAGAAAATACCAAATGGGGTCACAAAGAGTTACACACGACTGAAACAACTGAACAACAACAATGCAAATGCAGCTTCACAGACATCCTGAAGTCTAGACCATGAACCCCAGATTAAGAACCCCTGTACCAGAGAGGTGCAACATTTATGCAGATTTATAAATACCAAATCATGTAAAATAATTTAAGGGGAAAATATCAGTAAAAACTTGAAGGGATCAGGAAAGGCTTTGTGAGAGGTGACATCTGGGCTATGTTTTGAAGAAAGGTAAGTATTCTAAGAGATACATATAAGGAGAATGGTAGTTATGGGAGAAAGCCTGTGCAAAGGCATGCGGACCGGTGATATAAATTCACTTACAAGGTCTATCTAGCAGAGCAGTTGTTTAGAGCAGAGAGGTCACAAAGAGGAACAATATGAAATGAAATGAAGAAAAACAAAGGGGAGTCAGATTGTTGGGGATGAGAATTTGATAAGCAAGAGGGAGCCACTTGGAATTATTTTAGTAGGAGAGTGACATGGTTAGTTATGAATTTTAGAAATATCAATTTGATGACAAAGTGAAGGATGGGTTAGAGAAGAGAGAGACTCGAAGAAACAAGACCAGTGGGATGGCTATTGAGATATTCTAGCTGGGAGGGGATATTGTCTTTTTTTTTTTTTAAGGGGCAATGGGGTTAAATGACTTGCCCAGGGTCACACAGCTAGTAAGTGTTAAGTGTCTGAGGCCGGATTTGAACTCAGGAACTCCTGAATCCAGGGCCGGTGCTTTATCCACTGCGCCACCTAGCCGCCGCCGGAGATATTGTCTTAAGGAGACCACTTGGTAGAGTGGAAAGAGCCCTAACTATGGAGTCAGAGAACCTGGGTTCAAATCCTACCTCTGATGTTTACAACTTATGTAACTTGAGCAAGTTATTTCACTTGCCTGGGCCTCAGTTTGACCATCTGTAAATTGAAGGTGTTGGACTGAATGATTTTTGAGGACCCTTTCTTCTCTAGATCTATGACTCTCAAGTAATTCATAAAGTCAAGCCAGGCTGCCATACAGTCCTATTTAGGTGGTGTTTATTTTTTCTTTCCTAGGATCTGCCAAAGAAAGATTTCCAAGGTGATGAGAAATGCATTATCTGAGCTATGAATATATTACTCCTTTATTTTAAGTTTCCATAGCAGGGGTGATCATTTACATTTTAAATCCATTTGTTTTGTTTTTATCCCTCACCTCCACCACCACCACCCCGCCATGACTTACAAGACATAGGCATGTTCTTATTTAGATCTGGTCCTTGTCACCTATTCCTTTTCTCCATCTATGCCCTGCAGAGAGGATCTGAGAGTTACACACCCTTTGAAGGCAACTAAACTGGCAATCCGGCTGCTTTTATTTAGAGCTTTTTCTAAACATGAATTGAAGGGAGCAAATTGTTCTAGAATATAAAATCTAGTCATGTTGATTTCCTGGAGTTCACCTTCCTTTTGATATCTCAGGGATATTGGGTGGTTTCAAAGTTTTAGGGGAGCATTTGAAAAGTGACAAGTAGTGGGGATTGATGGTTTAAGTACTGTTCCTTATTTGCTTGGCTTCATGCTCATTAAAAATAGGCACAGCTGATTTCCAATTGAGGTGTCAGGACATCTGGATGTGGAAACTTGGAGAGTCTCAAAAGCACTCATGGATTTGAATTGTAGCCCAAATGACTTTGCAGGTGTAACCTGGAAATAAAGAAATTCTCTGAAAAGAAGAGCCAAAATTCATGGGTTGTTTGTATTCCAAACGGCCTGGCATAATGGATTAAGTGCCGGACTTGTAGTCACGAAGTCCTGCGTTCAAATCCTTCCCTCTAGCTTTTACTAGCTATTTGATCCTAGGCAAGTCATTTAACTTTGGTGAACCTCAAGAAAATCTCTAGGCCTTATCTTCTAAGGCACGATGGGTTGTGATCAGCATAACTGTTGGTCAAGAGACTTCCCACACCAGATGTTCCCTACATTGAAGAAATCACAGCTCCTTCATGTTTTATGGGCTAATGTTAAATGGGATATTCTTTCTCACGGATGATATTTGTACTTTGTTGCACTAATCTATTGCTTGAACACCAGTGAGTGAACAGTATCTTCATTTAGCTCCTTTCCTCCAGAGTAACAGCATGTTCTTTTGTGGTCCTGAACTTGATCAACTTTTTGCTTAACTGTGAAAGAATCAGTTTCCATCTCACTCTCCTGGGAGTGGACAAATGAGTAAATCCCTCTGTTTAATTTTCTTGTTTTTGCCATCTACTTATTTTTTAGTTTCTTTATTATGAATTTTAAAACATCAAATAAAATTAATATTTCCATAGACACAATGTAACAGGAAAAGAGGATTGTACATTAAATTGTCGATCACTAAGTATATCTTGCTTTTCTTTTTAATAAACTCCACAAGTAACTTTCAAAGCTGTCTTGATTGTCTGTGATTCCTTCTGCCCTTCCTTCTGTTCTTTGTTGTGCATTTTTAAATGGCTCTAATGAATCTCCTTTCTTTTTTCCTTTTTCCTTTTCTCTTTTGGTAAGCCTTCTCTTTTTCTCTTCTGTTTTACTAAAGTGCTCTGAGGAAGAACATTTGTGGAGGTGACACAAGGTTCTTGAAGGTTATTCCTCCAGAGCACAAAATCTGGCAGGTCCTTCTAATTTGGAAAGGCGTTGAGCAGGATTGTATGTATCGATTGCCCAAAGAATAATCCAGCTAAATTCAGGGAGAACCCACCATCAGGTTGACTATAAGATGATGAGTTTTTCTGGCCACAACGTATTTCACAAAAACAACTACGAAGGGGTGGAGGGAGGGATTGCAGTCTGAATCTGTGGAGGGAAGAGTCACGCCAACAAAATTTTTTAAATCCTTGAGGTAGATAAATAGGTTTTCCTAGTTTGCAGCAGCTAGGTGCCACAGTGGATAGGGTATTAGACTTAGAGTCAGGAAGACTAGAGTTCAAATATAGCCTCAGACAGTGGCTCTGTGACCCTGGGCAAGTGACTTAACCTCTGTTTGCTTCAGTTTCTTCATCTTGTAAATTGGAAATAATAAGAGCATCTATCTTCCAGGGTTATTGTGAAGATCAAATAAGAATAATTTTAAAGCCCTTAGAAAAGTACCTGATACATAGTAAGCATTATATTCATGTTAATGATGAGAGTTGTGGTGGTGGTGAGATGATGATATGATGATGGTGACGTCTGCCAACTTTGGTAAAAGATGAAATTTAATAACTGGTCTCAATGAATCAATCAACAACCTACATTAAATGACTACTGTGTGCCATATTCCAGCCTGCTACACACTGGAGCTATAAAGACAAAAACTAAACAGTCCCTGCCCTCAGGGAGCTTCTATTTTATTCATATATATACACACATGGACATATAAATGTATCATTTTATAAATGCACATTTTTTATTTTACATATAAGGTATTTTATTTTTTCCATTACATGTAAAGATAGTTCTCAACTTTTGTTTATACAAGCTTTACAATTTCAGATTTTTCTCCCTCCCTCCCCTCCCTCCCCCCTCCCTTAGACAGCAGGTAATCTGATATAGGTTATATCTATATATCTATATAGATATAGATATAGATATAGATATAGATATAGATATAGATATAGATATAGATATAGATATAGATATAGATATAGATATAGATATATACACACACATATATACACATAATAACATTAATCCTATTTCTGCATTAATCCTGTTATAAGAGAAAAAATCAGAGCAGTAATGCAAAACCTCAAAATAGAAAAAAAAAACAACACCCAAAACAAAAGAAATAGTATGGTTCAATCAGCATCTATACTCCACAGTTCTTTTTTTTTTTCCTTGCATTTGGAGATCCTCTTCTATCATGAGTTCCCTGGAACTCTTCTGTACCATTGCATTGGTGAGAAGAATATAGTCCATCACAGTAGGTCAACACTCAATGTTGATGATACTGTGTACAATGTTCTTCTGGTTCTGCTTATCTCACTCATCATCAGCTCACGTAAGACCCTCCAAGTTTCTCTGAACTCCTCCTGCTCATCATTTCTTACAGATAAATGCACATTTAATTTTACTGATGGAGCCTCATATAGCTGGTGTTTCATTGTAATACTTTGCTTGAAAATCCCCCATTCATTAGCAATTAGTGTCCCCTTCTAAAACACTGGTGCCAAGGCAAAGCTTGTCTTCTGAGGTCAACTAGCCTTCCTTTTGTGTTGTCCTCGCAGTATTCTCCCACCTGCCATTCTAGTGAATCTTTTTTTCCTGTTATCCTAGCTCTTCTATTGGGGGCAAAAAAGTCTGATAACCTCATCCATACTAAGATATTATAGATTTAACATGGTAATTCTCCCAAGAATACCAACATTTTAAAGAAGAACCCTACAAGGAGACATCAGTGTTTACCTGAGACACTTACTAGCTGTGTGACCCTGGGCAAGTCACTTAACCTATGTCTGCCTAAGTTTCCTCATCTATAAAACAGGGGTGAGAAAAGTACCCATCTCCCAGAGTTATTGTGAACATAAAATAATATAATATTTATAAAGTATTTTGCAAATCTTAAAGAGCTATATAAATGCTAGCTGTTACTACTATTACTACTAGTACTGTTTCTGATGCTCCTGTTACTCCTACTCCTACTACTACTACTACTACTACTACTAAAGTAAGGGAATCAATTATAGCTTGTAAAATTCCAGACATGGGTTGGAGGAAGAGAAGATACTTGGTGGAAGGGGGGAGGTATGACGAGCTACTTGACTTCACTGATGATGTCTTGCCTTTTAGTTCCTGGAGAAAAGGCAGCTACCAGCTATCACCATGCCTTTGTCCTATATGGAAGTCATTAAAATGCCAAGTATCCTTCACTATCTATCCAGGGGCAAGCTTCCCATTAATAAGCCTCAGTGATAACCCTTGGGCTCCCACCTATGCTTATCCTACATGCTGTTATCATTCAATATACAGGCAGTATAGCTGAAAAAATTGTGGTCAACTCAGTCCAAAAATGAATCCATTCAATCCAACACTCACTTCTTCGACTTAATTTTTTAAACTTCATTTATTGACTTTTTGACAGAATTGACCACAATACCTAATTTAGTCATACATGGAGGGGGGTATAGCCATACAAGATTAGGTTGTGAGTTCTTTGAGGACTAGGACTGCTTTTGCCTTTCTTTGTATCCCTTTTGCTTTGACATACAGTAGGTACTTAATAAATGCTTGTTAGCTTGAGTTGAAATCAGATCTTACAGACATCAACTTTTCCACTCAGTGGAAATTTTTCACACCATGCTGTTTTGGCAGTACTTTTACTTGATGCAGGTTCTCTATATAGGATAGGGCTGAAAAGATAGGGTAGCACCATTTTATACAGGGTGAGCCAAAAGTCACAAAGAGGTTTCGATATTTAATAACTCCTTTATTTATTATTTATAATCTACAATACCATAGCATTATATACAGTATATATAGGAAATGAATTTAGATTATATGTGAAAAATCTAATCTTATAAACAGTGAAAAATAAAGAAAAAATAGTTTCAAAAAGTTATTAAAACCGAGACTTTTGGCCCACCCTGTAGAAGGCCTTGACTGCTAAGCATGTGAGTTTGAACTTTAATCTATAGGCAATTAGGGATCACTAAGGATTTTTAAGCAGAAGAATCATGTAACAGATCCATGCTACAGAAATCAGCACTATGAAAGAAAGACTGGATAAAGGGATGAAGAGTGGGGGCCCCTGCTAATTGGACCCCTTAATGCAGGCTCTTAGCCAGGGATCTGTGAACTTGATTTTTTTAAAAAAATATTTTGTTAACTATGCTTCAGAAGAGTTAATTTTATTTATAATCCTGTATATTCTATTTGACCTCTTGAGTCCTCTTTCAGCTCCAAATCTATGATCCCATGATCACCAAATTGAAACTTGTAAGGGTGAAATTGCTGTCTCTCCTTATCAAATTGTACCACATCCCAAAAAGTCTAAATATAGGCCCACATAGCTTATCCAGAATTGCTATCTTCAAAAGGAGCAGACTCATTTCAACTCATGTGGCTTGAGTGCTGTCATTACTCAACCTTAGCCTTCATCTAGTTTGAGTGAAATTATCAGAAATGCCAACAGGAAAGTAGATCCTTTTGACTGCTATCTGTCCATTGCAGAGCTACAAAGGGTATATATTTTGGTCAGACCTACCTATGCTTTAGGAATACCCAGAGCCTGGTATATGATGATGCTTACTAATAAAAATTCTTAATAAATAATTATTTTAATAACAAAAAAATGAATGAAGGGTGTATGTTTGAGGGCACCATTGTGTCACTTAAAACTTCCCTGACTCACTGATTGACAAGGTGTCATGAGAACATAAGGTACTCCGCAGTGCAATCCACCTGGCCCAGAATTGTCTCTGCTGGAGCATCAAACAATCTTTTTTTGTGCAGGGTAAATAGTTCAGTCAGAAGAAGAGACTTCTTAATGTTACAGATTTACCATAAATACTTAATTTTCTGTCAAGTAAATAAATTTTCTACAGTGAGAATCCCAGAGGATCAGCAAAAACAGGCCTTGTGGCCTTGCCTCTAAGAAGTTATCTTCTGTCTCCTTCAAAATATATGACTTGAGGACACTGGTATTTTATAAAGTTCCCTCAGAGCAGTTTCTGTGGCAGTGAGTGACTCAGAGAAGGTACCAGAGTGGTGATGTTTATTAAGGTTGAAAAAAAATCAAATATTATTGACTAAAATACCTAGTTTAGTTCCTCATATTACATTTGAGGATTTTGTAGAGCTTTTGTAGAGTCAATAATGATCAGGATACTGTGGTGCCAAAGACTGGCTTTTCACCTCTAACAAAAGCATTTATGGTATAGGTATTGTAAATTGAACTTCAATAGGGGAGTTCAAGATCTCTTTAAAATGGAAACCCAATTCCTTTTCATGAACTGTTGGATCAACTTCAGCACAATGAATAATGGCCAAAGGTGATTCTTCCCTAGTCTACCTTCAACACTGAAATGGTTTTATGTATTTATCCAGGCTGCATATATTCATTATTTATCTATAAAACTATGGAAATGAGCCTATTGAAAAAATGCTTCTAGGCATAGAAACTGTAAAAATCAACATAACATCATAAGAAGAAAAAAGCACCCCCCCCCTTTAGGTTCCAAAGTAGGTTTCACATCAATTTTGAAAACCTACCTTGAAGGAAGCAAGAGTCTCAACTGACCAATTAAAGTGCTGGGGAAATTCCCAATACTGTCCTCTGCGTTACATCTTCTTTTCTATACCTTAGTGTCCAACCTATTGAAATCCATCAGTGGACCAGGAGTAAGTAAATGTAATCTTATATGTTTCCTGTTATCCTAATCTTCATCAGTAGATTGGATGAGCAAGAGCTTTGTTATTAAGGGATGCAATTTGAAAAACCTGAGGTTGGAGTGCTCAGATCCATGGGTTCCATTAATAATTGACACTTGAGTGTTCCCTTTTTTTCCCATAGACTCTTCTCATCATCTTGTTAACCTGTTCATAGTAATTCATTAGTATGCAAAGTCTTGTTCCAGGATGTTTAAGAGCCGTCCAAAGAAAGTCAGGAAAAAAGGAAAGCTAGATTGTTATAAGTTCCTCTCTTCTGAGCTTTTCTCCAGGTTTGGTTCTTATGGAACTGAAAAGCTCTGTCTTACTTCAAAAGCTTTCCTGCAAGTGAATACTAGACCTAAATAATACTAAATACTAAATAATACTAACCCTAGAATAGTACTTACTCATAGGTCCTGACAGATGCTTAGGCAAGCTTAAGGATCACGTAAGTAATCTGTCCCTTTTTACTTTTTATTCTTGTAGTTTTTCAACAAACTCTAGGGGGTTTTGTTTGGTTTTGTTTTGTTTGTGGTTTGGGGGTGTTTTTGTTTGTTTGATTGGTTTTGGCGGGGCAATTAGGGTTAAGTGACTTGCCCAGGGTCACACAGCTAGTAAGTGTCAAGTGTCTGAGGCCGGATTTGAATTCAGGTCCTGCTGAATCCAGAACCAGTGCTTTATCCACTGTGCCACCTAGCAAACTCTAGTTTTAACAAACATCTGTTAAATGTGTGTTCAATTCAAAACACTGTGTTGAGTACCTGGTAAGGTGCTCAAATACTCAAATGTATATAAGTGATCTCATCCAACCCAATCCAGTAAACATTTCTTAAGAACCTACTGTGTGGGGGGCAGCTAGGTGACATAGTAGATAAAGCACTGGCCCTGGATTCAGGAGGACCTGAGTTCAAACCCGACCTCAGACACTTGACACTTACTAGCTGTGTGACCCTGGGCAAGTCATTTAACCTTCATTGCCCCACCAAAAAAAAGAAGAAGAACCTACTATGTGTCAGACATTGTGCTAAGTGTTGGAGATAAAACTAATAAAAAGAAAGACAGTCCCTGCTCTCAAGGAACTTGCAGTGTAAAGGGGGAGAAAACACAGAAAGGAGGAATCATTCTGTGGAGTTGAAATCAGGCAGAGCAGCAGATGCAAAGTGGAGTGAACTGAGCATCCAGTTTCTGTTCTCTATAAAGGAAGGCATTGGGAGGAGTTTGGTATTTCTCTCTCCAGCCCTCTAATCAGTAGTAAGAGGAGGTTGAGGCAAGTGGTATCAGTCAAGGTTTGAGTTACCTACCTGATGGTGAGTTTACAAGTGATGAACTTACCCTGAGAGAACCATCATGTTTTGTGGAGTTGAAACCAGGCAGAACATCAGATGCAAAGTGGAAACAGGACATCCACGTGGACATCCTGCCCAACTATGTAGATCACAACCCACCCTCAATGCCAACCCACTCTATGTGACACTTGTCCCTGTCATCCCATAAGGTCAAATTTTGGGGTCTGTCCAATGTGTTGAGTGTCATCCCTATTTTCTCTTCATGGCTTGAGGATACCAATGGAACATAAGAGTTATCATTCACTCTCACTTCATGACCAGTGCTTAGCACAGTGTCTGGCATATAGCTGGTGCTTAATAAATGCTTATTGACTACTTGATGACCAACCTTTTTTTTAATCATTTACTCCCATTCTTCTCTAGAGTTCCTCATTTGTTATGTGTTGATGACTGCTCACATCCATTCTATGTACCTTCCTTCAGTTTTGATTCTCTAGAGTCTGTAGCGTCCCATGACTCACAACTGTTGTTGTTTTTCCTTTGTTCTCAAAGAGGACCATGACATTGGAGTGATGTCATGACTTGCACTGAATTGGATTTAAGTGAGGAAGGGCTGAGCAAGGTCACCAACCTCATTCTGTCCTCCAAAGCCATCTGGGTCCAGTGGCAAGATATACATCAGGACTAGTGGAGATGGCCCTGGATGCTTTTTGTTTTTGTTTTTTTGCAGGGCAGTGGGGGTTAAGTGACTTACCCAAGGTCACACAGCTAGTAAGTGTCAAGTATCTGAGGTCAGATTTGAACTCAGGAACTCCTGAATCCAGGGCTGGTGCTTTATCCACTTTATCATAGTCGCCTGGCCCTGAATGCTTTTTAAGGGAATAGTGGTTAATTGACTTGCCCAGGGTCACACAGCTAAGTGTCTGAGGTGAGATTTGAAGTCAGGTCTTCCTGACTCCAGGACCAGTGATTTATCCACTGTACCACATAGCTTCCCCAACTCACAACCATATAATGATGTTAGAATATGAGTTTGAAATAGATGGACCTTTGTTGCAGGGAGAATTGGGAGTTATTAAAGGAACTCTGAAATTCTCTTCCTCATGTTTAATTAAAAAAAAAAACTTAGATGCCTTCCACCAGCATTTATTTTTTTCCAGTTACATTTAAAGGTAGTTTTCAACATTCATTTTTATAAGATTTAGAGTTTCAAATTTTTCTCCCTCCCTCCCTTTCCTCCCCCCTCCACAAGACAGCAAACAATCTGATATAGGTTGTATATGTACAATCCACAAGTACTCTGGTTTTTGTTTTTGTTTTTGTTTTTTTTAGTCTGTGTTAAATCAATATCACTTCTTTCTCTGGAGGTGGATAGTATGTTCATCATTATCCCTTTGGGATTGTCTTGGATCATTGTATTGCTGAGAGTAGTCAAGTCATTCACAATTGCTCATAGAACAAGACTGCTGTCACTGTGCTCAGTGTCCTCCTTCACTATACATCAGTTCATATGCATCTTTCCAGGTGTTTCTGAAATCATCCTGCCTGTCATTTCTTATAGCACAATAATATTCCATTACAATCATATACCATACCTTCTTCAGTCAATCCCCAATTAATGGACAATCCTTTGATTTCCAATTCTTAGCCACCACAAAGAGCTGCTATAAATATTTTTGTACAATTTTTCCCTTTTCACTTTTTCACAATTACTGTTAACTGTTTCCCTATATCCTATTCCCTTTCCCATGATATTTACTCTATTAACTATCTTCTTTTACTCTATCCCTCCTCAAAAGGGATTTGCTTCTGACTGTCCCCTCCCCTAATCTGCCCTCCCTTCTTTTGTCCCTCCCTCCTTATCCCTTTCCCCTTCTATTTTCCTGCAGGGTCTCATGCTTAATTCTCAGCCCAACTCATTCATTTGTCATTTAATGACATACATAATAATAGACAAGTTCTAAAGATTGTCCACTTGACTGAATGTCACAGCCTAAATAATAGGTATTCCTCAGGCACAAAAATGGCATAGTGGATAGAATGCGAGGCTAAGAGTAAGAAAGACTTGAGTTCAAATCCAGCCTCAGACACTTAGTAGTTGCATGACTAGGCAAGCCAACATCAGCTTCCTTCCTTCCTTCCTTCCTTCCTTCCTTCCTTCCTTCCTTCCTTCCTTCCTTCCTTCCTTCCTTCCTTCCTTCCTTCCTTCCTTCCTTCCTCCCTTCCTCCCTTCCTTCCCTCTTTCTTTCCTCATATCATAGATTTAGAACTACAAGGGACTTTAAAAGCCATCAAGTCCTCACTTTACAGTTGAAGAAATTGAGGCCTATAGAAGGTTTGTTACTTGCCTAGGATCACTCAGATTCAACTGTATTCCTGACTTCCAAGACCAGCACTCGATTCACATGGTTTTTCCTCTGGGGATAGCTGGTTCAGATTCTTAGAAGTTGTTTTGTATCTTGTCCAGAAGACCCTGCAATGTTCCAGGGCTTGATGAAACCATCAAAAAAAGTCACCTGAAAATAAATCACCTTTCATGAACATCTATCTGCTTGTGCTATGTATCACTTGATATTAATGATCAGAAGGTTGTCAGTCAACATTAACCCTATTATTGTAGCTTTTAAGGAATCTTGCATAACTTAAGGAAACTTGCATACATGTATGAGATACATCTTATTAAAAGAGTCTTTAAGGCAGTTATTTTGCTTTCTGAATCCAACTTTTTTGTAGTCAATAGTAACAGTAGAATCTTTACTTTTCTCCATCTTGTTATCAATTACATGATGATGAAGATATGGTCCTCTATGAAATATCTCTTATATAACTCTGTTCCCCACGTCAAAGATATCCTCAACAGGTGCCTACTTTATTCTCATAAAATATTTATATAGGTGGTAAAGTAGGCATATACATTGGTATTTTCTAATCAGATGTCTCTGTATCCTGTATTTTTATATCATCTATATTTTCCATTGTGCTACTCCCTCTTCCAAGGTGCCAAAACACTGACACATCAAAAAGTCTGGCATTATATACAGTGTTCCACACCCATGCCCTCCTACTTCACGAAGAAACAAATGGAAGCATCTTTTCTTATCTCTTCTTTGTGGCCTCCCTTGGTTAATGTGATTTCAAACATTCAGTGTTCATTGTTTTGTTGTTGTTCTTTCCAATTATATCAATGTAGTCATTGTATTTTGTGTTTTCGTGATCTTGTTTATTTCACTTTACATTAGTTCAAATAAATCTTTCCTTGATTCTCTGTATTCCTCATATTTGTTTTTTATAGCACAATAATATCCCGTCATATTTATATATCACAGCTTTTTAGGCATTCCTATGTCTATGGATCAAACTGGTATTTGTTGATGATCTGCCAGTAATCTTTTTGGTATGCTAAACTCCAAGATTTTCCTTATGCCTTTACCATATTTCTAATACTTCAGATACTTTGCAAATTGATCTGTTGATGCTCATACTATTCTCTTGCTTCCATAATGGATCTCTTCTGTGTACACTTGATCTAATCCAATTGATTTTTTTTCCATTTTCATACTTTAAATAGCATTTCTAACTCTTCTTATAAGCATATCGAGGACTGAAGTATAGAGTCCAACTGCAGTTGCTCCACCTTCCTTGATGGTAAATAAGTTCATTATAAAAATCTTTGAGGATCATTTCCATCTTTCATCTGTTGGTTGTCTATCTTCAGTTTCACCCTTATATTCACTCAGGATGACTTTACTTAGTTGGATCTCTCACGAACAAAGTTCCTTTCTACCGCTTCTACCTGTTTTATATGACGATAGAGTTCATCATCTTCTACTGTCTCTGTGTATTATTTTCAAATGAGTTAATAATATTCTAAGCCAGCACCGTCTTTGTGTCCTATACATTTCTTCCACTTGGCAAGTCAAGTGACTACTGACTAAACAAGTTTTTAAAACTCTTTTTAAAAGTCTCCTCATTTTGGCACCTTATTTATATTACTTGAATTTCTGTATGAAATTATTAGTCAGTGTGAGTGTCATTTCTTCCATTCATTTCACATTTTTCATCTTCAATAACTTCTTTGAGGCAGTTATATTATAGTTGTTTTAATTGCATGACATTATTTTTTTCTCATTTTTATTTGCTTTTCTAACTTGAGCATGATTGGTCTGACTTGATTTTAATTTTTGTTCCAACAAGTTAGAGTCTTGACTCTAGAGTCAGCTGATTCAGGACCGATTCCCACATCAGCAATGATTTATTTTCTATCTGTTAAAATACAATAAATTTCACTTCTTATAGTTGTATTTGGTGTTTGCCATGTTCAGTACCACCTAATTCTCTTCTTGAAGGTGTTCAAGACATATAGATATGAAGTTTTCATGTCATCTTAGAGTCTTTGGCCTCTCTCCTTATTCCTGATACATTTTCTCTAACCTATTATTCACTGTCCTCACCTGTTCCCACTTTTACACTGAAATCACCAGCTATCTAATAGATGTTAATTTAATCGGCAGGATCTTACCAAGTACTCTGTACCTCTTTTACTTTTTCAAAATATATTGGTACATGACTTGCAATTATTTTTCAGTGAAGTCTTTTTTTTGTTTTTTGTTTTTTGGTAGAGCAGTGGGGGTTAAGTGACTTGCCCAGGGTCACACAGCTAGTAACTGTCAAGTGTCTAAGTGACGTCTTTTTTAAGACACTTAAAAAAAAACCCCTGCAATATGAATTGTTGAAATATCCCATTAAATTAGACTTATTTTTGCCTTTGGGTATCTGATAAAATCTTTGCCAATTCCTTTATTTGCCTTTTCAAGGAGAACTCATGATCATCCTTCTATTTAATTGCTGCTTCCTTCTTTCTCCTTTCCTTTTTCTTCCTTCTTGGCCTTTGGATAAGAATCTCACGCTTACAATATCAGTAGCTACATTCAAATTTATTGACAGTCTAAAAGACTCTATGATTCCTAGCACCCATTGCCCCCCTATCTGTCTCTCTGACTCTGTCATTGCAAAAATGGAAGGGAGAGGGGGCATTAAGGACTGAAGAACAATTTACATTTTTCTTTGTTTCATAGCTTGTTATAGACGAAGAAGTCATCCTTCAGCCGTCAACCTCCTGGTGATGAGCCTCTCTGTGCTTAGCTTGGTTGGTCTTAGAAAAACAGATTCAGTCTGTTACTGTCACCATATTCAAAAGGTTTTTCATTCTGATTACATTTTCAGCTAGAGATTATGAAAGTCTAAGATACATAAAAAAGATTAAATGACTGTTCCTGTCCTCCTGTGGCTTACAGTCTAGTAAGGGGATATAACATTCAGGGAAATAACTACAATGTAAAATAATCACATTGATGCAGTGTTTTAAGGTTTACAAATTATTCTTACTATAACCACCCTCTGTGAGAGGAAGAAGAAATATCAGCCCTTTTCACAGGTGGGAGAAAGAGAAGTTAAGTGACATACATGATTGGGATTCAGGGTTCATCCTCCAGAATAAGTTCTCTTCCTATATGCAACTCTAATTTCTCTATAGGAAGAATATAAGCCAGATACTATATGAAGTCTGAGAAGGGAAGGATTGAATCAAGTTCAGTCAACAAGCATTTATCAAAAACTTATGCTAAGCCAAACCCTGGATCATTGCTGATTGAGGGACTTGGTAGAGGTTTTAGGGAGGAACTGGCATATGATCCATAAAGAACCAGTCGTTTTTCAGCAGACTGAGGTGGGTACTAGCATGGCTAAAGATACAAATGCAGGATAATATTATATAGCAGAGGGGTCAAAGAGAGAGCCCACAATACTCCTGAGTGTGCCAGAACTAGAATAAAATAAAATAGAAGTATTTAACAGGATAAAAATAGATAATATTAATCTGTGGTTTTCTGTTACACAGGGCCCATATGAATCCGTGTGTATGGTTTAGCGGCCTCTGTTTCTTTTTGAGTTTGATGCCGCTGGTATACAGGACATACGCCCAATTTGAAGCATGGAATGTGTGGAGAGTAGTGTGAAACTGGGAAGTAGAGTGGTGCCTGATTGTGAAGGAAGGGTTTTTTGTTTTGTTTTGTTTTGTTTTTGGCAGGGCACTGAGGGTTAAGTGACTTGCCCAGGGTCACACAGCTAGTTAAGTGTCAAGTGTCTGAGGCTGGATTTGAACTCAGGTCCTCCTGAATCCAAGGCCAGTGCTCTATCCACTGTGCCACCTAGCTGCCCCCGAAGGAAGGGTTTTTAATGTTAAGTTAAGCAGTTTTCATTTTATTCGGTATAAGCAATAGGGAACCTGTGCTGGATATTAAGTGAATGCAGCAATGTGGAGGGTAGTTAAAGGAAGGAGAGAATGAAGAAAAGCCTGGTTAAGAATAATGATCTGCATAGGTGGAAATAAGGGTTTCTATGAGTGGTTGTAGTGGGAATAGAGAAAAGGGGAGAGCTGCAAGAGAGATTGCAAAGGTAGAGATGTCAAAACAACTGGCTGTATTAGTGGGGTAAGAGAGAAGAAAAAAATCAGAAAGCAACAATTAATATGGGTGACTAGATCTGAAAGGTGGTGACAGAGTCAGGAAAGTTAAGGGAAATCAAGGGCATGGAATCCTATTTCAAGTGCTGCAAAAACCTGAGTAAAAATTCACCTAGTGATATTTTTGGTAGTATTCTGTGTGGACTACCCTTAGAACTTATTTTTTTAAAATAATGAATCAGATGAGAAGGTTTTTTTTAAAGGTGAGAGGGGACAACATTATAATAAAGTTGATATTTGCTGGCAATATGTAAGTATATTTTCTGTGTTATAAAGGGGGGCCAGCTTCCAGCATCATAGCCTTTTCTTGTCATCGTGCATTTGTGCAAAGGAAGAAAACTGAGGCTGACTGGAGATGAAGAAGGGCAGGAGAGCATGAGGATATTCATAGATTCTTATACAAGCCTCTTTCTTCTTCTCTTTATATTAAAATGCTTATGTTGGTTGAAAATTGTTAAGTCCATAACAAAAAAAATTTTAAAAAAGAATGGACTAGCTAAGTGAGGGCTGAACAGGTTATTCTGGCTTTAAGTTAATATTAATCTGAATAGCAGTGACATTTACCTTCCTATCCACCTCTGAAAGTTAAGTAGGCAAGGAAGGTTTTTGCTTTGGGGATGGCTCCTTTAGTATTTTATATCTGAGGGGCTGTTGATATTATATATACAATATATAAATTTCATTTGTTCACATTATGAAATATCTAATTCCCCCATCCCCATCCATCATTACATCCTAAAAGAAACAAAACCATAGGAGAGAAGGATGAAACCAAGAGGTGGAAGAAAAGAATAGAGAAGGTAGAAACTTTGAAAATTATTTTTACAAAGCTTTTACAACTTTTTACATTTTGTTTCCAAAGCTCAGGGTGCTTACCCTGACCTCTGATTTTCCGTGTATATGTATTTATATCAGAGTTTATTAACACTTTTTATTTCATGGACCCCTTTGGCAGTCTACTACAGTCTCTTCATTCCTCAAAATCATATTTATAGGATTACAAAGGAAAGTATATTGAAATATAGTTTTGTATATGTAACATATACAGTTATATATATGTAAGTGTGTATGTATATATACAAGTATATATGTATGTATTGTGTGTGTATGTATGTATGTATAGAAACAGAGACAGAACAGAGGGGGAGAGTCAGTCCCTAGGGACCCTGAAATATCTGTGTGTGTATATGTATGTATGTATGTGTATGTGGGTATAAAGTTCACGAACTCAAGGTTAAGAATCCCTGACCTTGATGGAGATGTAGAAGACATGATATGATATCCTTATGAGATTATAGAGGCATTAAACCAAAATTGGTGATCTGTACTTTTCACCATTAAGAAAGTGGAAGTTGGTTAGGACAAGAGCCAGGAAAGTAATGAAGGATGGTTGGCCTGAGCTATTCCTCAAAATGGAGATTCTGGGAAGAATTTACCAGGAGGGAAGGAGGCTGAAGGATAGTGAGGTGTTACAGGATAAGGAGACTAAAGGCACTGAAGGAACTTCTAGGGTGAGAAGGCAGCTGTGGATTTGTGGCAAAATCCAGAGTACTGAATAATTCCATCTAATTGAGAGTCCCATAAGTTGTGTAAATTCCAGCGTTATCCAAGTTTCAAGCCAAGCTTGGGGTATTTTTCTAGCTATGAATACCTGATTCTGAATTGGCAAAGAGAATGCTAAAGCCAGGCTGCATACCTGGATGAGGGGTGGAATTGGTACAAGGCTTACACCAGTTAGTCGAGGTTTTATTGTAGATGGTCCCCAAAATAGTTCTCTCATCTACAGTCCTGTCCATTAGTTATATAAAAGCTTGTCTGTTGTAGAATTATAAGCATTCTAAGCACCTTATGACTATGGATAATTATTTGATATGTTCTCCCAATATTTGTTCAGGGGAAGAAGAAAATGGCTTTTGTGGATAAACAAAGTGAGACAGGGAGGTTTGGAGTCCAAGCTTGGGGTTGGTCCTCAGATGAGTAAGGGGGCATATATCTAGATCTCCCAGGTGGTGCTTGCTCTCTGGTACCTGGTTTCTCCATCCCTCCCTCTCAGCTGCTCAGTTGCATCCTCAAGTGCTTTTGTCCCTTGAGGAAATAATATCAAATTTCCCTATAACTGTCTAAATTCCCAGGGCTCACTTGGAGCTCAGCTGTCTACCCCACATCTCAAAATGAAGCATTCTCTCTGTGCAGTATAGTTAGTTGTGAGAATGGAGGAAGTTTTTGCTTTGAAAGAGCTGTTAGAGTTCCTGGGGTTATTCATGGGAGTATCTGGAGACTGTTGTTAAGATCTTTCCAGTGACCTAATTTTTCTCATTCAGATATACAGGAGGAGGGGTTGCCCTGAGTTCACAGGCTTTCTCAGATTCCAGGTTCATTTAAGGAGAGATGCGCTGGTCCTCAAAACGGGTGATTCCGTCATATTGATTTAGGATGAACACCTGCTAGGGACTGTGCCATTAGCATGGCTTTTTAAAATAAAATCGAAATAAATAAGCACCACTTTTCAATTGTAGTTTCAGAGACCTCGGGATTACCAGGGTCATGGAAGCAGGCTAGAAAGAGTGCCCTATGAGATAGAAATGTAAGGGCTGCTCCCTGTTGTCTTGGTAGGGTGGTTCCACCTTATTCAGCTCCCTGAGGTTTCTATGGGAACAGCAGCGCCTCTCTTTGCTGCCCAGTGACACAGGCTGAAAGGGAAGTTTGAGCACCATGTCAAAGGAATGGAGGAGGGGAATGGCATTCGGAAAGGTTGTGGGGCTGTTTTGAGGTGGGGAGAATGTTTGGCAGGATGACGCCATCCCCCTATCCTTACCTGTGCTGAGATGTAAGGGACAGCCAGACTGCATGCGTGTTTGTTCTCCGCCGAGCCAGCAGGAGTGCCTTGGCATCCTGGAGACATTGAAGCTGACACAAAGCAGGCAGAGAATTGATCTAGGCAGTGACACGCTACTTTCAAATAAATGTCTGGAAGGTAATGTATTTACTGCCTTTCACCACGACTGCTTCTCCTAGTTACATCCCATATCAAATCTAAACTGTCCAGAGGAAAATAGGGCTGACTGCATAAGGGCCAGGACCCCTGCTCAAACCTGGGTCTTAGCACTGCTGTGCTGATGGAACAAGCCAGAGTCAGGAAGTGATTATGGTCAAGGAAACACTATCCCAGGAAAGAGGTGAAGGGCAGCAAGATGGGGCGCACAAAGCCCAGAATGAATCAGCTCTCAGTTACCTCCCCCTGACTTTTCACCATTATCCAAAATCACAACAGGAAAACTTGGCCTCAGCCATTCACTCGCAGATCTCGGCATTTCTTTCTCACACCCAAGACGGCTCTCAGCAATATGGTGAAATGGCTGGCCTGTGGACCCCAAACCAGCCTTTTCCTCCTCCTCTTCCCTGCTCAAGGGCTTTCTCCCAGGTCCTCGCCCTCAGGGAATGTCTTACTTTTCTCTTCAGACCCTTAATATCTAGCACATTTTGTTTGGTTAATCTGATAGATGAATCATAAAGCCTAGTAGTAGCCTCTCCTCCCAAGCACATCTGCTTTCTCAAAAGACAAAGGAAAGAATCCCTAATTGGTGAAATAGGAAAGATCAAGGAGGAAAAGGCTCTGAAGGGCAATGAAGATCCCCACAAAATCTCACTACCTAGGGTGCCCCCAATATAAAGAGAGCTCCAAGCCTGCTTTCTCTCAATTTACAAGCAATGAGTAAAGCAGGTGAGAGAAAAAAGACTGTTTCTCACTTTGCCACTAATTTGATCTAGAACAAGAGTCTAATTTCCCTCATCTATAAAAGAGGAAGCATCATCATTGTTCCACTAAGAGAATATATTTTATATCAATAACTATCTATCGATGATTTTTGTTGATGTTCAGTCATTGTTTTAGTCATGTCCAACACTTCATGGTCCTATTTGAAGTTTTCTTGGCAAAGATACTGGAGCAGTTTGTCATTTCCTTCTCCAGCTCATTTTATAGATAAGGAAACTGAGGCAAACAGGGTGAAGTGACTTGCCCAGTGTCGCATGTGAGGCCAAATTTGAGCGTGGAAAAAGGAGTTTCTAACTCCAGGTCTGGCACTCTATCCACTGCATCACCTAGCTGCCCATAGATGTGTGATATATATTATTATATACTATACATTATGATATACAGTATGTGTTACTATATACATTCTATATTATGTATGTGTTATATTACATATCATGGGTGGCATATTATATGATGTATATCACACATGATATATCATGATATATACTATATTTTATCATCATATATTCTCTTGGTAGAACAATGATGATCCTTCCTATTTTATCATTGAGGGAAATTAGTGATGCTTGTTCCAGATGAAATTATTATAAATTTTATATATGTATATATACACATATATACATATATATGTATCCCATAATTTAATATCTTGTTTTATATGCATGTGTGTTGACATTTATTGATACATATATTGTGTATATGTACACATGTGTGCATATACACATATACATATATATATGTACATGTACATCTCCTAAGTTCAAAGGCAATTTTCTCAAGATCATATATAGAGTAAAAGAGTCAGGACTCCAGACTCTGTCATTATACTTTCCTTAAGATGTTGTGGCTTTCTACATTAACAACAAGCACTTAGAACAGTGTCTGGCATATAGTAGGTGCTTACTACATGCTTATTGACTGATTGGCTTCTTTTTCTTTGGAGCTACAAGTAGAGAGAAGTGCTTCTCATGAATATGAGTATCACCAACATCACAGTTACAGTATTTTCATTATCCTCTGGGAAACAGCTTCTTTCATTATCATTCAGGCTAGTCTGTGAGTCCAGATTCCACTAAATAGCTCTGAAACAATGCCCTTGCGTTATCCGGGCATTTTGGCCAATCTTGATTCAATCTATCAACAAACAAACTTTAGTAGGCACCTAGGTGCCAGGCACTATGGCAAGAAATGGGAGGGGAAGTGATACAAAGAATACAAAGCTCCCTCAAGGAGCTCAGATTTGATTGAAACATGTCCACATATAAGTATATTTTTTAAAAATATGTGCAATCAAGACAAAGTAGTTTGGGGGGAATGACTGCTAGCTGGGACTTTTTGCATGTAAAAAGTCACATCTGAAGTCAGATTTGCATGAAATTAGAGACTCTAAGAGGCAAAAAGTGAGGAGGAAATACATTATAAAAATGGAGGACAGTAATCAGTACAAAGATGAAAGATGAAATGCCCCGTGTGAAAAGCAAGTTGGGCTAGATTATAGAGAACATGAAGGGAGGAAAGTATAAATGAGCCTGGAAAGGTGGGTGGGAGCTTCATTGTAAAGGGCTTCCAATGCCAGACAGAAGAGTTTCCATTTACAGGTAATCGGGAGTCATCCCTTCCTGTTATCCACCCATCCTCATCGTTGGTGCCACCATTTCCTGCTTAATGGTGCTGATGTCATATAACTTAAAAGTCTAGTTCAGAAGAATGTCTACAATGGTTCCTCTGTAGTCCTTATGGATAAAGGAGAGATATGGGCTACCGTTAGGTAGCTTTGAAATTTGTAGAGGCCCCAGAGAGTTGTTAATAAGCCATTGGCAACTTTGAGAGAAGGCTTTATTGGAATACTTCAAGGAGTCATAATAACATGAATAATAACAATAGTAACAATGATGACTGACTCTATGTAGCTCATACAAATGTACAAAGTACATTACATACATTGGAGGTATCTCAGCTACCCTGTGAGGTAATTAACAGCATTCTCATTTTACAGATGAGGAAACTGAGTTAAATAAAGTTTAAATAACACACCCAGAGTCATATACCTAACAAGTGCCAGAGACAGGATTTGAACCATGATCTTCTTGGTTCCTGGTCATGAGGTGAACAAACTCACACTTTTCATCATCTTTTGTTAATTAACTGGATGAAGTAGGGCAATGAGCGCTATAAACATTATTGAGGAAATGTAGGGTTGAAAAAATGGGATGGACAGGTCATGTAATTAATGTGAGACATGACATATGCTCCAAGTGTTATATGATTACCCACAAAAGTGATAAAAGATTTAGGATGACAGGGAGTTCATTGCTTTTGAGGACCTGTGGATACAAATCATACAGAATAAGGAGGAGTAGATGAGTTGCAGTGTGCTCCCATGAAGAGAACATTTACATGGATGAGGTTATGGATCCATTAAAGGATCCACATATTTGGGGGAAATCATGGCCAATAGTCAACAGGCACTTATTAAGCACTTATTATGTGCTTAGCCATGTGGTAAGTGCTAAGAATACAAATATAAGCAGAAAAAAATTAAGTACCTGCTCTTTTGTATTGGTGGAAAAAGCACATAAAAAGAATCTGAATGGGATCCTCTAGGTAGACAAGGTTCTGAGTGCAGCCTGCAGAGGGATGAGGCATGGCTGGCTTGGTAACCTTCCTTCAATAAAGGTTTGGGGAGGGGACATCTAGTCAAAGGGAGAGGCTGCAGGAGCAATGGCTACTTCTAAGGGGTAGTATCCAGGGCTGGGATTAAGCTTGAGGATAAAGAGATTCTGGGTTTAGCCCTCTGCGATTTAGCATTTTTACAAACTCTTTCCACAAGCTATATATGGCAAGGCTCATCAAATCTGCAGATGACACACTCCTGGGAGGGATAACTAGCACACTTGATTTAAATGTCAGGATCCAAGAAGATCTTAACAGAACACGGGGTTTGATCAAATAAGATGAAATTCAATATACATAAATGTAAAGCCTTACATTTCAGTACAGAAAAAAATCAACTTCAGAAATACAAATACAAGAGGCATGGTTAGACAGTAGTTTGTTTGAAAAATATCTAGGGGTTTTAGTTGAAGACAAATTCAATACACGTTAGCAGTATAACATGGCAATCAAAAAAGTTAATCTGATCTTGGAGCTCTATCACTGTTGTAAGCTAGTCATATTCAGTTATTTCAGTCATATCTGACTCTTTGTGACCCCATTTGGGGTTTTCTTGGCAGAGATATTAAAGTGGTTTGTCATTTCCTTCTCCAGCTCAATTTACAGATAAGGAAACTGAGTCAAACAGAGTTAAGTGACTTGCCCAGGGTTACATAGCTAGTAAGTGTCTAAGGCCAAATTTGAACTCAGGGAGATGTCTTCCTGACTCTGGGCCCAGTATCCTATCTACTTCACCACCTAGCTGGCATGAACTAGTCAGAGCTTCCAAAAATAAGAAAATTCCTTTGTATTTTACCATCAACAGAAATCATCTGGAGGTCTGTGTTTATTTCTGGTCACAACAACTTAAGGATATTAAAGAGTACTTAAGGTAGGTCAACCAGAATGATTAAGGGCCATGGGTACATCTCATGAGAGGCACCTTTAGCCTAGAGAAGACTAGGAGGGGATATAATTGCTGTGTTCAAAGTATATAGAAAAGGGATTCTGATCATTCAGTTTGACCTCAGAAGGCAGAATTAGCAAGCCTGGGGTGGGGGAAGGTCACTTGGGTGGGTGATGAGTTTAAAAGAGGAAAATTTAGGCTTGGTTTTAGGAAAAACTTCCTAATTATTAGAGCTATCCAAAAGCAGAATGGACTTCCTTAAAGGTGGTGGCTTCCCCCTCTTCATAAGTCTTTAAGCAGAAACCAGATAGCCATTTGTCCGATACATTATAGTGGGGATTCCATTCAAGCAGAAGTTAGACCGACTAGTTGTAGAAATCCTTTTTAGCTCTCCAGTTCTGTGATTCGGTGTGGCAGATTTAGACTGGAGTAAAGAAAACTTTCTTATTTAGTAGTAAAAGTAGAATGGTATGATCATATTAGTAATAGTGGTGGTAATGATAATCAGTTGTTAATAGCTAACACAGATATTGTTCTTTCAGGCTTGCAAAGCATTGTATTTTAGAATTCATTTGATATATTGATTTCCCTCTCATGGGAGGGTTGGATGGTAGAGGTTAGATGACCACTTGTTTCGGCAGTGTTAAAGAATGAATTCTTGGTCAAGTATGGGTTGTGTAAGAGAGCCTCAGGGGCAGCTAGGTGGCGCAGTGGATAGGGCACTGGCCCTGGAGTTAGGAGTACCTGAGTTCAAATTCGGCCTCAGACACATAACACTTACTAGCTGTGTGACCCTGGGCAAGTCACTTAACCCCAATTGCTTCACTAAAAAAATTTTTTTTAATATAAATATATAAATAAATAAATAAAAATAAGAGAGCCTCCAAATTCCCTTGCTGTTTCAAGATTCTGGGATTTCATTATTCTATCTAGGTGTGCTAGTACTTAGGTATAGAAAAATTCTAAAAAATGAGGTCACTAAAAACTGAGGTAATAGTGTGGGCAGAAAATCATGGCTATTAAATCCCCACCTTTCTAAAATGGATGCTGAGTGTGTTTTTCAGCTGTCTCTGTTAGAAGTAAATGACTTTGTACCTAATGGAACTGCCTCTTAAGCATGTGACGGTAGCTGGTAGGTGGGTCAGGGTTGGCACTGAAAACACAGCCCTTAGTTTACTTAAACAGCAACCATATTTTACCACTCAAATGGAGAGAGCTTATTGAGGGAAGAAAACCTTTCAGACTTCAAAATCAGAAAATAAACTAGGTGACGCACTTGAATTTTGTTTGCTGGTTATTGAAGAAAATTACTTCATATTTCTTATTATGGTTGACTTGGTATACTTACTTTTAAGTAAAACCAATTTCTTTTTTTGTGAAGAGAGGAAAGCAAAAAGAAGCTTAAGATAATGGGCATTCTTAGAGGCTTTTTAGAGGGAAAGGATAAGAAAAGGCAGAATAGAAAAAAATATATAAAGATCCAGACCTTAGAAGAAATACCTATGAAAAAGAAATCATTCTCTTTGGATGACCCAGGATTTTAGCCACAAATGGTGCCTTCCTCCATTCCTAACTATTGTCCACAACTTCCTTCCATTGTGTTTTCTCTTGCTCCTCCATATTCTCCTGAATGATCTGTAACCATCCTCTGCATGGCTTATTTCCAGCATATCTGAGTGATCTGTATCTGGATGCTCATCTTCTTGGTTTCAGTCCAAATGTCAGTTTCCACTCATTAATGTGGAGAGGTGAAATGTAGGCGTGTTTTACATACCAAATTTGGTTTACATGAGAAAGTTGCTTTTAGAGAGACACCGAATCTGTTCTTAATAGCAACAACAACCTTATGTTTATCTCCTCAGGGGGACAATACATCATGGGATCTGGGGACATTGGGGGATTAGAGGGAGGTGTTGTTAGGGTTGAGTTCTTTTTTTTTTTTCAAATGGTAGGTTGGCCTTTGAGGTTTGAAAGAAAATCAAAACCTCAGATAAATGAAACAAACATATAACTTCCCTCAGTGAGTTAATCTCCAAATACAAACTACATATTTTTTTATTGGAAGAGCCAATAAGGGTATTGGTTTTATTGAGCAGCCAAAGACAATGAGAAACATCATTTCTTGGGATTCTCGATCACCTTGTATTACAGCATTCGTGATGAGATTGTGCAAAAGGGCAACATGAAGATAATTGGAGATGATGTGCCATCTTTGACATCTTATAAAGAGATAAAGAATTTCTATGAAGTATTTGACAAGAGCCTTGAAATCCAATTAACGTGAATTTTGATACTCAGTGGTTTCAGTGCAAAAGAGGGGATAGAAGACAGTGAAAATATGGCTCAGTTGAGAGGCAGCTGGGTGGCACAGTGGATTAAAGCACTGGCCTTAGATTTAGGAGGATCTGAGTTCAAATCCAGTCTCAGTCACTTGACACTTACTAGCTGTGTGACCCTGGGCAAGTCACTTAACCCTCATTGCCCCACAAAAATAAAAATAAAAATAATAAATATGGCTCAGGTTTGCCAATCCAAAGAAAGAAAAGGTTGATAGGTTACTTAGAAACATCATGATATATGTAATATATGTATATATTTATGTACATGTATATATATTACATATACATATGCTTTATGTACATAAACATATACTTGTTCAGATATATACATTCAGTCAACAAGCATTTATTAAGTACTTACCATCTGCTGGGAATATAAAAGAAGAGGCAAAAAGCAGTACTGACAGCACAAGTACACATTAAAAACAAAATAAAATAAACGGGATGGATCATTCCATTATCATTGCCAGTGTTCTTTGAATTATCATGTTCATTGTATGAATCATTGAGAGGTCACAGGATTTCAAGCTAGAAGGGAGAATATCTGATCCAACCCCATTATTTTACCAATGATGGGATTGGGGACCTGAAGAAGGTCATGTGAGTAAAACACTTTATAAGTCTTAAAGCATTATGTAAACAGCAGCTGTAATGATCATTCTTGCTTATTCTCAGGTTATATCATAGCCTAGCCTGTGATTCACTTTCTGAAAAATGGGGGTAATATTATCTTCTCTATTCCAGCTTCATCTCCCATAAAAGTATAATAGATCATCTTTAAAATACTTTTGAGGACTCAGATCCCAGAACCCCCTAACTTCATAGAGATTGTGGTTATTTTAAAATACAAGCCAGGCAGGCATTGAACTTAAAACACCTAAGATGTGTTCAAGGTTACAGAAACAGAGGGAGACAGACAGACATACATACAGACAGAGAAGGTGGGAGAGAAGAGCAAGACCGAGAATGAAAGTGAGAGAGAGAGAGAGAGAGAGAGAGAGAGAGAGAGAGAGAGAGAGAAGTCCCTATTTATCCACTTCATAATAAAAAATCTTTGACATACTTTGAAGTTTACATTCCACTGCTAGCCCAGTCAAGCTGAGCTTTGCATTATTGCATGGAATAATTATTTAAGAAAATGTCCTTGGATTCCAGGGTTTCTTTGACATCCATCTTTCTCAGTGACTTATTTATGGTTATGTTTTGAGTCTTCCTTCAAGTTCATGGGATTCAGTGGCTATCTCCTGTGGAGGGTATAGACTGAAGCTTGGGGCATTCAATCATTATTCTCAATAAAATTTAGCAGAAGTGAAGGATTCCATAGGATATGCCCTGTTGGGAATAACAGATTACAGTAAAGAAAACTGTGATTAGCCTGGGTTTGAGACAATATGGGGGGAAACATCAAATTAATCTTTCCCCTTACATACCAAAATGAAATATAAAGAGCTGTGAAAACTCTGGCTCCCCTTAGCTCTGTAAATACATCTGCTTGGTTATTACTTGAAGCAACCAAAGCTTTCACCAAGAGGGGAGATCTTCTTTCATTGTCCTCACTTGGTTTTGAAGAATTATCCCAAGAAATCCCCAAACTTTGCCAGTGCAATACCCCATGTTTAAAGAGAGTGAGGGGGGGCAGCTAGGTGGCGCAGTGGATAAAAGCACCGGCCCTGGATTCAGGAGGACCTGAGTTCAAATTTGAACTCAGGCACACTTACTAGCTGTGTGACCCTGGGCAAGTCACTTAACCCCAATTGCCTCACCGAGAGAGAGAGAGAGAGAGAGAGGGAGAGAGAGAGACAGACAGACAGACAGACAGACAGACAGACAGACAGAGAGGAGAGGGTGGGTTTTTTTTTTTAATTCCTGACTCCTCTACCTCACTATTTGGTTGAGACTGAAGGAAACATCAACTTGGAGACCAAGTGGTGATATAAAATGTTTGCCTACCTATATTCTAGAAGGAAAAGTAATGACTCCTTTCCAGTGGCTTTAACTCTGTTGGTCTCATTGAATTTCAAACTCCATTATTTTTATAAAATATGCATAACTTGCTTTAACTAAAGGCCCAGAGTGAGACATATTAGTAGGCCATGTGAGTGCTCTATCAGTGCCTGCTTATAGATTGCAGGATAATAGATCCAGAGTTGGGTTGAAGTGATATTTCTATCTACCACCTCCATCCTTGTGAACATCCTCCATGCCTGGAATACACTCTTTCTTTTCTTTTGTCTCTTAGAATCTCTAGTTTCCTTCAAGATTCAGCTCATACTCCACCACACAAGGCACTTCCTGGTGCTTTCATATGTCAGGACTTTCTTCCCAGCATCCTCTTGTATCAACTGTGTGTCCATTTTTCATGTATCTATATATACATGTACCTGTCTTCCCTAGATGGACAATAAGATCCCTGAGGAGAGCAACAATTTTCTCTTTTGTCTGTTTCCCCAGTACCTAACACAGTAATAGGTGCTCATAGTACCCAGGCACATAATAGGTACAAATGATCATTGATTGATTGATCTAGTCCACTCTTCTCATTTTACAAATTAGCAAAAGCAAGGACAAAGAGGGGAAGTTGACTTATCCCCAAGTCATGTGGAAAATAAATTACAGAGCTAGGCATTGTGCTAAATGCTGGAACTAGGAAGAAGCAAAAAACCTACTTATAGACAAACTGCCCATTAAAAAATTTATCAATCACTACCGGGTGACTTTCAATATTCTTTGAAGTATCGTGCCCATTGTGCACTTCAATGAGAGGACACAGGATTTAGAGTTGGAAGGGACCTAGAGAACATCCAAAGATCCAAATCCAGGTTATTTGTCTCCAAACCCTGCCCCTTCTCTGTTGTACTGCACTGCTTGTTTCTAAAATCTGCATTTAAAAGTTCATTCATGAAGATGGCTGAGGAAAGACATTAAATGCACAGCGCTCCTGATACAATTTCCCTAAAAACAGCAATAAAAGAACCCCTGGAGCAGAAAAACACACCAAAATATAGGCTGAGATTATTTTCCAGCCATAGACAGATTAAAGGAGGCCATGCTGAGCTACCGGTGAATTCGAAACCCGCAATCATGCCAACAGAGGCATGCCACACCAGAGGAGCTTAACCTGCAAGCCTCATAATCAGTTGCAGCACCAGCATCTTCTGGAACTGAACATGAGATAGGGTGAGAGGGCTGAACAGCTGGCCGGGAAGGAAAGTGCAGGGATGTCAGCAGGACATAGGGAGGAATTCACTCCCCAGCAGGAAACCAGGAAGAAACCCTGAGCAGCCAAAGGCCCAGATAGGGGAGGGGCACATGCTTGTCAAAGCTAAGAACCACACCACAGAAAGCTTTGCTGGTTGGTTGTTTAGTAAGTAGGTTTGAGGTTATCTTCAGACCAGAGAACAGGTTAGGTGAGAGAAAAACCTGCCCTCCCTCAAACCAAAATACCTGGGACCCTCTAAAGATGGGGACAGTAGTATAGCCTAGAAGCAGAGCCCCCAAGTGAGGAGTTAAAAGTCAAGTAAAAGACAGCAAGAGGAACAAGCAAAGAAAGCTGAGAACTATATAAAGTTTCTTAAGCAACAAGGAAGATCAAGGTGCACCCTCAGAAGAGGATAACAACCTCAGGGCCCCTACATCCAAAGCTTCCAAGAAAAGTGTTAACTGGTCTCAGACCATGGAAGCACTCAAAAGGGACTTTGAAAAGAAAGTAGGAGAGATAGAAAGAAGATTTAGAGAGAGAGTGGAAAGAATGGAAAGAAAAATGAGAGCAATGCAGGAAAGTCATGAGAAAAAAGACAACAGCTTGAAAAGTCAAATGGAAAAGGAGATAAAAAAACTGTCTGATGAAAATAATTGTCTAAGAATTAGGATTGAAAAAATGGAAACTAGTGACCTTATGAGAAATCAAGACATAGTAAAGCAAATCCAACTGAATATAAAAATAGAGGGTGATATGAAATATCTTCTTGGAAAAACAGCTGACCTGGAAAATAAATCCAGGAGAGATAATTTGAAAATCATTGGATTACCTGAAAACCAGGACCAAAACAAGAGCCTAGACATCATCTTCCAAGAAATTATAAGGGAGAATTGCCCTCATATTCTAGAAGCAGAAGCTAAAATAGAAATTGAAAGAATCCACCAATCACCTCCTTAAAGAGATCCCAAAAGGAAAACTTCCAGGAATACAGCCAAATTCCAGAGCTCCCACGTCAAGGAGAAAATATTTCAAGCAGCTAGATAAAAGGAATTCAAATACTGTGGAGCTCCAATAAGGATCAAACAAGATGTAGCAGCTTCTAAATTAAAGGACCAGAGGGCATGGAATATGATATTCCAGAAGGCAAAGGAACTGGCACTATAGCCAAGAATCATGTACCCAGTAAAACTGTGTATAATCTTTCAGATGAAAAAATGGAATTTCAATGAAAAAGAGGACTTTCAGGCATTTGTGATGAAAAGACCTCAACTGAATAGAAAATTTTACTTTCAAATACAAGACCCTGGAGAATCATAAAAAGATAAATAGGGAAAAGAAATTACGAGGGACATTAAAAGGTTAAACTGTTTACATTTTGTAAAGAATTAATTGTTATTTGAGGTTTTTATGCCTCAGCACGCACTAGCCTGGGGCTCTGCAAACTGCACAGTGCTCCACCCACTGGTTGTAGCCATTGCCATGGCGCTGGCACCTCACGTCATCACTACACGCCGACGCCTACATGAGCCTGGCAAAATTATAATGATTGGAAGCCTAGTGAGGGCAGTCATGTGACTGTCAGAGTGGCCATCCCATTGGTTCACTTCAGCAGCACATATACTAAAATTGGAACGATGAGCTTCCCTCTGCCCTACACACTCCACACAGCCCTAAGCCAATTGGATTGCTGAGGGTTAGGAGGAATAGACTGGGGGAGGGGGAAGGGGAGAGGTGGACTGGGGAGAAGTAGAAAAAGCTTATGGAGGGGAGGGGAAGAGGGGGAAGGAACAGGGCAGTGAGTGAACCTTACTATCATCAAAATTGGCACAAAGAGGGAATAATATGCATAACTCAAGTGAGGATGGTAATATGTTTTTGCCCTGTGGAAAAGTGGGTGAGGAAGGAGATTGGGGGGGGGAGGAGAAGAGGGGAAGGAGGGAAGGGAAGTTTGGGGGTGGGAGCTGTAAAAAGCAAAACAATTTCTATGAAGGTGAAGATGTTCTGTATAACACCACATGTATGACATATATTGAATTGCTTGATTTCATAGGGAGAGTTGAGGAGGGAGGACGAAAGAAAAACTTAAGAAAACAGAATTAGCTTAAAGACCTTAAACTCATCAGTGTGGGCTCAAGGAGGAAATAACATACACACCCAATTGGGAGGAGTAATCTATTTAACTCTACAGGGAAGTAGAAAGGGAAGAGGATAAGGAGGGAAGAGTGAATGAAGGGAGGGGAGAGCAGGCGTGGGGAGAGTCAGTAGCAAAACATTTTTGAGGAGGAATAGGGCAAAATAAGATAGAAAATAGAGTAAATATCATAGGAAGGGAAAAGAATGGAAGGAAATAGTTATGATCATTGACTACAATGGCAAAACGTATGGTACCTACTCTGCTGGGCTATTGTGAAGAAAATTCTCTGTCAAGTTCAAGATACTATATAAAAGTTATAATGAACAGGATGCTATCAGAAAAACCTGGAAAGACCCACATGAACTGAGGCAGAGAGAAATGTACTGTATACAAAATAACAGCAATAGTGTAAGATGATCTGCTGGGAAACACATGGTTATTTTCAGCAAGGCAATGATCCAATATAACTCTGAAGGACTTATGAAAATTGCAATATACCTACAGAGAAAGAATTGATGATATCTGAAAACAGACTGAAGCACATTTTTTTTGGACAACTCCTTAATCTGAAGTCTTGTTTTTATCTGTTTTCTCTCACAACCTAGCTAATGTAGAAATGTTTTCCATGACTACTCATATATAACTTACATTGAATTGCTTAAGTTCTTGGGGTGGGGGTGGGAAGGGAGGGAGGAAGAGAAGTTGGAACACAAAGTTTTTAAAAACTGATGTCAAAATTTGCTTTTCCATGTAATTTGGAAAATAAAATTCTAAACAGAAAAAAAGTTTATTCATTCCATAATGCTCTCTTTGAACTCAGACTGTTTGCATAGCACTGTCATAGGTACTTAGGGAATCCTAAAATAGAAATGGATGACCCTGCTTCTTTTCCTGAGGTGTTCCTATTCCATATATTGGCAGAGGCTAAACAGAACCATTCAGAATGTCCAAAATATTCAATAAAACAAATGGGGTGTCCTCCTGACACTTTTAAGTTTAATCTGCTTTATTAACGTGTTCTCCATTATTTTCTTAAGTCTAGACAAGTAGTATCCAACTCAAATAGAAAAGGGGATCACTAAAGCATAGGCAAAGATGACTGCTGGCTGCTTATTGACCTAGAAATCCCCACATATTATCAAATGTTTTATTGTATTATATATTTTGTTAAATACTTCCCAATTATTCTCTAATTTGGTTCTGGCAAAATGGGAGTGCTGTGGGCCACATACCACTCAGGCAGACCTCTGGTCTAGACCATCAAAAAAAAACACAATAAATCAATCACCAGTTTGTAGCATTTGCTGGTTTCCGAGGTATAAATGCTCAGACTGAAAATTTAAGAATTATTTCTTATGAGCCAGTATGAGCTGGCTCCAGCACATTCCTGATTATACCTTATCATTTTGCATTCAGCATAAACTAGATTGACAGATGCTGAGAATATGGGGACATGGAATGATCAGAGTTGAGTGGGTTAAGTCAGCAAAACCTTCTTAGCTGAAGCCAATAATAAACAAGGAAGTTGTTTCCACTTTGTTAATTTCAATGAAATAGAGATTTTTTTTCCTTTGTCTTAGAGCAAACTGGTTGGGGATGTTTGCTTCCTTCTTCATCTGAGCTTTTTATTGTGGTGTTCAGTTAAAATATTCATCTAATGGTGCTGATTGAGGCTAAGATGCTCTGGGGCAGGTTGGTTGGTGTGATGAACAAGAAGAGCCAGGTTCACACCCAGAAGTTGAAGTGAGAATGGGCTTGTAGGGAGAACTCTAAAGAATCTAAGTAAGCGGTTGCTGTCTCCCAAAATACAGAAGCCATCCATGTTTTTGATGCCCAGACTATATCTGCTTGCTTTTTTAAGTATGCAGAATAAACTAGAGCCATGATCATTATTCTTGGGAACTTGATAAAGGAATAATACAGAAAAATTGTTTTATTCATGATCTCTGTTTGGAAGGAGAAAAAAAGATGTGAAAGTACCTAAGTACTTTGAAAATTGGAATGCTCTGTACCCATTCAAAGTCCAAGCCAAGGAAGATTCTAACCTTCTTTTACCCTATAGAGGGCAATGAATTCAAATGATGAATTCTAGCTAGTTACTGAAAAATGATGCTTTATAAAGAATAATACCTCCCTACTAGAGCACAAACCTGGACTTATTTTGTTCTCTTATCAGAGTAACACATGTTGGCTGGTGAACTAGACCAGTATTTACACAAGAGACCTCATGACTCAAGCCTATTGGAATCTTTTTTTTTTCCTCCATATCTTTTCTCATTTCCATTTCCATTCCAACTCTCAAGGCAGTGGAAAGGGCACCAGACTTTGTGCTAGAGGACATGGATTGTACATTCACTACCTAAGTGGGAGTGACTTGCACAGGACAAGTTATTTATCTCCTCTGGGGCTCAGTTTTCTCATATGTTAAATAAAGGGATGAGACAAGATGATCTTTAAAGTCTCTTCCTCCTATAAATCTTTGCCCTCATTGCATGATCCTTCTCTTGATGTTGAACCTCCCTAACCCACATTAACTTTGATGTTATTATTTGGAACTTTTCATTTTCTTTAGCGTTTGCATTTATTTAGAGAAAAGGCACTATATCTCTTGATGTTTCAAGGCTTTGTCTCTCTCTCTCATTCTTTCTTCCTTTTTTCTTTCTTTCCTCCTTCCCTTCTTCCTCCTCTCTCCCTCCTTCCCTTCCTTTTTACTTTTTTCCTTCTTTCTCTTCTTTTCTTTCTTTCTTCCTCTTCTCTCTCTCTCTCTCTCTCTCTCTCTCTCTCTCTCTCTCTCTCTCTTTCTCTCTCTCTCTCTTCTTTCACAGCTCAGAGGGTAGCTAGGTGAAACAGTAGATGTAGAATGCCAGACCTGGACCCATCTTCCTGAGTTCAGATCTTACCTCAGATGCATACTACCTGTGTGACCCTGGACAAGTCACTTAACCCTGTTAGCCTTAGTTTCCTCACCAGTAAAATGAGCTGGAGGAGGAAATGGCAAAACACTCCAGTACCTTTGCCAGGAAGATCCCAAATAGGGTCATGAAGAGTTGGACATGAAAAAAAAATGACTGAACAACACAGCACAGAAGAAAGTGGATATCATAATCATAAAATTTTGAGCTAGAAGAGGCTTAAAAATTATCTATTCCAACCTGCTTATTTTATAGATAAGGAAACTGAGATGAATAAATCTATGGGAAATCATGATCACCATAGATAGCATTTTTATAACTTTAAAGTTTGCAAAGCACTTTACTAATATCTTACCTTCATAACAACCCTGGTTGTTAATATGCTATTATTATTTTCATTTTATAGATGAGGAAACCAAGACAGGTATAGGTTAAGTGACTTGCCCAAGGTCACACAACTAGTAAACACCTGGGGAGGGATTTTAATTTGAGTCTTCTTGACTTGAGGCCCAGGGCTTTAGCTACTGCTCAGCCTAGATGCCTTTTTACCATAGAAATACAGGAGCCATATCTGCCACCTTCTGCCTGTGGGGAGAAATCTAGAGCTCCTTTTCCTTAGCAAACTTCTCTCCTCCTATACTACTGCTTTTGTTGTTAAGTGATATTATCAGTCATTGTGCGAGGCCTCTTTTGACAGAGGTAAGGAAGAAACTGGCTTCCAAATGCTTACAACAAAATATACCCTACTACATACACATCTCTACAGCTCTAACACCACCAAGGATTTGGGGCCTTAAGTGAATCATGTTAATGTATGATTCTTTGGTCATAGTCAGCTGCAGAGGAAACAAATGACTTTGTCTTCCCTTACATAGATGATGGCCTTTTATTATTCATATGACTGCTTGTATTTATTCACCAAAGTTCTCCAAATGGAGCTCTCTCTGGAGTGCGACTCAGCACAGTCATATTATGTCTCTAAATGGGAAAGGGGGGAGGAGGAGGAAGTAATTACATTTAAACTCTGGGGCTAACAAGTGTCGAAATGCTTCTGGTGAGGGTGTAATGGGCCTTCTGCCATCTGTGCTCTCAGGTGATTAGGAAGCTATGTTGAGAAAATGAAGAAGCAAAGTCCCATCTAATTTTTCCTCACCTGTAGTTGGCAGCAGAATTTAAATAGCACAGGGGCCTTTGGCACAATCTCCTTCTTGGGAAGACAACATGTAAGCTCTGGAGATGCCTTTCATTGGACCAAAGGTGTGGGTAAGGCCAGGCCTGAGGAAAAAATTATGAAGAGGAAATTTATATTTAGCAATTATCTAATAATCTTCCTGTTCTATTTACTCACTCCTCCCCCCTCCCTTAATAACCTGTTATTGTGGATAAAAAGCCAGGAAGATGAGGATTTGGGGAGTGGGGCAGGACAGTGAGGGTTAAGTGACTTGCCCAGAGTCACAGAGCTAGTACATGTCAAGTGTCTGAGGTCAGATTTGAAGTCAGGTCCTCCTGAATCCAGGTCTGGTGCTTTATCCACTGTGCCCCTTAGCTGCCCCCAAGATAAGGATTCAATACCTATCTCTCTCACATGCTGGTCGTATGATCCTGTTAAAGTCATTTGGGTAACTAGGTAGTACAATGAGTAAAGTGCTGGGTGTGGAGTCAGGAAGACTCATCATCCTGAGTTCAAATCTAATCTCAGACATATACTAGCTGTATCATCCTGGGCAAGTCACTTCACCCTGTTTGCCTCCATTTCTTCATCTGTAAAATGAGAATAGAGAAGGAAATGGCAAACCATTCCAGTATCTATTCCAAGAAAACCCCAAATGGGATCATGGAGCATCAGACCTGGCTGAAATAACTAAACAACAACTTTTTATTATCATTACCATTGTTATTATTTAATAAACCCATTCATGCTTAGGTGTTACTTTAGGGGAAGCATACATTTTGAGGGGTTTGTTTCACTAGGGAGCATATTGGAGGAGGGCTTTGCTGCCAAATTAACCTAGTTTGGCCACCAATAATATTACCTTATATGTAAAACTAGTTCTCCATGCAGTGGCTCTCATAGCATTTCTTTTACCTTACTCCCCCCATCTTCATCCATGAATAACTGTGACCTTGTGAGACAACCAGTCCTGTAATTTTATAAAGTATAGAAGAAAGAATAGTCTCCTTTGATTCTAACCAGGGCATCTATATCAGAGTATGAACCTCTGAAACAAAACCACATGTCTGTCAGGCAAAAAGTCACTTTTTGTGTGTGTGGGTAAGGGTTGAAAGCAGAAGAAACAAGACTTGAAGCCTAAAAACAGAGAAACATATAAAATAGGGTTCAGGGAGAAGAGGAAGGGAAGAGAAAAGAAGCATGGAGGATGATAAAGGGAAGATAGAATTTGGAGAAGAGATTTCCTACAGCGTAGACCTGAGAGCCTTCTCTATAGAAGTGGGTAGAGGTATAGCTCTGCTCTGACTTAAATCTGACGCTGGCTGTGGACTGTATGATTCTGTTCTGATTTCTTTGTACTTTGCATTAGCTCATCAGAAGGAAAGAAATGGATAGGCCTCTCATCAAAGTGTTTAAAACCCTGCCAGGGGAAAGGACATTAACTCAGCTGGCTTTGCTCTACAGAATAACATTGTCACCCAAAAAGGCATTAGGCTTATTGAATAAACAAACTATAAATACAAAAATCTAAATGAAATTGCTGAAATCAACATAAAAATGAGGGCTTAATCAATGTGTGTTCTGCATTTTGCAGACTATACTCTTGGTTCACATTGATTTCTGTACTCTTAATGCTTTCTGATTATAGGTTCATTCTGAGTTCTGAGGGGGAAGTTCCCCAAGCTTTTTCTAATTTTCTCCTTTACTCACTGATCAGCAGAGTCTATGCCAACCTTTTCAGAATACCCTTGAACTCAACAAGCCTTTAATGCTTATATTATGTGCCAGGCTCTGTAATGAGGGCTAAGATACAAAGAAAGGCAAAAGGGGTTCCTGCCTTCAACGAACTCAAATTCTTTGGTGAGAGGGGAGGACAGAGAACGTGCAAAAAACTATGTACAAACTTTATTGTTGTTGTTCACTCTTTGTTTTCAAAGAGGACCAGTGATGTCATAAGCGATGTATTGTACATGAATTGCATTTCTGCAGGCAGAGTTTCACAGTGGTCAGCCTCTCTCTTCCTGAGTCATCAAAGTCAAGTGATAGGACAAAAGTCAAGGTGACTGATGATGGCTTGGGATCCAGTAGATGATTTTAGCATCTTCAACGTCAGACCAATCTCTAAGCATTCCATACCACTTACTTCAGCCGCCTTCATGGCCACTGAAACAAATTGTTCTCATCTCCCCATTCTGCCAGGGAAAGTCTTCACACACTTGGGATAGACACCTCACTGACTCACAGACAGGTTTGAGGCCTGTTGCTTACCTTCAACCTGGTTTAGCCCATCTGTCAAGATGGTTTACTGGGGTGTGGCCACTGCGCAAGCTACAGCTTCTTGGAGCCACAGGTGAGAGTAGGGTGAATTAAGCAGACACCAAAGATGGATGAGCAGCCCTAGAAAGGGCTCAGCAAGGACTCAAACCAGAAGTGCTCACTCTCCCTGAACACCCCAGAGTATACAGAGTAGATGGAAAGTAATCTCAGAGATAAGGCTCTAGAGGCTAGGGGAGTAGGGAATAGAGCGGGGAGAGGGGCCCAAGAACAAAAAGGCAGTAAAAACATGTTGTTTTTCTATGGACCTCCTACAGTGCGGACCCAAATATTTAAAAAGCTATATTGGCACATGTGCTTTGGTGGACAAATACAGATTTACCTTGGTTTATTTATTAGATGTGTCTCTGAGAAGTTGCATGTAAATTGAAACTCTGTAAATCAACTCACATTTCAAATTCTCATTCTGTAGAAAATAAGCATTCTCCTAAGTAGTGTGTCTTGAATATCTGCATTTTAAGCTTTGTTTAAAATTGAGGATACTTATATAGGAGATATACAAGGCCTACCTGCTTAGTGCTCTACAATGGTGAGTCCCCAGACCACTGTTCTTCCATGCAAATGTATCATGGCAGCCTGAATTTTCTTCATTTCTAAATAAATAATCCACCTTTTATCCCCCTCTTGACTATACCCTTCTTTAGGGAGCATATCTGTTCGGAAGATCTACATAGGTCCAGTTTGTAACTTACTGAGGTGCTTAAAGTCAACTCTGCTCTATGAAGCAGAGAACAGATGCTATTTCATTGAAGGTGGGGAGGAAGAAATAGGGGGTGGCTTTGTGAACATTGTTAACTTGATTCTCAGTTGATGGACTCCTGAAAAATCAGTTCTCTATTAAGGAAATACAAACAAGAGAGAATTCAGTCAAAATCACTCGAGGAGGTGGGAAGAGGGGAAAAAAAGGTATTTTTTTTAACTGAAAAGGATTGTCTTCTTGTAATTTTTTCCAAAATAAAATTTTATTGACATCTTTTGGTTTTTACATCACCAAAATTTCCTCTAGTATCTCTCCCTCTCCCCTTCCCAGAGAACCATCCCATGTAAGAAATAATATTGTTAAAGGAAAAAAAAAAGGGTTGGTGGGCAGCAAAACTGATCAGTATGTGTAAAAAGTCTAGAAATATGTATAATATACTACATTTGTGGACCTCCCACCTCTGTAATGGGGTGAATGACGTCTTATTTCTCTTCCTTGTAGCTGTGCTAGTTCTTTATAATTTTGCAAGCTCACTTGATTATTTTGTGGTTGTTCCTTTTGTTTACTTTGCTGTAGTTTTTGTGTACATTTTTTCTTGGCTCTGCTTACTTCATTCTCCATCATTTCATGTGAATCTTTCCATGCTGTATCATCATATTCATCATTTCCTACAGCACAGTAATACTCCACTATATTCATGTGCCACAATTTACTTAGCCAGTCCCAAATCAATGGACTTTCACATTGTTTCCATTTCTTTGCTATCACAAAAAGTAGTACTATAAATATTGTGGTATATAGAGGGGCTTTCTTCTTAGAAATGGCCCTCTTGTAATGTAAGCTTAATAATATCTCTGGATCAAATGGTATGACATTTTAGGCACTTTATTTGCATGATTCCAAATTGATTTCCAAAATAGTTGTACTAATTTATAGCTTCACCAACAATGTACTAGTGGGTTTATCTTTCTACAGTCCCTCTAACACAATTTCTTTCTTTTGTCATCTCTGCCAATTTGCAGGATATGAGGTGAAATTGGGCTTTTTTGATTTACTGTTTTCTTCTTATTAGAGACTTGGTACATTCTTTTATATGGTTGTCAATAGTTTGTAATTTCTTTGAGAATTGTTTGTTCATATCCTTTGACTACTTATCAATTGGGTCCCACCTATGTCCATGTGTATGTATATAAACACATATGCATATGTGTATATGCACACATAGAAATACATATGTGTATATATATGTATACATATGTGTATTGTATATTAACTGCATATACTGTATACCAAACACTAATCAGAAAAATTTAGCCTCTGTTTGCCTCAATCCACTGGAAAAGGAAATGGCAAACCACTCCAGTATCTTTACCAAGAAAACTGCATGGACGATATTGACGTACTATGGTCCACAGGGTCACAAAGAATTGGATACAGCTGAGCGACTGAACAGCAACAACATGGGCTAAGGAATGTGCTAGGATCAAAGATTTAATGCTTGACCATGTTTTTTTTTTTTTCCAAAGATCTACCCAAGTTGCTAGAGGTCTGACATGTAGTAAGAACCCAGTTAAACACTTGTTGACTAAGTGACTGACTAACTTGAAATCTTTTCCATTTGGGGGAAGCCCAACTAGTTTTTAATACTGTATTTTTTAAATGCATCTCTGATGTCATTTCTTCAATACATACACACACATATATACACATAGACACATGTGGTGAGGGCTCCTGGTTTGAGTGGTAGTGGTGGACAGAAAGATCTGGGAAATAACCACCAGAATCTGAATTGAGTGATTTTTGAATAGTGTGAATTTCAGAAGGAGAGAGGTTCAGTATGGTAGAGGGAAAAACTGGAAATGATAAGGGGAGCAGGGAATATTCTAATTCCTTCACCATGACCAGTGAGTCAAAGAATATGAGAGAAAGTATAACCAGTCCTGAAAAAGGTATCATTTAGAGGGAGCTAGATCTCAGTCAATGCCAAAAATGTGAAGGAGAAAGGAAATTAAAGATGAAAATAAGTTTGCTAATTATGGATTATGTATTCCTTTAGGCATAGCAGGAGGCATAAACAGATCAGAAGCTTCACATAAGGTAGCAGAGAGTTAGGTTGAGGGGGATGGTAGTAAGGGAGTAGACTGTAGAGAGCAGGGAAGGGGTAGGAGTATGAGAACACTTGAAGAATGAGTGTAAGCCGAGTATCAAAGATCAGAGAGAGAGATCTATCATGGGGGAAGCTAGGTGGTGAAGGGACCTGGAATTCTGGGCCTGGAGTCAGGAAGACCTGACCTCAGACCAGGGGCAAGTCATTTAACATAATTTAACATAATTTGTCTCAGTTTCCTCATCTGTAAATTGAGAATGGAGAAGAAATGGCAAATCACTCCAGTATCTTTGCCAAGAAAACTCCAAATGGAGTCACAAAGAATTGAACACAACTGAAAAGACTGAACAACAGCAACAACTGTTGTGGAGAAGCAGAATAATAGACTGTTTATGGTCCTCCCTCAGAGCCCCAGATGGAGAAGTCCCTGAGGGATATGGTAGAAGTTTGTTGCTGGGTTTTGTTCCTGGATGGAATCAGTCAACAAACATTTAAGTGCCTACTATGTGCCAGACACCGTGCTAAGCACTGGGTATAAAAAGAAAAACAAAAGTCTGTGCCCTCAAGTAATTCACAGTTTAATGGGAGAGACAGCATGTAAACAACTATCGACCTATCTATCCATCTATCCATCCGTCCATCTATCCATCTGTCCATCCATCCATCTATCAATCTATCAACAAATTATGTGCGGGATGCTTTGGAATAATCAACAGAGAGAAGGCACTCCCATTAAGAAAGATCTTCCTCTGGGGTAGCTAGGTGGCAGAATGGATAGAGCACCAGCCCTGGATGCAGGAGGACCTGAGTTCAAATCCGACCTCAGACACTTGGCACTTACTAGCTGTGTGACCCTGGGCAAGTCACTTAACCCCCATTGCCTCACTCAAAAAAAGAAAGAAAGAAAGAAAGATCTTCCTCTTTCAGTCCACTGGGAGTCCATTTAGAAACTCTGAAATACATTTAAACATCAAGGCTGGGCTAGTTGGCTTCTGAGGTCCTTCCCAGCTCTAGCTCTATGAGTGCATGGTCTAGCATCCTGTTCCCTGCAAGGAACGTGAAGTTGTACATTGATGTGGAAGTCCCAGCATCTTGCTGTACTGATAAGCTGCAAGTTTCTCTCTTAGAATAGAGAACACATAAGTCTAAAGAGCCCAAAGATTTTAAGACAATTACATTTATATAAAATTAATACTGTCATTTTTAACATTGATAATTCTGTTCCTTCCTGGGACTTGTGTATGCATGTTTATCACCTCTAAACAATATTTCATCTTAAGGGTGGGATGGAGCTGTGAACCTGTGAGATGAGTTTTCTTTCTCTTCCATCATTATTTGAAAAAAAAATTTTCAGTTCCCTTTATGAAGCTTCTCTGTGATTCATTCACTTCAACCACCAGATGCTTGCTCCTGAGCTAATTAGACTAGAGGGCTTGCCAAAATCCTACAGTGTTACTGTAGAGTAAACATTTTTTTTTTCTTCATGCAAAGAAATGGCAATTTTTGCCTTTTAGTTTCCTGTATGGGGAAGATCTATTATTTGGTATTTCAGACTAAGTTGTATAGGAATAAGAGAGTCAAGTTAGGAAAATAAATCATAGTGCTTCAGAAAGATGAACAGATGAGAGATTTAAAAAGATCTGAAAACTGCTTTTATTTAAAATAAACCCACAAGTATAATATGCCTAACTCCTAATCTCTTCCCAGACTTTAAATGCCCCCAACTTGATGTTCTGATCAAAAGGATTCCTTATCTTTATTACAGATGACATAGTATAATGGATAGGCTACTAGACTTGGAATCAGAAAGACTTGGGTTCAAATCTGGCCTCAAACACTTACTAAACTGGGTGGTTCTGGGCAAGTCACAACTTTTTTGAGGATTAGTTTCTTTCCTTATATGTAAAATGAGACATGTGGACTCAATGGCTTCTAAGGGCCTTTGCACTTCTAAAATCCATTATCTTCTTTCCTTTTATTAGAACAATCATTTGTACACCCTGTAGAAATATCACCCCCAACTCCCAAGGAAGATTTTAGAGATGATAAGTTATCCACACCTAAAATAGACCTTAGGAACTGCCCTCAGTTCCAATTTTGGTCTGTCGCTACCTACTGAGTACTGGTGATAATTTGCCCCACTAGCTGAGGAAGATCTACAAAGTGAGACTTACAGAGTGATCCTTCAGATGTGACTGAGGGCAGGCTCTGAGTTCCCTGGATAGGACTAGCCCTCAGATTAGTACATTGTACAATAGGAAGCTTCAGGCCCCAGAAGGAGTGAAATTAGAGAGCTTCAGAACTTATGCTCATCTTCCACACCCACACCCTTCCACCCCCTCCCTGAAGCGAAGGGGCCTCCCTTGGCAAACAAGCAGGAATCTAAAAGGTTTGACTGACCTTTCCAAACCTGTCTATGAATCCCAATCCATCTGGGACACAGAAGAGATGGATATTGTATTATCTACAAAGTAGCAACCATGTGCTGAAGGAAAGCAGTTGGCCAAATCTCCTAAGAGCTGCTAGCATATTTTTAGATTCTCCTGTTTCCATTTTGAGTCTTCCATTCCAAGGTTAACCTCCAGTGAAATAATGTAAAGTTAGATAGGGTCCTATCGAGTAGTGACTGATGCAAACTGTGGGCTCATCATGTAGAGACAACCAGGTGTGATAATGGACAGGGTGCTGAAAACCTGAGCTCCAATCCTTCTCCAGACTGTTACTAGCTGTGTGATCCTGAGCAAGTCACTTACTTTCTCTCAGCCTCAGTTTCTACATCTGTAAATGGAAAGAATAGTAGCTCTTACCTTATCCAGTTAATGTAAGGATCAAAACAAGGTAACATATGTAAAGTGCTTTGCATGAGTCAGACTCAGAAGAATTCTAAATAGAGCTTTCCAAAAGTGTCTCAGAGCTGTCTTGGGAGGTGGTGAAATTTCCCCTCAGTGGAGATCTTGAAGCAAATACTGTATGACCACTTCTCAAGTATATTGTAGAAGAAAGTTCTCTTTGGGGACTTGGATTAGATGCCCACTGATGTCTCCTCCAACTCTGTGCTTTTATTATTCCATAACTTTCATTCGAGTCCTGTCTTTGCTACTTAGAAGCTCCGTGACTGTGGGAAGTCACTTAACTTCTCAGAGAAGAGACCTCAGAGGTCACAGGACTGGACCCAGTCCTAAAAAGGCTTTCTAGTGTAATAGACCTGACAAGTGGTCATCCAGTCTTTGCTCTAAGCATTTCAGTGAGGGGAGAACCCACCACTTGCTGGGGTAGCTTATCCCAAGTTTGTAGCACAATCACTCTTAGAAGTCCTTTTCCTTTATAACATGCCGAAATTTGCCTTTTTGCTACTTACACCTACCAGTTGCTTCCCTTTCTGCCCTCTACAGCCAAGGAGTCTGATCATTTTTAAATGTGACCTTTCCCTCAGCCTCAGTTTCTTCACCTGTAATATGTGGGCAGTAATCCTACCTACCTCAGAGGGTTGTTGTTCCTTTATAGAGTCAGTGTGAGAAACAAAGATAAACCTTGAGTTTTATAAACCTTAAAGGACCATAAATGCAAGTTTGCTTTTCTTGTTATTAACTAAGTCCTGTTGGATGGAAGTACAAGATAAACTCTACTTTATGTCAAATTATTCTGGATAGATCTGGTCGTGATTTGTAGGGGACTTTAGTGTATTTAAATTTAACTGTCTGGCTATTGGAAACTGTCCCTGCCTGAGAAAAGGAAATGTAGCATATAGGCTCCAGGACTTATAGCTATCAGGGCAGAATGAAAGAGAATGGAACATTGGGTCAGAAGGGGATTTTTTTAACATATTCCAGCTTTCCTTCCTAGTCCTCTTTTTGGGGGCTTTATCAATATCCTATTTTTCTGGCTATTAATGCAGTCCATTATTTTGTGTCCTAACCTATGGACTTAGTGAATGGTAGAACTGACCAGTAGTGGCTCACCAATGTGGGCACAACTGATAGAAATATATTAGATCAATAGAAACTTGAAATGATTGATTGTTAATGGCTTTAAAATTTTGTCTGCACTCATACCCACTTGACTTAATGTCAATAAATGGGAGAAAGCATTAGCAAATATATTAATTAATAATGTTGCTGTGAACAAACTTTTTTCAGATTAGGTAACACAACAAACAGTCACTCAATGGAAACACTGAGTGAGGCTAAACCCTTACTTGAAATAATTCTGCATTTCACACCTGCTTGTTAAATTAAAATATAATTTCTCTCACTTCACTTTATTCAAATGGAGGAGGAGGAACCTTAGTAAATTAAATAGAAGTATAAATAATGGCATAATTATTAAATTTGCTAATGGTTATTTCAGGCTTGGAGTCATTAATATGGTCCTCAGCTTTCTGTTTGATGTTTGTTTATCTTAATAATACAAAATGTCTCCTGCTTTGCTGGTCTTAACCACCTTAGTGCAGAGAACTCCTCATCTTGAAAACAAAAAACACCCATGTTATTTGGTTAGGGACCAAAGTCGGGAAGTAGAAATTCTCGATTCTTTTGGATGCTTCCATGTTGTCTGCTCCATAAAATGAAAGTATTGTTATTTTTGGCCCTCAGAGGCTCAAGGGATTGGGAATTGTTATAGGATTTTCAAGCTAGGATTTCCTTGTTTGATATTATAGTTATTAAGGAATTTCAGTCTCTTGTGTCATACAATTCCACTGAAATTGGCATGCCAAGGGTAAATTCAGAGGCTTAAAAGGGGGGCAAAGATGATTTAATAAACTAAATATTACTACCACCATCTCATATCACTAACTGATTCCCTGAAAATACCATTAGTTGAAAGAAGAGTAGGAATAATAATAGCTAAGGACTTAAATAGCAATTTAAGATTTGCAAAACACTTTATAGGGATTATCTCATTTTATCTCCACAACAACCCTGGGAGGTTAATGCTCTTGTTATTCTCCTTTTTACAGTTGAAGAAACTGAGTCAGACAGAGGTTAAGTAATTTGCCCAGGATCATACCCCTAGCTAGGTGAAATATCTCAGGATAATTGGTTTGATGAGATTTTCATAAATGATGTAAACAGGTGGTTGATCCTTGTGACTAGTTTTGGTTATGCTGTACCATCAGATGTTAATAAAAGTTGACATTCCCTGTAGTGTTTTTTTAGAGTTTGTTAAGCACCTTTCATCTATAATCTCATTTGAGTCTTGTAACAACCCTGCAACATAAGTATTACAGTTATGATTACAGCTAATAGGCATTAGAGATAGGATTTAAACCAAGTCTTCTTTGACTATAAATCCAGCACTCTAATTTCTGCACTAGAGTATGGGCAGCTGGCCAGGTGGTACAATGGACAGAGCTCTGGGCATGTGGTTAGGAAGAACTGAGTTCAAATGTGACCTTTGATACTTATTAGCTGTGGGTCCCTGGGCATATCATTTAATCTGTCTGCCTCAGTTTTCTCAACTGTAAAATGGGGACAATATAGCACCTATCTCCTAGGGTGGTTGTGGGGATCAAATGAAATAATATTTGTAAAGCATTTTGCACAGTGCCTGGAACATGGCAGGTATAAAATAAATTCTTGTTCCCTTCCCTATGCTGCAGAACCTTTCTGGG